>NC_138029.1:109916089-110269108 GCF_964106645.2 Podarcis pityusensis
GTCTGTACCGCCACGGCGAAGGCGGAGACCCGTAAAAATCACAGGCGGGAGAAGCCTGTGAACGTGGATTCGGCGGGCACCTTTTGCACCTCCCCTACTCGCGGGGAAACCCGGTTTCGGGGATCCGGAGCAACGTGGGGTGAGCGGCGCGGTGCTTCGAATCGTCTGCTTCTTCCACGGAGTGAAGCTGCATAGCTGTTGCCGGAGAGCACTGACTTTTTCCTGTGGACAATTTGACTCTAAAGTAATTACCCGTGAGTAGAGCTGAAGTGGGGGAATTGGATTTTTAAATGTTTAATTTGGCATCGAAACGGGGAGGTTCAATACAGGAAGTCCGCCTCCTCTTTTGTAAATAAACTAAAGCAATGAGCCTGCAAGCTGAAGTCTTGGAAAGCCTTTTGTAAAAAGACTAAATCTCCATCGGCAAAGAACTAAACCCCCCCCCCCGCTTTGGAGACAGGAGAAGAGGGGGGGAAATTGGTGGACTGAATATGCCTGTAGGAGAGAGTCAAGAGAGTTAAAATACCGCTGCTCAGACCCTGGAAACGGGCTGCTAACAGGATCGATGTCTTTTGGAATGTTCATTGACAGTGTTTAGAATGTTCATTGACAGGTAGCTAAACAAGAGAATACATTGTTTCTACCGTCTCCGGCTGTTTTTTAAAAGTAACTGAAAACTGAAACTAACTTTGGATTATTGGAACATTGTTTAAAAGAGGACAGTACTGACTAATACAAAGAGAAACTGTTTTCCCCTAGTGGAAGCTTTTGAAATTGGTTGCTCTATAGGAGCTGGGCTAGGGGAATTTCCAGCTGCAAGATAAAGAATTGTGAGACTCTGGGATTGACCTTGAATCTTTTAAGTGTTATGGCAAATGGAAAGGGAAAAACAGAAGGAATGTCGACAGAAGAGGCCTTACCGGTCGTATTAGGGAAAATAAACGATTCGCTGAAACAGCTTCACAAGAAAACAGACGTGATAAATGCGAAAGTGGATGTTGCAAATATTAAAATAGACTTAATTGCAGAAAGTTTAAATAATCTGGGACAAAAGTTGAATACCAATACAGAAACCATCCAGAAATTGATACAGGAATCTACTTTGATACGGCAAACTGCGGATGAAGTCAAGGAGAAAGCCCTTGCTGCTGAATGTAAAGTAATACAATTGGAGAGAGAGAGAGTCCCATCCATACAAGGACAACTTGATGAACATAAGCTGACATTGGTTATGATTGAACTTAAAGAGAAACAGATGAATTTGAGGATCAGAGCCCTGCCTGAGGAAAAGGAAAGCTTGGCAGAGTTTCAGGAGGAGACAGGACTAACATCGGTTGAGAAAGAGAGGTATTTGGGGGTTAGTATGACCGCCAGAAATGTGAATTTATTCAAGGATAACTGTGAAGGACGTTGGATTGAAGAGAAGGGGGATTTGGAAATATGGACAAATCTGAAGTTGTTATTGTTGGGCCGAGTTGCTGTGGTGAGGATGAGGGTTGCTGTGTTGTCGGGGATGTTGCTTTTGTTTCAAACATTGCAAGCTTTGGATGGGATGGATTGTTTCAGGAGGTGGCAGAGGGACGTCTCTAGATTTGTTTGGCAGGGCAGGAAGCCTCAAGTAAAATTTAAGATATTGACGGATGCCAAAGAAGGAGGTGGACTTGCCCTGCCAGACCCCTAAACTTTGTTGTGAACCATCTGCTTTTTGCTGGCTGAGAGAATGGTTGCTTCTTGAAAGCACTGAAGTGTTGGATAATGGCAGATGAAGTTGATGGACTATATGGAATTGGAGGAAATGACTGGCAAGATCTGAGATCAGGGAGAAGAGTCGGGGGAAGAAGATTGGAAAAAGTTTAAAGACTATTTATAGAAATATTGTAAAATTAATGAAAGTTAGAAGAATGTTGGAATGAAGTTATATGGCTTTAGTAGAAATGTTATAAGGAATTAAGTATAAATAGATTAATAGAAGATTAAAGGAAAAAATAAGGCAAGAATGTGTTAAGATAATTATAGGATAGAAAACAGAGGAAGATGGAAAGGAATTGCTGAAACAATTAATAGAAGTGGAATACAAAAAGGGAGGTGTGAGGAGGTCGTTGGAAATAAGCGAATGAAAGAATGAATGAAAATGTTTGAGGTGTTTTTAAATTGTATTTGTTTGTTTTTGTTTTGTTCTGTATGTAGTGTTTTTGTATTGTATTTGTATTGTTCTCTTTTTTCTTTTTTGTTTGTTTGTAGTGTTGTCTTGAAACTGTTCGAAAAGTAATAAATATCATTTTTTAAAAAAATAAAATAAAAAATGAATGCTGCACAGAATGTCCCATATATCGGTGGCCCTCTGATGCTTTCTGAACGGGAAAGGATTATTATCAAAAGAAAGGCCTGTTGCTTTCAACTAACAAGACATCCAAGGAAACAAAGACAACAATAGTTCTGCAGCCATCCTGTATACATTTCTTTGGCAATAGATTCTGCTGAGTTCCTTGGAAGTAAGCAAGAGTATTGGATTGCAGGCTACACCTCTATGACCAGGACAGATATTCCTCCATAGTGTACTGTTAGGATATTTCCGTTCCACCTTAAAAGGGAGCAGGCTTTGTGAGTCACAGAGTCTGCGTACAGTGGTGCCTCGCAAGACGAAATTAATTGGTTCCGCAAGTTTTTTCTTCTTGCGAGTTTTTCGTCTTGCGAAGCACGGTTTCCCATAGGAATGCATTGAAAATCAATTAATGCGTTCCTAGGGAAACCGCTTGCCAGGCTGGCGGTGCGGAGAAGGGCTTTTCTCCCCACCGCAAGCCTTCAGGACAGGTACGGGAACAGAGGGGAAGGCGCGCAGCGCTTTCCCTCTGTTCCCGGGGCTTGCGTGGGAGGAGGGTTTTTCCTCCCCACCGCCAACATTCAGAACAGCATTCTGAATGTTGGCGGTGGGAAGGAAAACCCTCCTCCCACCCCAAGTCTTCAGGAAAGCCATCCGAAGCTGGGCGGTGGGAGGAGGCGTTCCCCCCCCGCCTGGCATCGGAGCTTCGTTCCGATGCCGGGCGGCGGGAGGAGGCGTTCCCCCCCCGCCCGGCATCGGAGCTTCGTTCCGATGCCGGGCGGCGGGAGGAGGCGTTCCCCCCCGCCCGGCATCGGAGCTTCGTTCCGATGCCGGGCGGCGGGAGGAGGCGTTCCCCCCCCGCCCGGCATCGGAGCTTCGTTCCGATGCCGGGCGGCGGGAGGAGGCGTTCCCCCCCCGCCCGGCATCGGAGCTTCGTTCCGATGCCGGGCGGCGGGAGGAGGCGTTCCCCCCCGCCCGGCATCGGAGCTTCGTTCCGATGCCAGGCGGCGGGAGGAGGCGTTCCCCCCCCGCCCGGCATCGGAGCTTCGTTCCGATGCCAGGCGGCGGGAGGAGTTCCCCCCCCGCCCGGCATCGGAGATTCGTTCCGAAGCCGGGCGGCGGGAGGAGGTCCGAGGACAGTGGGGAAGACGCGCTGCGCTTCCCCGCTGTCCCTGAGATTTCCCTATGGGCTGTCGTCTTGCGAAGCAAGCCCATAGGGAAATTCGTTTTGCGAAGCGCCTCCAAAACGGAAAACCCTTTCGTCTAGCGGGTTTTCCGTCTTGCGAGGCGTTCGTCTTGCGGGGTACCACTGTATTTCCTGTTCATAGGATGTTTCCGTTGTGTCTATGCTTTCGTTTCTCTCTCTGTGCCTGGACACTGAAGCAGGCAGTAATGTTTTTTTCTTTGTTCTGACCAACGCTGAATAAACTTAAATAATGCTCTCCTGCATGCATCTTTCACTGTGCATCTTATCTGCTGATAGAGCGTGCATCAGCTCTGGAATGTGGCATGCTATTTCTGGAGCTCATGTCGCTAATTGCTGATACTGCGTGTCTACGGGAGATGGATGGACGTCTGGAGGCGACGTGGAGTCATGATGGACTTTGTCTCCCTGGCAGTATCCCAACAACAGGTTTTGGGCCCAGATTCACGGCACTTACAGGAGAGTAAGACTGCGAGAGAGGTATGTGGGGGAAAAGCGAAAGTGAGGCTTTTCGTTGCCGCGGCAAGAGACTTTGATGTCCGGCTGGCTTAATTGGCCTGGGAGTCGAGCCAAGCAGAACTCTAGATTTCTGAGCTGCCGAGATAAGAAGTCTCTGAAGTGAAATAGACTCACGGCTCAAGTAAAAAGCTGGAATGGAGTTTTTACAAACTTCTGAAGCTGCTGAGTGCCCAAAGCTAAATCGGCACAATTATGAGACCTGGGCTGTGTGGTGTGAGAGTTTATTATGACAGTTTGGAGTGTGGCATACTGTGTGTGAGGCCCCTCCAGTTCCTCTGACAGATAGATGGAGGGCCCAAGATTCAAAGGCCATAGATGTAATAGTCTTGTCCGTCTCTCTGGAGGAAATTCCTACTTTAGCTGGCAACACTACAGCACGTCAGATGTGGAATGCTTTGAAAGTAGCCCATCTGCCAATCATCCCAGCCCAGAGTTTGACTGCATCGGAGGTCCTGGCTGTTTCCCAGAATTTGAGTGAATGCAGGGATGCTGAGGGCACCGGTTGCAAGCTGCAGGGGGAGCTGACTGTGATGTCATCCCAGGCAGCATTCCAGTCTCCAGGGGGAGCCAAGGAGTCAGCAGCTGAGAGCTCTGTTTCTCATGGGAGCCAAGGTCATCCTCACAGATACCGGAAGGCCAGATGTAAACAGAGACAGATGCCTGCAGATGGCCAGAGACAGAAGGGGGGTGAAGAGCCCACGCCAGTGGAAAACAAGGCTTTGTTTGCTGGCACAGCTTCACCAAAGGCTAAAGGCAAGTCTGATGGCCAGGAGCAGGGGGGCAAGCAGCAAAAGCCCACGCCAGTGAAAAACAAGGTTTTGCTTGCTGCAAAAGCTGCTCCAAAGGCCAAGGCCAGATTTATTGTAGATTCTGGATGCACCCGCCATCTGGCAAAAGACCGGCATCTCTTTATCTCCTTCAAACCTCAAGACGGAGAGATCCACCTGGCTGATGGAAAGACGTTACGAATTGCAGGAGAAGGGACTGTGAAACTGGCAAGTCTGCACACTACCATCAAAGATGTACTTTATGTTCCAGGTGCTGCAGACAATTTGCTCAGTGTCCCACAGCTGACTGGGCGTGGCTTTGAGATTTCCTTCAATAGAAGCGTCTGTGTCATCAGGAAAGGCAAAGAGGACATTTTGCATGCAAAGTTTATAGATGGTTTGTTCTGTTTAACTTATGATGACAATGGTGCTGTTGCTGTGTCTAATGTTGATTCTTGTTGTGTTGCACAAACTAACAAAATTCTTCATGCAGGATGCATTCATGATGCACACAGAAGGTTTTGTCACATTTCTTGGCAGGCACTGGCCAAGATGCCAGAGTTGGTTGAGGGTTTGAACATCAAACCCTGTAAGTTTCACATGAAATGTGTATCTTGTGCAGAGAACAAGGTGAAGATTGCTCCAAAAGGCAAGGAGTCTAGCAGGCAGGCTTCCAAACCCTACCAGCTAGTCCACGCAGACCTGGTTGGTCCACTTGCGCCCTCTTTGGGTGGAGCAAGGTACTTCTATTTTTTTTTAAATGATATTTATTGAAAAAAGAATTTTTTAAAAAAAATTACAAAGAAAAAACCAAAAACAGAAAACAGAAAAAGAAAAAGAAAAAATAAAACCATCATTTTCAAATTCTCCACTTTCATTACCTTCTTTCCATGACCTCCTCCTCCTCCCCCCACCTCTTGTATCTTGATTAATAATTATCACAGCAAATCCTTTCCATAATTCATAATATTCTGTCATTACATTACCTTACTCTATTTTCATCTTATCTTATAAAAAACCTTAAAACTTAAAACTTAAATCTTATTTTTACCAGCTTCTCATAACCATTACCTTTTTACCTAATTCTTTAAACATTTTTACAAGAGCCAAGTAATTTCATTTCAACATTTTTCCAACGTTCATAAAACATTTCTAATGATAAAAAAGAGAATAAAAACAATCCAATCTTCTTTCAGCGTCCCCTCCCCCCGGTCCTGGGATTGTCAGTCCTTTTTGTCCCATTGGTCTGGCACATTAACCTGGTGATCTTATATCCGAGGCCTTCAAATCTCCTCCATGTCCCTTCCACAGCTCTTCTTCATATTTTCCTTTCACTCGTGGGAACTCCAGCTTGGTAGTGTTTTTGACCCTTTTCAACAAATCAGCCCCTTTCCCATAGTCCAGACTAGACTCCATGTGGTATTTTAAGACATGTTTCAAATTCCCTCCTAAATTGGAAGTCCCAACAGCTCCAAACCTCTGACGGCCCATTGCCAGACTCGGAAAGTCCAAACGTCCCTGCATAGGGGGGTCAGTCCAACCCCCCATTTCCAAGTCTATCCCAACTTTGTCTTTCCAAATCTGGTTTTTTCCAAGTTCATTTGTCAAATCCAAAGGCTCATTTTCCTGCTGGGCCAAAGGTCCCTCCATCTCTGGCGCCCAAGATTCTGCAACATCCTCTTCTATCATCTGCTCTGTCAGGACACACTCCTGTTTAAGTTCCTGGGTGGGCTCCATATAATTTCCCACTACCTGTTCAAATGTTCTGGCCGCATTAGTCATCAAATCCATCTTCTGACTTAACTGATCCAATAGGGCATTTATTTTACAGAAAGCACCCAACAGTGCTTCTGAAAACATTGTCCTGCAAGGTCACAAGTCCTTTCCCACGGTTGTAATCTGGCAGCTGCAAGAATTGGTTACAGTTTCACAGTCCCCCTCTGGGGGAAACCTCTGGTTGTTCTTTCTTTTAAGAACAATAACAACAAAGTTTCTTTTTTTAAGATATTTTGTCAATATTTGTTCCTTTAAAATGCGAAAGGAAAAAGTGGGATCACAATGTTACTCTTCTTTTAACTATCTGTCAAAAACATTTGTCTCTGGTCAATGAGCTTCAAAACGTCAATTCTGACACCCCGCTCCAGGGTCAGGACGGTGGAAAGTTACTTTACTTTAAACTCACTTCTGCAGGTTTAAACAGTCCAAAAAAAAAAGGATCCCCCTTCTTCTCCTGCTACCGAAGGGGGGTTCAACGTTTTTAGATGGTGAAAACCAATCCTTTAAAAGTAATTTTCTAAGCTCTAGTTTACGTTGTCTTGGTTTCTTCTAACTACAAGGAAATGGAAGGCTGACTTCCTGTTTAGACCTTCCCGTTTCAGTACCAAATTAAGATAAATTTTTAAGTCCAATTCCTTTCTAATCGCCAGTTCTTATTTGAAGTCCAATTGTTCAATGTTTGAGTACTCACGGGTGATTACTTTAGATGCCAAATTTTCCCAGGAAAAAGGCAGCGCTGTCCGGCAACGGCTGTGCGGCTTCGCTCCACGGAAATAGCAGTTGACTCACAGCACCGCGCCATTTCCCCCTCTTCGCTTCGGAGCCCGTTAGTGGGTTCCTTTGCGGGTTGGGGGGCGCTAAAGGTGCCCGCCAAGTCCCACGGTCACAGGCTTCATCCGCCTGTGATTTCTGAAAGGGTCCCCGCTTCGCCGCAGCGGAAAAGACCTGTTTCACGCGGAGCTGGTCCCTCCAGTTCAGAGGGAGTCCACCATTGCCGATGGCGCCACCCCGGAAGTCCCCGGTACTTCATGGTTCTAATTGATTCTTTTTCCAGGTACATTCATGTGTTTATGCTCGAGCAGAAATCGCAAGCGTTTCCAAGGTTCAAGGCATTCTGTGCTTGGTTAGAGAATGTTCACAGTAAACGTATCAGCTGTCTTCTTACTGATCGGGGCGGGGAATTCACTTCTCAGCAGTTTGAAGCTTTCCTGACTGAGAAGGGAATCCAGCATGACTTGTCAACGCCTAGATCGCCATGGATGAATGGACTTGCAGAGCGAACAAACCAAACTTTGCTTCAAGGCCTAAAAACCTTGTTGCATGATGCCAATCTCCCTGAAAAGTATTGGGGGGAGGCTCTGTCAAGTTTTGTTTATACTTATAATCGCAGATTGTCATCACCTATTGGTTGTACTCCCTATGAGAAGTTGTTTGGTAAGAAACCTTATGTCAAGCACATGAGAATCTTTGGTTCTGACATGTGGGTACACACCCCACAGAGCAACAAGCTTGGGAAGCGTGGGGCACATGGTTTGTTCATGGGGTATGAAAAAGGTGCATACAGGGTATGGATGACTGATTCTAAGTCCATTAAGTTCACAAAGAGTGTTGAGTACAATCCTAAGTGGGGGGGAAATGTGGGAATTTTCCAGAGTTACCCAGAGGAAGATGAAGGTGATGTGAATAAAGCAGATGATGCTGAGGAAGCTGAGGATGATGATGATGATGATCAGAGTTCGGATTCCAGCTCAGTGGGTGGCGCTGCTGCTGATGTCAGCGACAGTGATGACACAGCAGACTACAAGAGCGCAAAGGCCTCAGTCAGACCATCTGATGCGTCTGACAATGAACTGGAAGAACCACTGTTCACCATTGGTCACTTTTCTCCTAAGAAGGAGGAGATGAGTCCAGAAGACTTGCATCTAGTACGCAGATCTGAAAGGGCGACCAAAGGCAGACCTCCAAAGAGATTTGCTGATGAGTTTGCTAAGACGGCAACTGCTGTTCTTAGTAGCTCAGAGAAGGTGTGGGAACCTTCAAGCTTCAATGAGGTTCAGGAGTTAACCTCTAAAGATGCTGAGCCTTGGCTTAATGCCATGAAGGCTGAAGTTGATTCCTTGAATAGGAACCAAACTTGGGACCTGGTACCGGTAGTCCCAGGAATGAGACTGGTTGGCAGCAAATGGGTCTTCAAGGCCAAGACAGACCAGAATGGCAAGGTTGTCAGACACAAAGCCAGATTGGTTGCTAGAGGTTTTTCACAGGTACCAGGACAGGATTACCACGAGACCTACTCACCCACCGTCAAGTATGAGAGCATTCGGCTAATGCTCAAGATTGCTGCAGAGGAGAAACTGCATGTTTCCCATCATGACATTAATACAGCTTTTTTGTATGGGGTTTTGGGGGAGGAGCTGTTTATGCTTCCACCTGATGGAATGCAGATACAGAAGGGAATGGTCTGTAAACTGCGGAAATCCTTATCTGGTCTCAAGCAGAGTGCCAGGTGTTGGAACACACAACTCACTTAGACATTGCTTTCTCTAGGTTTTCACCAGGGCAAGGCTGATCCGTGTGTGTTTGTCAAGGAGGAGGGGCAAAACAAAGTGTATTGTTTATGTTTTGTTGATGATCTTCTGATGTTTTGGAAGAATCAGGCTTTCTACCAAAGCACCCTAGCTCAGCTGAAGGAGCACTTTAACATGAAGGATCTTGGTGAGGTATCCAACTATCTTTCTCTGCAGGTGGAGAGGGACCAAGCAGGTAATTTTCTGGTACACCAAACACAGAAAATTGCTGATGTATTAACCAGGTTGAATTTGGCTGATGCAAACCCAGCAGACACACCGATGGTGACAGGTTACCAGGTAGACAGTACTGCTGAAGCATTTTCTGACACAACGCTGTACAGATGCATTCTAGGCAAGTTGAATTTCATTGCTTGATGCTCAAGACCTAACATAGCTGTAAGCACTAACCTGCTTAGCAGACATGCTAACAATCCTACTGTTCAGGATTGGAAAGCTCTGAAGCACATAGCCCACTATTTGAAAGGGACTTTGCACTACAGGCTGAGGTTCACCAGTCAGAAGACTGGAGGTCTTGAAATCTTTGCAGATGCAAGTTTTGAAAGTGACACCACGGATGGTACAAGCACTTCTGGAGTATGCTACATGTACAACCACTGTCTGTTTGACTGGTTGTGCAAGAAGCAGACGACAGTTAGCCTAAGTTCCTGTGAAGCAGAACTCAATGCTCTGTCATTTTCACTCATGGATTGTGAATGGTTGATGCATCAGAGTTTCTGTGAAATGTCCTATACAAGTGTATCAAGACAATAGATCCTGTTTGGCTTTGCTGAACTCGGAGAGTTGCAAGCAAAGAACCAAGTACTTGCAGATTAAGCTACATCGTGCAAGAGCGTGTGTTCAGAAAGGACTCATTCAGGTGTCCTACATGCCAGGAAATGAAATTCCTGCTGATCTGTTGTCTAAGGTTGTTAACAGAGAACAACTTAAGGTTTATGTCCATTAAACTTTAATTAGTTTAATGTTAAGTAAACGTCCAGTGAGCTTCCAACGCCATAAATCTTATCTCAGCAGAGAATTTCGTGCAGCGGTTGAAGAAGGCAGGAGAGTCAGTACCTTTCAATGAAGAATCCTGGAGCAAGCACTTTGGAACTCAGGAAAAAAACTTTATTTACAAAAGAAAAACCCAGGCGATAAAGCACACATGCTTTTGTCTCCGGCATAAAGAAAACTTTACTCTAAACTTAACTCATATTAGCAAACACGCCCATGGCCACAAACTGAGTCTGCGAGTCAGGTCGGGGGGGGGAGAGAGAGAAAACACACGGGTGAACTGACTATTTATACAAACTAACTCACATTCCTGGATGCTTAATGACTTCCAGCTGCTCAGTGATTAGAGCGACTTGTTACCTCTTAACCCTTTAGTACCAACAGAGGTACAGAGGTTTCAATTGGGTTGAACCACAGGTACTACTGGTTACACGGAAAGGGGGAGGATGTTAGGATATTTCCGTTCCACCTTAAAAGGGAACAGGCTTTGTGAGTCACAGAGTCTGCGTATTTCCTGTTCACAGGATGTTTCTGTTGTGTCTATGCTTTCGTTTCTCTCTCTGTGCCTGGACACTGAAGCAGGCAGTCATGTTTTTTTCTTTGTTCTGTTTTTATGTCTTGTTTTTTTTCCTCTTTTTTTCCTATGTATTGTAGTGTTGTTTTTAACTTTCTTTTTTTCTTTTTTCTCTGCAATTTTGAAATTATTAATAAATATTATTTTTTTTAAAAAAGGATGAGAACAGAAATCGTGCTCTGGCGGCGCGGCGGCAGCAGGAGGCCCCATTAGCTAAAGTGGTGCTTCAGGTTAAGAACGGACCTCCAGAATGAATTAAGTACGTAACCCGAGGTACCACTGTACATTCAGTTGAATGTGCAAAGTTTCCCCCTTCACTCCTTTTGCTCAACAGATGAAATGCTCAAGCTGTGAAAACAATGTTGGGCCAGAGCTAGCACAAGTGAGTTTTGTTTGTTTTTTCCACTCACCCTGCTTCTTTCAGACGCTCAAATCAGCCCTGCTTCCCATTGTGTGTGAAAGCAAGGCTGTCAATTTCCCCCAATGTGTGAAAGGGCAGTGAAAAAATATGACCAGGGACCGAATTTGACCAGAGACTAAAATCCATTACTTAAATATTTATTGCAACTTTCAGGGACAGTGTTTTCAAGGAAAAATCAAGATACAATCATTACATGGGAAGCAAAACAGAATATAGATTTCCACTTAACTTTTAAACTTTGATATAAATATTAAGAAAAGAGAAAAGAGATAACAATATAAAAGAGAGATAGTCAGTTTATAAGATCGAGAACAGCAATGGGAATATCGGCCTGAAAATAATTTTTTAAAAATTGGTAACACAACCTAAAAAATGAGCAGTCATATGGCATTCTACTCCCGAGAATGCAACATAATGCAATCTAAGCTCACTCTCATTTCCTTTTAATGAACTTTGCCACCATCCACACCACAGACTCATATTTTCAACAACATCTACTGTAATTTGCCCAGTTCAAGCAAGGAGACCTCCTCCAGTCTCTGGTCAAAATTAGGCATTTTAGGCCTCATTATCAGGTGTGGGGCTGGTAAATGTGGGCTGTGTAAAGCAATGCTTAACCGGTAACTATGAACTCACCAAGGAACATCCCACCCCACCCTAATCTCTAAGACAATTGTGCATTTGAAGGTGGGGGCGGGGCTTATTTTGAAAACTTCCAGAGAATGAAGGAATGCATAAATGAGTGGGCAGAAGTGAATGGTCCTCCTCTCTAGAGCACAGAGGAGGAGCACAGCTGAGAACTGAAGGAGCATTTCATTCACAGCTAGGGATAACCAGGTGTTCTTATGATGGGAACTGTGCACTGTGAAGCGGAGGCTCTCCTGTGATCATGGGGGCTCCCTCTGTATTCAGGACTCTGGAAAATAATTGATCTAAAACGTGTGTGGGAGCCTTCAGAAGTCTCCCCACAAGGCACAGCCGTCCTCCTATTTGTGGAGGGTCATTTGGGTGGCGTATTGGTAGTAGAGCCTGCGGATTTGCCCTTCCACCCAAAGCCCCTCAAGAGATTACAGTACCATATTTTTTGCTCCATAAGACACACTTTTTTCTTCCTAAAAAGTAAGGGGAAATGTCTGTGCATCTTATGGAGTGAATGTGTGGTCCCTGGAACCGAATTGCCCAGAGGCAAAAAGCAGATCATGCTTTTTTTTTGAAAGAGGGAAGTGGGTGTTGAAAGGAAGGAGCTGATGCGCAAGCGATCAGGAGGGAGATAAGGGACCCTAGAGATAAAGGAGGCTGCCTGGGAGGGGGGAGGTAAAGACAGCAAACTTGCAAAGGGGGGAGACAGGAAGACTAAAACAATGAGGAGAGAAATTAGAAGAAAAGGAGGAGCAAAAAACTGCTCCAGCTAAGGAAAAGACACTAAGGCAAACAAGAGGGAAGGGGGTGTTGAAACAAAGCCGCTAATCTGCAAGAGATCGGGGAGGGAGATAAGGGATGCTAGAGATAAAGGAGACTGCCTGGGAGGGGGGAGGTAAAAGCCCATGGATCCTTGGGATTTTTGCATTGGGTCACCCCAAATTCATCATCAGATCACATAGCATGTCTATGGCTACAGCCTGCACCAAAAAAATTATGCACCCACTATTTCCTGGGACTGCAGTGGTGCAAAAATGTGGTTACAAAGCACGGATCCACATGGATCCGCAGGATTCTTGCCCGGGGTCCCCAAATTCACCATCAGATCACATGTCTGTGGCCACAGCATGAACCACAAAAACCATACATCCACTGTTTCATTCAGAATATTTTTTTTCTTGTTTTCCTCCTCTAAAAACTAGGTGCGACTTACGGTCAGGTGCGTCTTTTGGAGCGAAAAATACGGTACATGCCATCAAAATGGCAACAGAAGTCTTTTGTCTGTCATTTGGATTACAGTTCATGAAGGCCTGACTTCCACCGTGGGGAAGGGACAGAAAGAATTGCTTAATATTTATTGTGTCTTTCTGAGATCTGCACTCAAAAGCAGCAGCTTTTGAGCAGACGGTGATAGCGGTTAGATTGATTGGATTGGAATCATTGCATTGTTACAACGCTTCGTATTTCCATTCAAATGCACCCCCAAAGCAGCTTCCAAAACAAAATAGCAAACTGAGGAGGGAAGGAGGGAAGGGAAAGGCTGATGGGTTAAAACAACTTAAGGATATTCATCAGAACAGTAGTCGTAATAACAGCATGTCATTTTCTCTCTGCGATATTCATGCCATTCCTGTCCACACAAGTATTTTAATGGAAAAGTGCCACAGAATTTTTGCATTTGAATAAATTCATCCGTGCCAGCTGGAGAGAAAAGGGGAAATATTTGTGTTAGTATTAACGAGTGAACGATGACAACTTTGTGGACTTTGTCCACAGAACGTATCAAAACAGAAGAGAACATATTTAAAGCTAAAATAAAATTCATTTCAACTCCATTTTTTTAAAGGGATACCTAAAGCAGAATCTCAGATTTATTCTGCAAAAGCTACTACAATGTCAACATTAAAATAAAAGTTGCAACATGTGAACGATGCATGTCAAAATAAATACATATCCTTAAATCTCAGAATTTCTGCTGCAATTGTTTAAAATAGGTTGCAAACACCTTTTTCCTCAGACTGCAAAAGAGGCTGCCTTCCAAATGACGTATCAGTTTGTTCCTTGTAATAAAAAAAAAGGAAGCCTCGTTTTCATCCTATCTGCAGTATTTCATCTTCTTAAGTAAGGCCCCTATGCTTTTGAATTATGGTGCTGGAGGAGACTCTTGAGAGTCCCATGGACTGCAAGAAGATCAAACCTCTCCATTCTGAAGGAAATCAGCCCTGAGTGCTCACTGGAAGGACAGATCCTGAAGCTGAGGCTCCAATACTTTGGCCACCTCATGAGAAGTGAAGACTCCCTGGAAAAGACCCTGATGTTGGGAAAGATGGAGGGCACAAGGAGAAGGGGACGACAGAGGACGAGATGGTTGGACAGTGTTCTCGAAGCTACCAGCATGAGTTTGACTAAACTGCGGGAGGCAGTGGAAGACAGGAGTGCCTGGCGTGCTCTGGTCCATGGGGTCACGAAGAGTCAGACACGACTAAAAGACTAAACACCAACAACAACACGTAAGGCCCCCTATATGTGATGTGCTTTGAACAGAGCTGGCATTCAAGGATACAATGAGGCAAATCTTCTAGTTTTGCTGCCCCCACAGTTACTTAGACGGAGTTATCTGCCCATTTATCTTGCCCGTGGCACATGCTCCTATCCCCACCATACTTTGTGGCCTGCTGCTCTTTCCTCCAAGAGGCATTGGTCCTGGCAAGGACGCTGTCATTTTCAAACCTGGTGGAACTCTGACCCATGGGGACACTGGTGTCTCTTGGAAGGAGAGGTAATGGCAACCATCGCTCTCTGCTCCTGATACTAGACTGCAAATGTTGAACTAAAGCAGAGCTTTCCAAACTTTTCATGTCGGTGACACACTTTTTAGACATGCATCATTTCATAATTCAGTTTTACTAGCAAACCAGAGGTTAAACTAACCCCTTTTCCAACCCCAGGAGGAGCGTGGGAGTGTTTGTGCGACACACTGCAGCTGACACACTAATGTGTCGCGAGACACAGTTTGGGAAGCTCTGAACTAGAGGGACCTTTGATGTAGTCCAACAGGTCTCCTCTCTCTCCTCCATAACATCAGGTCATCCTAGTCATGGCATACAAAAGGGAGGAATACAGACAGGAAAATCCACTTCACCTTCAAAAACTTCTCCAATCATACAGTAGTCTCCCGTACAGGTACGATCAGTCGGAGTGCATGTTTCCTCTGTGTCCCACTTGGAGCAAAACCTGCATGTTATAGCATCTGCTGTAAAGGACCAATAATTGTGTTTTATTATTTGTCCCTGCAAACATTGCCCTTATTTAAAACTCGCCACATCAGCTTCATTAGGGGGTAGACCGGGAGTCCCAAGTTGTGGCTCCAAAGAAACAAAGCTCTGTGCCAGGCAGACAATGGGGGGGAGGGGAGACTCCCAGGTGGCAAATGGGAGGGCCCCCTCCCTCTGCCCAGAATTAGTTAGAACAGAAAGGCAGAATTTGAATTAGATTATTCGGAGTTGGCTGGAATGTTACCTGGAGAAAAAAGGTTGCACTCTGGTAAAGGAGGCAAGTTAGAGAGAGGATCAGAGCATGGTGGCTGATTTCTGTTTTGAATCCACAGTTGCGGCTGTGGGATAAGCAAGACCAGGGGTAGGCAACCTAAGGCTCTGGGGCCGGATGCGGCCAAATCACCTTCTCAATCCAACCCACAGACGGTCTGGGAATCAGCATGAGCAGAATGTGTGCTTTTATTTAAAATGCATCTCTGGGTTATTTGTGGGGCATAGGAATTCGTTCTCCCCCCCCCCCCAATGTAGTCTGGCCCACCACATGGTCTGAGGGACAGTGGACCGGCCCACAGCTGAAAAAGGTTGCTGACCTCTGAGCAAGACCCTTTTGGGGTGTCAATGCCATGAACCCCTCCATCGTAGGCTCGGATTGCATATATGTATATATATGCATATATGTATAAATAAACCTTACGTTATAAAGACACCACAGTCGCCGCTGTGCCTCATTCCCAAAATGAAACAAACCCTGGTTTAGCATGCCTGGAACCCCTGAAATCTTGCGCTGATCAGAGATTGGAGTGGTGTACAACAATAACAACACGTCCGTATCCCTGGCGTGTTAGTTTGTGTGTTCACAGAGTTAGCCTTTCAGAAACAGTTGAATCCCAAACACACACAGCCTAAGCCAATACAGGGAAGCCACGTCTTATTCAGACTTTACTTAAGTGATCCCAAGTTTGGCAGGGAAATGATGAATCAAATGGAAAATGGGTGGGGTGGGTGGAAAGAAGGGCTGGTGGCTGGTCCAGGCAGAGCAACACCCCCACCCTCACTACACACAGAGGCCCCTTCTCTTCCTTTCCACAGCTGGCTCTGAAAAAGCAACCCACCCGAATCCTGTCCCCCAGGCTGGGTGCATTGGGTGAGGGCAATTACTAGAGCAGCAGCAGCCGCCCCGGAAAGGAGTGGAGCAGCAGAATGGGAAACCTGGCATGAAGGGAGCTGTTAAGAGACCCACTGTACTGTAAGCAAGCTGGAGGGCTTAACAGATCTCTCTCCTCACCAGTTTTCCATATGCAAAGAGGAACCCAGTAAATGGCTTGGGGTGGAAGAAAGTTTCTTTCTAAACAAAAGGTCTGCATCTTTGCAGGGAGACGACAGAGGCAGCATCAGCTAGAAAAAGACTGAGGGAGGAGAAGAGAAACTGTGGGAAGAAGTGGGGCTTCTCAAGACCCAAGTAAGTAAACTGGAGGGCTTAACTCAGAGCTCTTAGGGGCTGGAGGTGGTTCTGAGGATTGCTTTGGCTTTGTACAATTTTGTTTATATGCACAACCCCTGGAAATTAACCACCACCACCACAGAAGGCCTGACCATAGCACCGCTCAAAGCACTTGCCGGGTTTCTTCACTTTAGGAAGACAGGCAGATGAATTATATACATTAACTAGTGGCTTGTTTTTCTTTTACCTCTTGTAAGGAGGGATGGGGATGATACTTACTCCCGGACTTGAGGCAAAGTAGAGCACAGACTGCGAGCAGCCAGGCCTGAGCCCAACGTGGGCACCGATTATCAAGAAAGAAGCTCTGTCCCATTGGAAAATCTTTTCTCACTGAGAGACTGGTTTCCGAAGGCTGACGGCTGAGGGACACACTTGGCTCTGTGGCAATAAGCTGTAACAGGAGCACAGCTTCTAGTAAGGAACACACCCCACGGTTTGAAGGACGAGGTTCAAAACAGCTTTTATAAAAGGGATGGGAGGAACCTTCCTAGCTTCTTGGGACATGTGATCCTTGTGGGCTTGAAAGATATGAGAAGCCTCTGGCAATGTGCTGGGGTGGTTCTGAAGAGCGATGGGGATGTGGGTAGCGGTTCCCTTGGGCTGTTTGGGGCCTAATGTACTGATTGTTCAGACAAATACGAACGGGCTAAGGAGGAACCAGCTGAATACTTTACAGAATGTCCCAGGCAGCAGTGGCTTCCAGATGCTATACAACATTGAAGGAATGCTTGTTCCTTTTGGTGGGCTTTCTGTCCACCTCCATATTTCTTGGTTGATCGAGTCCCACAGGATCAAAGCTTGCAAGTGGGGGCAGGCTGGTTGGTTAGTCAGTTGGGTGAAGCCATTTTATGTTCCATGCTGACTGCAAGGACTTGGAGAAACACCCGTGTATGCTATGGTTGTGCTAACTGATTTGAGTTCCATCAATAGTGCATCTATTTTAGACTATACTCAAAGACATAGGTCCCTGTAACCACACCAGGTGATTTCATGCCTCGCCTTCACATCTTCATGGAGTTTTGTGGCCTCACAATATTAGCTATAGATGCCAATGTATGAATCATAGCCTTGTAGAGTTGGAAGGAATCTCAATAGTCATTTAGTCCAACTCCCTGCAATGCAGGAATTTCAATTAAAGAACCTCTGGCAGATGGTCATCCAAACCTCCAATGAAGGAGACTCTGCCACTTTCTAAAGGAGTCTGCTCCACTTTCAAACAACTCCTACTGTCAGAAAGTTCTTCCTAATCTATCAACATATAGATGTGGTGATGCATCAATCACTGGGGTAGTGGGAAAAGAAAATGATTTGTTTGTGTTACTGTATCTTGGTGGGTATAAGCTGTGGATCCAAACCATGGGGGACCACTAACTGTCAGGAGTTCAGCGTACACTCGAGTAGGACCCCGGCAGAGACACATGTCCGATTGGCATGTTCCCTCCCTCCTGGTCGATCGTTCAGGAGCTTCAAAAGCTTTCTTCAGCCCGAACATCACAGCAACCGATGCCAACAGACACTGGCACACTTAGGGATCCGCAGAGTCCGCGCAGTTCACATGACAGACCTCAGCAACTCAGCATTTTGGCTAATCTACTTTATTTACATATAAACACATACGGAGCACTGCAACATGGCTCCCTCTCTCTCTAGCATCAGACAGCAAAGAGAAAAAGAACAAAGGACAATAGTCCCACTTCACGGAACACAGTAACACAAACATCCTGTCTCCGTCACTTGCCACTCTGTGGAGTCAAAACATATATCGTCATATGATAGATGACAATCCCATGACTGCAAACATGGAGCAGGAATTCTAACCCCTCAAAGTCCTCAGTTATTTGGGAGGTATATAAGGGATTAGATGGTTCCTGAGTTATCTTGGACCCAAATTGTTTAGAGGCTTGAAAATCAACACAGCATCCTTTAACCTGGTCCACTAGCATAGGGGCAGCCAATTCTCTTAATTGAGTAGTTAAATCTTGAATATCTGGCTGCACAGATACTACTGCAGCTCTGGCACTGAATAAATAATGTCAGAAAATCAAAGTGTGGTACTTAACCATGCTTGGAAGTTGGCACTGTAGAATTTGATGGCATAAGTGCGGGAGTAGTTCCTATTAATCATTGCAGGCAATTGGCAACTTGCATGGAGGGAAGAGTGAATCTGTTGACCAGCACGTAATAGCTTTTTCCACCGGTCTTGCCCCAGCTTCCAGCCCTGGAGCCCTCATAAGGAAGTTGTTTCCAGAGAAAGACTCTGTTTGCCCACAGGGGGTGGTTGGTTTCACCTGTGCTGCTCTACTTCCAGCCCAAGGAACCTTCAGAAGGCAGTTGCTGCCATGGGCGTTGGGTGTATGTGCACTTTAATGAACTGAAGAGAAGGAAGGATTATGAGTCATGGGAGTTGCAGAGCATTTGTGTATGAACTAAGCGGCCTCGGCCCAGTATACATGGAGTGTCTCCACCCCTATCGTTCTGCCCGTACACTGAAGTCCAGCTCCGAGGGCCTTCTGGCGGTTCCCTCACTGCAAGAAGTGAGGTTACAGGGAACCAGGCAGAGGGCCTTCTCGGTAGTGGCATCTGTCCTGTGGAACACCCTCCCACGAGATGTCAAAGAAATAAACAGCTATCTGACTTTTAGAAGACATCTGAAGGCAGCCCTGTTTAGGAAAGCTTTTAATATTTGATGAATTATTGTATTTTAATATTTTGCTGGAAGCTGCCCAGAGTGGCTGGGGAAACCCAGCCAGATGGGTGGGGTGTAAATAATAATAATAATAATAATAATAATAATAATAATATATTATTATTATTATTATTATTATTATTATTATTATTATTATTACAGTGCTGGGTTTATTATTTGGCTGCTTTCAAGCCAACGTACCAACGTACCGCACTGTGATACAATATGAGAGGACACTTTCTATTATGGACCGGTAGAAAGAGGTCATCAATTGTTGTTTAACATTATTAGTCTTTCGCAAAACCCTGAGGAAATGGAGTCTCTGTTGGGCCTTCCTAACCACCTGAGTTATATTGTTTTTCCAAGTGAGGTCTTCACTAAGGTAAACTCCCAGGAATTTAAAGGAAGAGACTTTCTCCACACAGCCTGTTAGTTTCTGTTTGCCACTGAGCAGCTGCTTGGAGTCACAGGACTCTGTTTACATTCCAGAGACCTTCCAGACTGTTGGAAGTCTCACGGGAGGGGAGAAGGGATGTGACGTTAGTGGTTTCCTGTTCCTTTGTTCAGTTGCTCTCTGCTTTCATAGAGAGAGGATGTATATTTCTTTGCTGTCTGCGTAGTGAGAAATAAAGCATAGCATGTAGCCATAAATCTCATCACTTCCCTGTGCTGGAAACTCTGCTGGATGGAAATGTGCCTGAGGCCTTATCAGAGGCTCAGGTCGTTAATTATTCATCGGGAGGGCGATTACGAAGGCTCAGTCGGAAAATGAGCTTTATCAGCTTGGCTGAGTGAAGATTCCGACACAGCCTCCCCCCTCCCGATATACAATGGGGCTAGTTCTCCTCTCTTCCTCCGAAAGTCCAACACCATCTCCTTTGTCTTGCTAATATTTAGGTGCAAGTTATTCTCTAGGCACCATGTAGATGCTTTTTGAGCCTCCCCACTGTATGCTGATTCATCTCCACCTGTAATTAGACCCATTATGGTAGTATCATCTGCAAACTTAATAATTACAGTGGATGGATCAGATGAAATACAATCATATGTATACGACGAGTACACACATCCCTGTGGAGTGCCAGTGCTGAACCTCAGGGAGGTAGATGTAACACACTGACTGCTTGCAATAAACTTTCCTTTTACATCTCCTGGTGTGTGCCGTGTGGTTTCAGGGTGTTTGTTTGTTTTCAAATGTGCTGTTGATGGGCGGTGCAAGTGCATGTTTGGGGTGCCTGCAGCAGCTGTCACGAGCTTCATGTGCATTTGTTTACTGGGTCATGCTGCGTTGCAGAGTTGGCGCATGCAGCTGTGTTATGGGGCATGCCTATGGTGGGCTGATGGGTGGCAACTGGTTGACGGTGCTGTGGTTGCTATGGACACCATGTATGCCCGTTCTCTGTCCCCATGGGATGTGCGTGAGCGCTCTTGAAGTGGCAATGCCAAGATCCTTGGGAGTGGTCCCATTTGTAGAGCCATGGGACAGCTCCTCCTAAACAGCTGCTCTCTGGTTTTAGGGTTTCTTCCCCCTTGGCTGGCAGGGGCTTGGGATGGAGGTCACTTAATTGTGCTGGGAGTGTTTCTGCTGACTTCCTGTCATGAGGATTGATCCATTTGGGTGTATCTCTTTATAAACATTTATTTTTCACTCATCTGCTTCTGTCATCCGCTCAAGCCAGCCCCCACCATGTTTCTCTGTAGGGGAAACGTGTGGCACTGTGGTCTAAATCACTGAGCCTCTTGGGCTTGCCGATCAGAAGGTTGGTGGTTCGAATCCCCGCAACGGGCTGAGCTCTTTTGCTCAAATTCTGCTTGCGGGTTTCTCATGGGCATCTAGTTGGCCTCTGTGAGAACTGGATGCTGGACTAAGATGGGTTGTTGACATGATGCAGCAACCTCTTCCTGTGTTCTTATTGTGTATTGGTCAGAGTTTATGAACCGACTTCCCTTGGACACTTGTCAGCCTCGTAACCCTTGCCTTATGTGTGAAAGTGAGGTCCTTATTTTCCTCCTGCGGGTGAAAGGATGTGACCACACATAACCAGAAGCTGAAATCTGATTTCAATATTTATTTGCGATGACAATAGCAGAAGATCAGTTCATGCATTTCACTTTAAGAAAAATGGAAGCCTAATATTCTCAAAGGAAACGAAGGTTATACATAAGTGAATGTCGAGGAAGGGAGAATATAAGGAACAAGGCATGCAAGGGAAAATCAGGGTACAATATGGGGAACAAAAAAGAATGCGGATTACAACTTAAGGTTTAAACTTAAAGCAGAAGGGGGGAAATCAAAGCATTAGATAAAATAACAATAGCACAAACAAGTGGTCTCACTTACAAAACTAGCAATAATTGTAATGGTTATCTAACTCTTTGATTTAACACCTAGAACGCTCCAACAGTCCAAACTAGTTAAAAGCTTTATTGTGTTACAGTTACAGGGCAATGAATTCTTAACAGGAAGGAAAGAGTAAAGAGATTTCTCTCTAATCACAAAGATTCAGAGGAGAAGAGTTCTGCAAGCCCAGAGGAGAGTTTTATTCAGAATCCAACGGATAGCAGCCTAAAAGGTCATAGTAGAATTGGCTCCAACGCCATCTCTGAACACCCTGACTGAGTATAGGATCAAATCAGTGGCATGCAGTGATATTTTTTATAGGGGAACAGTTCGGGCCAGAGGTGCCAGTTTGTGAGAGCGATGGGGGGACGTGACGTTGTGTGTGTGACATCCTGACATCGCAAATGTAAGCTTTGCGCCTCTCTGACTAAGCTGAGCAGAAGCCTCCCGTGCTTTGGGAAGGAGGTGCCAATGCTCCAATTTACCAGGAACATTGAGGGGACTAGTCTAGTCTCCATAGTCCACTGACCACACACCACTGTATGAAATACCCAAACAAGTCAGTTAAGGACTGACCAATGACCACTGTGCTCCCAGAACTCAGGGAGACACTTGCTATGCCAGAAGTAGAAAGGCAAATATTATCAATGTCATGGGGTTGTGTTTAATTAGTTCCTACTCAGAGTGGCTAGGCTAGGTCCATTAGCTTCAGTAGGTGAGTAAAGCATAGTGGAACCTAAGTTAGCCGTGTTCATTAACCTCAGTGTGCTACCACTGGGCACCTCCCACGTTCCACAATTTGTTCAGAGTATATGTGGTGTACCCTTCAGCGGACAATTCTGCAAAACAGCCACACAAGCAACTGGCAACCCAAAGTGTTGGTCGTGAGTGAAGTCGGGTGTGAGATTAGTGCAGCAGGGCCTGCGAGAGCTGAGCTTCTGTCTTTCCAGCAAAGCACAATGTATACAGCACCGCTTGGCCAGTGACTATCACCTCACGAAGGAACACCCCATTCCCTCTAAGAGAATTATGCACTTACTTTTTTTTGCGGGGGAGGTGTTCTTTTTTGAACAATAGACAATGACAGACGGTGTAAACGAGTGAACACAAACGAGCGCTCCTCTGCTCTGGAGCAGGAAGAAGGAGCAAAGTTGTGAACAGAGTAAGAATTGATTCACAGCAGTTGATAGGCTGCCATTCTGATGCTGGGAACCACGCACTGCGAAGTGCTGTCTCCTGTGCTCATGAAGTCTCGTATGTGTTTAGGACTCTGAAAAATCATTGCTTTAAAATGTGTGGGGCTCCTCCATGAATACAGAAGGCTGTACACACCACAGTCAGGCTCCAATTTGTAGAGGGAGATGATGGTGATGGGGGGAAATTCAGTTGGTTTGCCCCACCCCCAAAAAATTCCGTGTTTACAGGGACAAACGCCTGTTTGTCATTTGCATTGCAATGGCTTCTGCTGTGGGGAAGGGAAATGAGTGTTATATGTGCCTTAGACAGAGGTGTCAACTTGAATAAAATGTTGTGGGGGGGGGGGACCCTATCATACAGGAGCAAAGAGAATATACCAATAAGGGCATCATAAGTGCCACATAAAAGATAGGTGTCTTTCAGGCTCCAATTTGTAGAGGGAGATGACGGTGATGGGGGGAAATTCAGTTGGTTTGCCCCCCCCCCAAAAAAAGTCCCTGTTTACAGGGACAAACGCCTGTTTGTCACTTGCATCGCAATGGCTTCTGCTGTGGGGAAGGGAAATGAGTTATTATCTTAATGTTATATGTGCCTTAGACAGAGGTGCCAACTTGAATAAAATGTTGGGGGAGGGACAGGTAAGCCCAGTCCCACATAATCAACCACATGACGCAGCACACACACACATATAAATGACAATGCCCATCAACATTTGGGGGGGACTTCAAATATTTTAATTGGGGGCAGGGGCTGAAGGGCCCTTGGTCCCTTGGAGTTGGCTCCTATGGCCTTAGATTAAGTTTTAAAACAGACATCGGTGTCACAGCAAAGGTAGTCCACTGTTGTGCGCTTATAAACATACTTTTGTCCACACCTCAAACCCGGGCCGTTGTAATGACAGGACAAGTGGTGGCTTAACTTTTTCCCAGTTTTGACTAGAAATTGAAAAAAAGAGTGTTCATGTTAACTGATGAACGAACGAATACAATTCTATCGAATTAGTTCAAAGAGAATACGGTGGTACCTCAGGTTACAGACGCTTCAGGTTACAGAATTTTGCTTCAGGATGAGAACAGAAATTGTGCGGTGGCAGCGGGAGGCCCCATTAGCTAAAGTGGTACCTCAGGTTAAGAACAGTTTCAGGTTAAGAACGGACCTCCAGAACAAATTAAGTTCTTAACCCGAGGTTCCACTGTATACCAATAAGGGCATCAGAAGTGCCACATAAAAGGAAGGTGTCTTTTAAAAACTCCCCATTAAAATGGGCCTAAAACAGAATTTTATTTTAATTTTTACCATTTTGCAAAAACTACTAAAATTTAATCATTACCATAAAATGTGTTAGAAGGCAGGAGAGATATATCACAATACATTTATGTCCTGAAAACTCCAAATCCCCACCCTCGGTTCTCTACAAATGATTCCAAATAACTTTTTCCTAAGACGGGAAGTCTTTACTATGACATACTTACTTGTTCCTTGTAACAGAAACCTTACTTTTTCCTACCACAATCCAGGGTTTCCATGCACTTAAGCAAGTGTTCTAATTTAATGTTAGAACAGAACTGACATTCAAGAACATAATGAGGCAAAACTTCTAGTACTGTTTTTACACAATTGCATAGTCCATCTTAGACTAATAGGCCTTGGAATCCCCACAGCAGCAGGCTTGAGTCCATCTATTCAAAGTAGGGTTGGGTAAAATATTTCTGATATTCTGTTTTTCAGTGAGAAATGGCAGGTGTTTTTCATACTGCTGCTGGCAGTCTGCACTTGCCAGCCAGTGAACAATTACATGACCAAGTGTACTGAGAGCCTGAGGTAAAAATTCAACCTGCTATGCTCAATTATTATTAAGGAAAGGGGATCTATCTTTCATTTACTGAATATTCATCTTGATTTGCTTGTACAAAATTTCCAGGTGGTCCAATTATATCTGGTCTTTATTTCTTTCAGTGTCTTATTATTATTATTATTATTATTATTATTATTATTATTATTAGTTTTACTCTGGGTGGATCTACACAGGAAAAAACCCCACTATACATAAGTCAGAAATTAAATCGCTATAACAAAAGGGGGAGAAACGCTGTGTAAAATCACAAAGAAAGTTTTTTTGCTCTCCAGTGTTGCGTGTTTATAACGCATTCAACGCACTGTGTTTTTTTTTACTAATGTGGCTGAGTCCTCAAATTGGACTCATTGAAATGAATTATCTATTAAATTTAATCTGTCTCCTCTGAGTAAAACTCAGTTGAATGAGTATACAATAATAAAGAAAACACATTATTATGATCTCAGCTATATAAGGTGTTAGGTTTTCTTGAACTTTATGTTGCTTTTCATTTGGTTAATAGCTGTACACAACTCTCCCAGATTTGGAGATACTGCAAGCTCATCTCTAACTTGTTTTTGCAGAATTTGTGAGAGGACTTCAGCAGCTACAGGGCAGATGCCGTTAAGGAGATGCTGGTAATGTTCTTTCCAGTGCAATGCAATAGCTTCTTTATCTTTTAGAAGTGTGGTACTGTCTGCTGAGAGTAGTGGGCATATGTCATGATTTATTGGCCCATAGATGGTCTTTGTGGCTTTAAAGAAACTCTGCGCATCGTGAGTGTCAGCTAAGTGCTGGATCGCTTGAGTTTTTTTAATCCACCAGGTGTTCTTTAGTTCTTTGCTTCTTCTTTGAACCTCAGCCTTAGCATTGGCATAGGCTTTTTTTTTCTTAATGGCTCAGTTTCTATCTCTTTGCCAGATCTGAAAGACCTTCCTTTTCTTCTCAATCATGTGTTCAATCTCACTGTCATTCTCATCAAACCAGTCCTGGTGTTTCTTGGTTTGGTATCCAATAGTTTGTTCACAAGCTGCAATAATGGATGTTTTTTGCTTGTTCTAGTGTTCCTCAATGTTATCAGGGAACTCTGAAAGCAGATGGTCCTTAAGAGTCATGTGGAAGCAATCCCGCTTAATAGGATCTTGAAGGGCTTGAGTGTTCATCTTGCGCCTCGGTTTCCTTCTTTGAAGCCTGTGTTGAGGTGTAAACTTGATAGCCATCGTGGAGCGTATTAATCAGTGATCTGTCCATTTTCGAATATCTGTCTGTTTGCTAGCTGCTTTGGTGGTATGGAAGCAGGAAACATTGTAGAACCTTTGTGGCCCACTTGCTGCTGCTTCCCTTTCTTCCAAGAGGCACTGAATCTGTCAAGGACTGAATCATTTCCAAAACTAGTGGATCCATGTGAGCATGGAGACAATGGTGTTCCTGGGAAGGAGGGGAAACGGCGGCCAGAGCTCTGCTGCAGGATGCTTATGAGAAGGAAACTTTTTTGTTGTTTTTTGTTTTTAAAATGTGTACTTTGGCATATAGGTAAAGGTAAAGGGACCCCTGACCATTAGGTCAGTCGTGACCGATTCTGGGGTTGCAGCGCTCATCTCGCTTTATTGGCCGAGGGAGCCGGCATACAGCTTCCGGGTCCTGTGGCCAGCATGACTAAGCCGCTTCTGGCAAACCAGAGCAGTGCACGGAAACGCCGTTTACCTTCCCGCCAGAGCGGTACCTATCTATCTACTTGCACTTTGACATGCTTTCAAACTGCTAGGTTGGCAGGAGCAGGGACCAAGCAACGGGAGCTCACCATGTCGCGGGGATTCGAACCATCGACCTTCTGATCGGCAAGTCCTAGGCTCTGTGGTTTAACCCACAGCGCCACCCGCATCCCTACTTTGGCATATACTTTGGTCCAAAGGTGGAAAAACTCCAGCCATGTAAATGTGGTACATGGGGCTTTGTTAAACACATTGAGGCCCAGAACCTGGAGCACAACTAAAGTGAAGACTACCCAGGGTGGCTGGGGAAACCAAGCCAGATGGGTGGGGTATAAATAATAAATTACTATTATTATTATTATTATTACTACTACTACTACTACTATTACAAAGAGCAAGTTAGAATTATTTAAGATGCTCGGATACAGATACAAGGTGCATCTTGAAGCCTGTGCACATTCCTAATGTGTAACTCCTCAGATGCAAAATTGGACAACAGTTTTGCATCTGAGAGCACTTTGCAAGTCCATTACTGTTATGCTTTTCGTAGTGTGTGCACATGTACACGTATGTGGCGACTGTGGGAACAGAATGCTGAGCCAGCTGGACTTTGGGGATGATCCAGCAGAGCTGCCTTTGTGTTCTCACAAACCCCTGTGTCCTCCTTGACATTAGGTCAGCCTAGTCAAACCTACGAGAGGGAACCTGGGAAAAGAGGGGGAGTGGGGAAAATAGGCTCCTTACCATCATATACAATTTTCTTTGAGCACTTAACTCCAGGACATCTGCGGTATAGAGGCCAACATGAACTCACTTCGTGCCATCCATCGCACACTCTGCATTCTACGGCATCCGCTGTAAGAGGCAGGCATTTTTTTCATAAAATCAAAGAGCTATAGAGTTGGAAGGGACCCAGAGGGTCATCTAGTCCAACCCCCCCCCCCCTGCAATGCAGGACTGTCAACTAAAGATTATTGTTCGTCCCTGCAAAGGTCGCCCTTTCTTTAAAACTCACTAAATCAGGTGCTTTGCTGTGGGGAGGGGAACAGGGTCCTGAAACCCTCTATCTTTTGCACAAGCCCATTGTTTTCTAGCATTTCCTGCTCTAAAAATAAAATAAAAAATAAGCTTTTCCTAATGGGGAAGGCTGAGCCTTCTGCAAGGCAAAGTGCCACTCAGAGCTCAGCTACTCGCCATCTTAATATGTGGATGGACCAATCAACTTACATTATCCTGAACCTCAAAAATCCTGTTGGCACTCTATAGCTCAGGATAGACACTGGAAGCAGCAGCAAGATCTACCCCCCTTCAAAACTTGTCTCTGTGTGTATAGATTAGGATATGGAAATTGTATTCAAACTTGTGGCAAAGTTCTGTCTTTGCTGCACATAAAAAGGTAAAGGGACCCCTGACCATTAGGTCCAGTCGTGACCGACTCTGGGGTTGCGGCGCTCATCTCGCTTTATTGGCCGAGAGAGGCGGCATACAGCTTCCGGGTCATGTGGCCAGCATGACTAAGCCGCTTCTGGCGAACCAGAGCAGCGCACAGAAATGCCGTTTACCTTCCCGCCAGAGCGGTACCTATTTATCTACTTGCACTTTGACGTGCTTTCAAACTGCTAGGTTGGCAGGAGCAGGGACCGAGCAACGGGAGCTCACCCCATTGCGGGGATTTGAACTGCCGACCTTCTGATCGGCAAGTCCTAGGCTCTGTGGTTTAACCCACAGCGCCACCCACATCCCCTTGCTGCACATAGCATCATCCTTAAGAAAACCAGTTGTATCCTCTTTTTAAAAGCTGGTGGAGTCCCATGTACTAAGTCAGGGCATTGTTTGGGCACTCAGCTCTCTCTCAACTCCACTCATATATTTATCTCCTGTGCACACTTTCCCCTAATGTGCAAATTTTTTAACACATTGGTTAGTTGGAGGAGAGCATCACAAAATTGGGAGAAGCGCACATTTTGAAGGATAACTGTGTTTCAATTTGCATCTTGCTGCAGAAAGAGTCACATACCGTATTGGCCTGAATATAAGCCACATTTCCCTCCCCCTGCCCCCAATTCCAACTGTGAAAAGTTAAAGTGTGGCTTATATTCACGACCTTACAGTATGCAGCCAGGAGTGCTGGGCAAACAGCTCCAGGAGAGCGGCAAAGCAGTGCTTGCCCCATGCGTAGTCCCCCGTCCTCTCCCCCAAGGCCGGGAAGGGAGAGAGCTCAGTACACAGCCAGGGGCAGTGAGGAATGGAGCAGCTTATATTCGGGTATTTTTTATTTTTTTCCTTTCCCTTCTCCAATTTTAAAGGTGCAGCTTATATTCGGGCCAATACGGTAAGTAGGTTCCCGTCCAAATCTGAAGTGAATCCAATTTCTCCCTCATTCCAAAGTACCAATACTAATTTTACTACTTCTACTTTAAAAAAATAAATAGCTGTATTTTATGCGAGTTCGCAGAGGATACATGGCAAAGCTCAGAAAGCAGTCTGAGGATTTCTCTATTTTCGGATAAATTTGGTTTCACCTCTTCAAGGGGCAGGACTTACCTTCATGGTTAAGGGAGAGCAAAAGAAAGAATGCAAGGAGGCAGACCTGAGCCAAGCACAAGCCCCGATGGTCAAGAAAGAAGCTCTTCCCCATAGGGAGGCCTTTTAGTATGGAGAGGCTGGCTTGAAGGCTGACAGCTGAGAGACCTCAGGCTTGCAGAGCAGTTGTTCCTGAACCTCTGGTCAGCGGCACATGGCTCAGCGTGAAGAGCCAGGTTCAAGGCATCCAATATATAAGGCCGGGAAAGATCTTCTTGACTTCTTCCCTCATTCTGGTGGGCTTCAAAGATACAATAAGCCTCTGGCATTATGCAGGGGTGGTTCTGAAGAGCAGCAGAGGTGTGTGGGTAGTGGTAACCTTGAGCTGTTTGGGGCACAGTGTACTGATGGTTCGGAAAAATCATAATTGGCTGAGGGATCAAACAGAACACCGGAGAGAATGGCCCAGGTCTCTGTGGGCACCTGATGCTATCTTACATGGAAGGCATGCTTCTTTCTTTCTTTCTTTCTTTCTTTCTTTCTTTCTTTCTTTCTTTCTGTGTTTCTTATAATTTTCATTTATGACAAACATTTCAAACAGAATCATCATTACTTATACAGTCAAGCCTTGGTTCCCAAACGGCTTAGTTGATGAATAAATAGGCTCCCAAATGCTGAAAACCAGGAAGTAAGTGTTCCAGTTTTCGAACGTTTTTTGGAAGCTGAACATCCGACGCGGCTACTGCTTGAGTGCAGGAAGCTCCAGCAGCCAATCGGAAGTCGCGCCTTGGTTTTTGAACAATTTTGGGGGTTGAATGGACTTCCGGAGCGGATTAAGTTTGAGAACCAAGGTTCCACTGTATTTACTCTATTTCCCTGCATATCCCAATTTAAATCTATTTTATATTTTATTTCCATCCATTTCATATATGCTTTCAATGGCCGCGTCATTTCGTGTGCATGATTTTAGGCAGCACTCCTATACACCAGAAGCTGCTGGCATAAAGCAAAAGTAGAATAAATTAAGTCACGCCATGCTTTGCTGGGTTCACCCCTTGCCCACCTCCCCCCCTCCAACTGTGCCACTCACAGTGAGCCAGAGCTCAAACCATTTATAGAGGCTTCCTTCTAACATGGTTTAAAAAGCTTTTGTGTATTTTGACCTTCTCATAGCCTAAATAGGCATGCCAGCCATCACGGTTGTCATGCCCATCCAGATCTAAAATGTCTGTATTTTGTAGTATACATCATTCCATGATCCAGGATAGACAGGCCGCCTCGTAGTAGAGTTTCAAGGCGGGGATCCCTGTGGAATCCAGTGCTGGGGGGGGGCTGGTTGCACCCATCAGAATTTTGCACCCGGAGCCATGAACCCCCTAGCCTACACCACTGATTCCATGTAAATATGGCTTCCCTGCCTCAAAAGCCATGAGGAGAGAGAGAGAGAGTATGCTAACAACCTGATAGGCCAAAGTGTGTAGCTCAATTATGAATGTAGCTATATTTTACAGTCAGCATGGAAGACACCAGAAACCTTGTACCAGTGGAACCTTGGTTTTTGAACGCCTCCATAGTCAAATGTTTCAGCTCCCAAAAACCAAAAACTTGGAAGTAACTGCTCTGGTTTTCGAACGGTTTTTGGAAGCCAAACATGCCACATGGCTTCCGTTTTGAGTTGCCCTATTGTATTGAGGCTTCTGCTTTCAGTTTTCGGACATTTCAGAAGTCGGTCAGTCGGTCTTCTGGAACGGACTACGTTCGAAAACCAAGGTTCCAATGTACTAGAGAAGCACGTGGTGGAACTCAGGTTCCTTCCTCCTCACATGACTGGGGAAGTCTGCAGGTTATGGGGACTTGCTGGCCAGATCCTTTACAGCAGCAGCAGTAGCCCTGCAGACGGTGGGAGGCTTTCAAGTCCACCCCCAGAGCTTTCATGTCCAGCAGGATTAGATAATCCGAGGAGCCAAAATGGTCCCATCTGACCTTATATAGCTATTATTGGTCAGACTGTTCCTTACTTTGAATAACTTCTTGCTGGGGGAAGCTGTTACATGCTTCCCAAGAGCCCTGTCTGATCCCTCCAGAAGGGCCGGAGAAGAAGTCAACTTCACTCTCTTTGTTCCAGAAAGCCATCCCATGGGGTGCAGATCTTGGGGACCATGGGTGGCTCTGACTTGGCTTTTGGCAGCCTGTGTTTTCTTTGGGCTCAGCCCAGGAGGTAAGTCCCACCTGCAAGAGGAAGATTCCCATGTATTTTAACTTTATACTTTATATACTTTAACAGTGACAAATCCCAATCTGCTTTTTTGAACTGGAAACGAAGGAGGGATGTGTAAGATCATATTCTAAATAATAACTAACTTGGAGAGAAGACTGTATGCAGTGCGCACATATGTTTATTTTATCGATTAGTTAAATGATCTACATCTTCCTTGGAAGGACGTGGGAGGTCATATTCTAAATGATAATTATAGTAACTTAGAGAAAATGTGTGCAGCGCACGCATATGTTTATTTTATTGATTATTTACACTTTTAAACTTCTCTTCCTTCCAAGGGAGCCAAGGCCGATGTACCGTTTTTATTTTACTATGAAGGCACAAGATGCATATCATAAATGAAAGATAACAACAGTGAACACATTATACAATATATGTGAAACTCACTCTCACAAATACCTGGGGGAGGGAGGTAAAGGACCTCTGGACGGTTAAGTGCAGTCAAAGGCGATTATGGGGTTGCAGTGCCCATCTCACTTTCAGGCCGAGGGAACCAGCGTTTGTCCACAGACAGCTTTCCGGGTCGTGTGGCCAGCAGGACTAAACCGCTTCTGGCGCAATGGGACACCGTGACAAATACCAGAGCTCACTGAAATGTCATTTAGAAATACCTGCACCCTAACCTCAGTTAGTAAAAGATAGGTCTGGGAAAGGCTGTGAAGAGTCAGTCAGTGAAGACAAAACTGAGCTGGTTGTATCAATGGTCTTAGAATAAATAGTAGATGCTTTGTTGTTTAGTCGTTTAGTCGTGTCCGACTCTTCGTGACCCCATGGACCAGAGCACGCCAGGCACTCCTGTCTTCAGTGGCATAAAAGATACCCATTTCTCCCCCTCCCCTGCCCACCATTGTCCAGAGATCACGTATTTGCCTACATCCATTATTTACTTCTTTTCCAGAGCCTGTTGCTTCCATTTTAATGACTGGCAATCATTTTTTTCAGCATCTTTGTCATCACCAGCAGGACCCAGGGCAGGTTACAAGATTTTGAAATTAAAATAGTCAAAGATATCCCAATCACAGGGATAGAGTGTGCAGTGATGCTCCCACTGTGCTTCTCTCAGATTTTGATCTGCTCTATTTGTCCGCCATTAGGGATCCTTTGGGAACTGACACACACACCCCAGGCACAATTCTGCATTGTAGGGGGTTGGACTAGATTACCCCTTTCAGCTCTAAACTTCTTTGATCCTGGTGACTCCCAGCCGCAATGCCTTTCCAAGTACAACGGATTCCACCATTAATTTTAGCACAATGGGTTTAAATTTTAAAGAGACAGTTTCCCACAGTGAACGTTCCACTCAAGCCCATGTATGTCTGCAAGGAGAGTCAACATTCTCTCTTTCATAGCACATGGAATAACCTGCCGACGATGCAGAATCGAGGAGCCAGGGTCGCGGTGCTTTCCAGCAACAACATACTGTAGAGTTGATCATGGGGGGTGCTTAGCCGAGAGACAGTATAAAGGTAAGGAGACATTGCAGAGTGTTTCTTTCCCATTCGTGTGTGCGTGTTTGTATACCAGGGCTGCCATACATCTGGATTTTCCTGGACATTGCTGGAATTTCAAAGGCGCAATTGACGTCCGAGGAGAATTTCTGCTTTGTCCTGGATCTTAGGCAAGGCAAACGGAAAAATCGAGTTTTTTGAGCTCAATGACTTTGGGGTTTCAGGTTTTCCTTAAAAAAAAGAAAGGCTGGACAATCTTGGTGGTTTCCTTAAAAAGAAAGCTTGTGGTGTCCCAGTTTTTACTTTTTGAAAAAGTATACTCTAGCGTATACTTGATGACACATACCTGTCCCTGTCCACCACAGGCAATCGTGTACAAAGAGTCTGAGGCCTTGTCTGAAAATGGTTCATGTAGCTGTAAACAACAGTGCAGAATGCATCAGTTCTCTAAAAGGTTGAACATTGTGGGTTCTGTTCAAGCAGAGCCGGCCCCGCCATGAGCCGAGCTGAGGCAACTGCCTCAAGCAGTGGGAGCTAGCAGGATCCAGGAGTGGCAAATCCTACCGCTATGGTGTGTTTACCTGCTGCTGAGGTAAATAGCCCAGGCCGGGTGATCTTACAGGGTCAGGGGGAGGCTGACAGCAGTGACCACACACTCAACCACCCTACTTCACCCATTAGAAACTCACTTAACTCACATAATCAAATACAAAAGACACACACAAAAACAAGCAAACAGGAAACCAGTAGGGAAAGGTGCATTGAAACAAAACCAATAATAATAGTAGTAATGACCAGGAAAGAGGACACCACAGAATGAAAGAGAGAGGGAGGGAGAGAGGAAAATAAAAGGTAGGGAAGAGGAAGAATGGAAAAATGCAAAGGAAAGAAAAAGAGAGTGGGGAAGTGTGTGTGTGTGTGTAGCAGTTGAAAGTCAGTTGCACAAGGGATGTTATCTCCAATCCTTTCAATTCAATATCTTTTTTAAAGTTCACTGAAGAAAATGTGGCATCAAGGTGATTGGTTGCTCGATTATTATTATTATTATTATTATTATTGAGTTTGTATACCACTTTTGGTCTGAAGGTCACAGGGTGGTTCACACTTAACAAACTACAACTTAGCAAACTACTTGAGTGGCAGTGTAGCAGGCCATGCGAGTAAAGATGACAGCTGGGCTCATCCCACTATTTCGAAATCCATATTGAGACTCCAGAAAAAAACCCTGGGCTCAACTGACCCTTATGCTCCGCAAATGGTGTTATAAAGAAGGCTGGTTCTGCTGTATTCTGTCACACCTTCCCAACATTCTGTCACACTCTGGTGTGGCAAACTAGCAAGATTCAAAACTGAACAGCAAAGTATGTATCAGCAGATCTGACTCTCCATTGCTGAAATCACTGGGTGGTCCAACCCAAATGCCCTATACACACAAAAATGAGATGGTTCTTACACCAGGTGATCTTGACAGTAGCACAGGTATTAGGAAATACCTAATAAGTAACACAAAGATGCCCTCTTCTCTCCACAATCCCAGATGGCAAGCTGCTGAAAAGAATCAAGGACTGTTATATAAATGGTACCAGATGTGAAACCAATTGGACAACTCAAGAAGATGAAATTGAACACGAGGTACGCTGCTGTACTGACAGAGACTATTGCAACAAAACACTGTAGAGTGTGGGTGATGACAAACAGTTAAGGCTGAAATCCTACCAACACCTCTTGTGGAACTCAGTAGAATTTCCTTCTGATTAAACATGCATACGATTGCGCTAGATGAAAAATTGCATCCCTCCTTCTAATGTGTATCGGCTAGATTTGAAATTTCTTTCTAATAAAAAATAGATAGATAATAGAATATAATTGACAAATCACAGAGCATATTATTGAAAACATTTATCTGTACAAATGGTCAGAATCTTAATAATTATTTCAGATTGTAAAAAGACCCTGATGATTGTGTTGTAGCACCATCTAGAAATCCAGTGATGAACTAAGTAAACATGATTTTAAATGCTGGCTGCTCTCTTTGCAAATACACTCAGCTTCAGTGACTCCTTAATTCCCATTGCGCACCATGTTCAGAGTGGTGAAAAATTGAGGCTCTTCCTCATTTCACTGGAGGCATGGAGCTCCTAATCAGCTTTCATGAATCTGAATGGATTTCCCATGGGTGCCTGTTCCTGCACAAACATTACCAGAGGGCCTGGGACTGTAGCCTTGTGTGTATCTGAGCCTTTCTTCATATACAGTATTCCATTGCCATTGTCTATGCATATTTTTTGAACGCACCTATAGATACAGCACCGCAGTTTGCACCACCTCACGGTATCCTTAGCGCAGGGGTAGGCAACCTAAGGCCCATGGGCCGGATGAGGCCCAATCGCTTTTTCTATCTGGCCCACGGACGGTCTGGGAATCAGTGTGTTTTTACATGAGTAGAATGTCCTTTTATTTAAAATGCATCTCTGGGTTATTTGTGGGGCACAGGAATTTGTTCATTCCCCCCCCCCAAAAAAAATAAATAGTCCGGCCCACCACATGGTCTGAGGGACGGTAGACTGGCCCACAGCTGAAAAAGGTTGCTGACCCCTGTCCTAGCAGCTACACAAACACTTCCCTTGGGCGCTTAGAAAAACAAAAACAAACTGCTGCAGCCACTACCATCACCATCTAGCAGCTGCCACTATATTTTTCCTCCACAACGTACCTTTTTCCTGGAGGTGAAAATGAGGATTTGAAAGCTGGCTTATGCAGAGTTTGATTATTGTTCTGCCTTCACATGTACACTGGCAGGCAGCAGTTCTTCTAGTGGACACTGCAAAGTGCAATGCATAGCCAGCCCACAAACCTTGCTCTTGATTTAGTATCATAGAATTGTAGAGGTGGAAGGGACCCTGGGGGGCAGGGAGTCATAGTGCCCAACACCCTGCAGTGCAGGAATGTCAACTGAAGCATCCATGATGGCCATCGAACCTCTGCTTCTAAACCTCCAAGGAGGAGAGTCCCCAAGCTTCCAAGGGAGACTGCTCCACTGTCCAAGTGCTTTTGTTGTCAGGAAGTTCTGCTGGTGCTTAGCTGGAATCTCCTTTACCTAAAGCCATTGGTTCAAGTTCTATCCTCCGGGGCAGGAGGAAACAAGCTGGCTCCATCGTCCATTTGACATTGTTCGTAGTCTCTCTAGCCGGGGAGCAGGCTGCTTCAGAGAGTACATCCATGTCACAGTATATTAGCAAAGGTTAATAACTAGGGCTGCACACCAGATTCAGCTGAGGCCCAAAGCCTGAGAAAGATCAGGTCTATTCAGTGGGATCCAGGCCTTGGATGAAACTTGGGAAGGAACAGCAATATGCAGGATCCTGCCTTCCCAGCTGGTGAATCGGGGGATCAAATGCTGTGCAGTGCCGGTCCACCCACTTAAACAGTATGTTTAAATAGGGTTCTAAATGTTAGAATTCCTCCTCCGTGATTGCAGTCATTGGATTTTTGTCTATCACATGACGGTGTATGTTTTGACTCCACAGAGTGGGAAGTGATGGAGACAGGATATTTGTGTTACTGTGTTCCGTGAAGGGGGACTATTATCCTTTGTTTTTTCTCTTTGCTGTTTGACGCTAGAGAGAGAGGGAGCCATGTTGCAGTGCTCTGCGTGTGTTTATATGTAAATAAAGTAGATTAGCCAAAATGCTGAGTTGCTGAGGTCTGTTACGCAAGCTTCGAAGACTCTGCGATCCCTAAGTGTGCCGATGTCTGTTGGCATCGGTCTCTGTGATGTTCGGGCAGAAGTAAGCTTATGAAGCTCCTGAATGAAAGACCAGGAGGGAGAGAACATGCCAGTCGGGCATGTGTCTCTGCCAGGGTCCTAGTCGAGTGTAGGATGAGCTCCTGACACTAAAACCCCACCAGAAAGACTTAGATCTGCCCCTGAACTGCTGGAGACATAGATCCAGGTAGCACCAGGGCAGCACAGGGTGAACTGGCCCAACCCAAGGGCCACAGTTTGAGGGGTGGGGGTCACAGGGCAAATCACAAACTATTCAACTGTCCCAATTAAATCAGGACATCCTGTTTTGCAGTGCCATGCTCTCATGTGACAGCATGACACTCGGAAATGTGCATTTTTTGGTTCCGTGCTCTCCTGAAGGTCATATGTCTTGCACAGGAGCACAGTCCAGAAGAGGTACATTCAGGTTTTCTGCTGGGACATGTTGGAGGGTTGGAGGGTATGAGATTGTGGGGTCTTAGTACAGTCCTATTGGTAAAATTAAAAGAGCCCTGGTGGATCAGATAAAAGGCTTCCTAGTTTAGCATTTTGTACTCACACTGGCCAGCCTGATGCCTTTGGGGATCCCTGAAGTGGGACACGTGCTCAACAGCACAAGACTTAGGTCATTACCAGCCTGGAGGAAGAACTTCCTTATCCCAAGGTAGGATTAAGTGGGCAGAAGGAGATGTACTTTGTTCCTTTTGATATAGCAGATATACCCTTTGCCTTTTAATGTTTTGTGCCTGGAGCAGAACGATATGGACAAGGGTCAAGACACTGTTCTTTGAGCTTATGCTAGGATAACATTCCATTTCAGCTTTTGGCACATCCGTTGCTGATTGACATGAACTATTAAATTAATTCAATACAGTACTTCTCCGTGTATAATACGAGGGTTTTTTACTCAAAAAGAATGTTAAAAATCGGGGGTCGTCTTATACATGGATAGTGCAGAGGGGGGACGGGTGATTTGTTTCAGCCACAAGCAGCAGCAAGTGTTTCCTTTGGACTCAGTGCAGAAGGTAAGTCCCACCTGCAAGAGGAAGGTTTGCATGTAGATTACCTGCACTCTCAATTTCTTCAACAGTGACAAATCCCACTCTACTTTCTGAACTGGAAACAAAGGAAGGATGTGTGCGGTCATATTGTAAATGACAATTATAGTAACTTGGAGAGAAAAAATGTGTGCAGCACACACACACATTTATTTTATTGATTATTTATGCTTCTAAATTTCTCGTCCCCCCAGGGGAGCCAAGGGTGATGTACCATTATTACTTGACTATAAAGACACAAGATGCACATTGTGAATGAAAGATAACAACAGCGAACACATTATGCAATATATATATGTATGAAACTCACTGTCACAAATACTTGCAACCTACCGTATTTTTTGCTCTATAAGACTCACTTTTTCCCTCCTAAAAAGTAAGGGGAAATGTGTGTGCAGGCTGCACAGCTATCCCAGAAGCCAGAAAAGCAAGAGGGATTGCTGCTTTCACTGCGCAGCGATCCCTCTTGCTGTTCTGGCTTCTGAGATTCAGAATTTTTTTCTTCTTGTTTTCCTCCTCCAAAAACTAGGTGCGTCTTGTGGTCTGGTGTGTCTTATAGAGCAAAAAATACGGTAACCTCAGTTAGTAAAAGATAGGTCTGTGAAAGGCTGTGAAGAATAAGTGTAGACAAAACTGAGCCAGTTGTATCAATGGTCTTAGATGACCCACGAGGATCCCTTCTTTTTTTTTTAAAATGATATTTATTGAAAATTTTTAAAATTACAGAAAAAGACAAAGCAGAGGAAAAAAAAGAAACAAAAAAGAGAAAAAGAAAACAAACCACATCCAACAATGCAAATAAAAAAAAAACAAAAATACACCACAAACATATAAAAATAAAACCAACATTCTCAAATCTTCAACTTTCATTACCTTCTTTCTTTGACCTCCTCCTCCTCCTCCCTTTTTTTGTATCCCAGTTATTAATTATCGCAGCAAATCCTTTCCATATTTCATAATATTCTGTCATTACATTACCTTTATCTATTTTCATCTTATCTTATAAAAAACCTTAAAACTTAAATCTTATTTTAAACATTTTTGCTAGAGCCAAGTAATTTCGTTCCAACATTTTTCTAACAGTCATCAGTTTTATAAAACAATCCTAGTAATAAAAAAAAAGAAATAAAAACAATCCAATCTTCATCCAGCGTCCCTTCCTCCTGGTCCCGGGTTTTGTCAGTCCTTTTTATCCCATCGATCTAGCGCATTAACCTGGTAACCTTATATCCGAGGCCCTTAAGTCCCTTCCATGTCCCTTCCGCAGCTCTTCTTCATATTCACCTTCCACTCGTGGGAACTCCAGCTTGGTAATGTTTTTGACCCTTTTCAACAAATCAGCCCCTTTTCCATAGTCCAGACTAAACTCCATGTAGTATTTAAAGATGTTTCAGAATCCCTCCAAAATTGAGAGCCCCCACAGCTCCAAACATCTCACGGCCCATTGCCAGACTCGGAAAGTCCAAACAACCAGCATAGGGGGGTCTATTCAACCCCCCATTTCCAAATCAGTCCAAACTTTATCTTTCCTAATCTGGCTTTTTCCAAGTTCATTTGTCAAATCCGAAAGCTCATGTTCCTGCTGGGCCGCAGCTCCCTCCATCTCTGGCGCCCAAGATTCCGCAACATCCTCTTCTCTCATCTGTTCTGTCAGGGCACACTCCTGATTTAATTCCTGGGTGGGCTCCATATAGTTTCCCACTGCCCGTTCAAAAATTCTGGCCGCATTAGTCATCAAATCCGTCTTCTCAGTTAACTGTTCCAGTAGAGCATTTATTTTACAGAGAGCACACAACAGAGCTTCTGAGTACATTGTCCTACAAGGTCACAAGCCTTTCCCCACGATTGTAATCTGTGACAGCTGCAAGCTCCCTGGAATTAGTTACAGTTTCCCAGTCTCCCTCTAGGGGGAAAACTTCTAATTGTTCTTGCAAAAAAGTTTCTTTTTTGAGATATTTTGTCAATATTTGTTCCTTTAAAATGCGAAAGGAAACATTGGAATCACTATGTTTCTCTTCTTTTAGCTATCTGTCAAAAACTTTTGTCTCTGGTCAATGAGCTTCAAACGTCAGTCCTGACACCCCGCTCCAGGATCAGGACGGTGGAAAGTTACTTTACTTTAAACTCACTTCTGCAGGTTTAAACAGTCCGAAAAAGATCCCCCTTCTTCTCCTGCTGCCGAAGGGGGATTCGAGGATTTTAAATGATGAAAGCCGATCCTTTAGAAGCGATTTTCTGAGCTCTAGTTTACGTTGTCTTTGCTTTATTCTGTCTACAAAGAAACGGAAGGCTGACTTCCTGTTTAGACCTTCCCGTTTCAGTACCAAATTGAAGTAAATTTTTAAATCCAATTCCTTTCTGCTCGCAAATCCTTATTTAAAATCCAATTTGTTCAGAGTTTAAGTACTCACGGGTGCTTATTTTAGAAGCCAAATTGTCCCAGGAAAAAGGCAGCACTCTCCGGCAATGGCTATGCGGCTTCGCTCCACGGAAATAGCAGTTGACTCACAGCACCGCGCCGCTTCCCCCTCTTCGCTTCGGAGCCCGTTAGTGGGTTCCTTTGCGGGTTGGGGGGGCGCTAAGGGTGCCCGCCGAGTCCCATGGTCACAGGCTTCATCCGCCTGTGATTTTTAAAAGGGTCCCCGCTTCGCCGTAGCGGAAAAGACCCGTTTCGCGCGGAGCTAGTCCCTCCAATTCAGAGGGAGTCTGCCATTGCCGATGGCGCCACCCCGGAAGTCCACGAGGATCCCTTCTGACACCACAGTTCTGTGATCCTAGTGGCTCTCATCTGCAATGCCATTCCAGTACAATGGATTCCATCACTAATTTAAGCACAATGGATTAAAATTTTTAAGTTTTCCACAGCGAACGTTCCACTTAAGCCCATGTATGCCTGTGTGGTGGACAGCAGAGCCAGACCAGAGTCCGGTGGTGGAGTCCTTCTAAAACCCCAGCAGAGTGCTGAAGCCTCTCTCTGATGGACTACGGAGCCAGCTAGCCACAGAGTGGGGAGGAACAGCGCTTTTGGGGGAGGGAGGGATAAAAGGAGCAGTTTCTGTGTGAGTGGCAGCTGATAACACACAAGTCCGGTTAATTAAAAGGGTTGGTTTACTGGTAAATTGTAGAAATTCATGTAATTGGTGTACCGTGAGGAGGATGCACTGTATTTAATTGGGGGCGGTTGGCGGGAGCACATCCGCCACATTATTAATGGACGGATTCGCTGCCGTCTGCACAGAGAGTAAAAGTTCTGTGTTTCACAGTGCATGGAATCAACTGCCAAAGATGCGTAATGGAGAAGCCAGGGCTGCCATGCTCTCCTGCAGACGGAATCTGCTCAGTGACGGTTGGTGGGGGATGTTTTACTGAGAAAGAGTACAAAGGTAAGGAGAACTTGCAGCGTGCTTCTTTTCTGTGTCTGTATGTATATGCACCTGTATGTGGCGACACCAATTTATACCTCTGTCCCTGTCCACCACAGGCAGTCATGTGCAAATAATCTGAGGCCCCAGAGCCGGCCCTGCCATGAGGTAGACTGAGGAGAATGCCTCAAGCAGCAGAATAGAGCAGGACCCAGGAGCAGCAAAATCCCACCACTAGGGTGTTTTTTTTATGCTGCCGTGGTCTATAGCGTAGGCTGGGTGAGCTTACAGGGGCGGGGCAAGGCCAACTGCTGTGTCTGCTATTCGCCGAAGGGCTGTTGTGTGGCACAGCCTCCCCACCAGCAATGTGCTCTTGCACTGCCTCCTTTTCGCAACTTCTCTCCCTCAGGCTGTTCTCTCCCTCTTCCAGACAGTGCGCTGAGGACTGGCTCACTCCTGAAACCCCTGCCCACTCTGCCACTGGGGCGAGAGCAGCAGCCAAGATTGGCTGCTGCTCCTCCTTGCCCTTCTTCTTTAATCCCCAGCTGCCGCCTTCCTGCACTTGGGTGCTGGGCAGCAGGGCCAGGCACCAGGAAGGATCTGCCTTCCCTGAGCGCTAATTTGGGGTCCTGCTATAGAGGGGGAGCCTCCTGCCCCTCCAGGAGCAGGAGCAGCTGCCATTGCCACCAGCAACCCAACCTCAGTAGCACTTTCTTCTCAGTATACATGCATAGGCTCAGGTTGTATAGTTGCAATCCTCTACGCCGGTGGTGTTGAATTAGCTAAGTACTGTGGAGCCCCTACTTTTGAAAATGTCAGTATCTCTATGGTAGTTTTTGTTATGTTAATGGAATATCCTCCAACATCCCGGTGATGCAAATTGGGATATGGTCTGGTCCCTCAACGCAATTAAAAACCACCTCTATCTTGACAACGCCCCTATCTTCTGCGCAGATATATGCACCCCACTCAGTGACCCCTCGCTTCCCACTGGGCACCTCAACAGAGGCCTTGCCCCTCACTCACACACCCTCTACTCGTTCTCCCCCTGCACCATCCAACTGAGGGGGAAAGTGTGTGTGTGTGTGTGTGTGTGTGTGTGTGTGTGTTGCAGAAGGTATTCAGCTGAAAGGGAATTGTGCAGGGGATGCTATCTCCAACCCGTTCATTTCAATAGCCTTTTTAAGGTTCACTAAAGAAAAAGTAGCAGGAAGGTGAATAATTGCCTTATATTATTAGTATTATTAAATTTGTATGCTGCCCTTCATCTGAAGATGAACAGGGTGGTTCACCCTTGTTGTTTAGTCGTTTAGTCATGTCCGACGCTTTGTGACCCCATGGACCATTAACAAACGACAGTTCCCAAGGGGAGTTGTTCTGTGGTTCACCTCAGGCAGAAAAATGTCTTGGGCTGGCACTTTGTTGGGAACCCAGCCAAATGGGTGGGGTATAAATATTATTATTATTATTATTATTATTATTATTATTATTATTATTATCTAGTGGAATAGGGTGCAAACTACTACGTGTAAACTGATTTGAGCAGCAATACAACAGGCCATCCAAGCAGGAATGACAGCTGGGCTCAGGAAGAACCTGAAAAAGCCCTGGCCCAACTGACCCTTATGCTCTGCAAATGGTGTTATAAAGAAGGCTGGTTCTGCTGTATTCTGTCACACCTTCCCAACATTCTGTCACACTCTGGTGTGGCAAACTAGCAAGATTCAAAACTGAACAGCAAAGTATGTATCAGCAGATCTGACTCTCCATTGCTGAAATCACTGGGTGGTCCATTCCTAATGCACTATATACAAAAAATGTGAGATGGGTCTTACACCAGGTGATCCTGACAGTAGCACAGGTACAGTGGTACCTTGGGTTACAGAGGCTTCAGGTTACAGACTCCGCAGGAGGCCCCATTAGCTAAAGTGGTGCTTCAGATTAAGAACAGTTTCAAATTAAGAGCAGACCTCCAGAACGTAACCCAAGGTACCACTGTATTAGGAAATACCTCATAAGTAACACAAAGATGCCTTCTTCTCTCTAAAATCCCAGATGGCAGAGTGAAGACAATAACCAAGGGCTGTTATGTAGATAATTCCAGATGTGAAACCAAATGGATAAATCATGCAGATAAAATTGAACATGAGAAACGCTGCTGTGCCGAAGACAATTGCAACAACAAATGGTAGAGTGTGGATGAAGACACACGTAACGGTTAAGGCTGAAATCCTACCAACACCTCTTGTGGATTAAGCACCATGGAACTCAGTAGAATTTCCTACTGATTAAACATTCATACAATTACTCTAGATGAAAAATTGCATCCCTTCTTCTTTAATATTGTAAGACACCCTGATGATTGTGTTGTAGCGCCACCTATAAATTCTGTGAAGAACTAAATAAACATGATTTTAAATGCTGGCTGCTGTCTTTGCAAATGCACTCAGCTTCAGTGATTCCTTAATTCCCATTGCGCACCATGTTCAGAGTGGTGAAAAATTGAGGCTCTTCCTCATTTCATCGGAGGCATGAGTTCCTAATCAGCTTTCATGAATCTGAATGGATTTTCCATGGGTGCCTGTTTCTGCACAAACATTACCAGAGGGCCTGGGACTGTAGCCTTGTGTGTATCTGAGCCTTTCTTCATATACAGTATTCCATTGCCATTGTCTATGCATATTTTTGAATGCACCCATAGATACAGCACCGCAGTTTGCGCCACCTCATGGTATCCTTAGCGCAGGGGTAAGCACACTTCCCTTGGGCACTTAGAAGAAATAAACACACTCTTGTCGCCGCCACCCAGTGGCAGAAGAAACCGCTTGGGCACCCGGAGCGGCAAACATGACATGCACCTGTGGGCGTTGCGATCCACCCACAGAGGTGGGGCGATCCGCCCACATGGGTGCACCGAACCTCCTGGGGGTGGCTGCACCGCCTGCCAACCATGCAAATATGCCTGGCGTGCGGCATTGGTCACCAGGGTTGTGAATGCCGCCAGCCAGCGGGTGCATCCCCAGCGGCCAGCACCGCTCGCCGAGCGTATTTGCACAATCAGCGGGCAGATTTTCACGGCAACCGCACCAATCGTGAACATCCGCCCACTGGGGGTGGGAGCGCCGCCACGCTGATCTGCCCAGGGAGATTTTGTCACACACCCAGGCATGACACCCGGGGCGCACCACACTCCACACACACCCCTTGCGATGCCCCTGCCACCACCATCCAGCAGCCGCCATTTTTTCCTCCACAATGTACCTTTTTACTGGAGGTGAAAATGAGGATTTGAAAGCTGGCGTAGGCAGAGTTTGATGATTGTTCTACCTTCCTAAGTACCTTGGCAGGCAGCAGGTCTTCTAGTGGACACTGCAGAGTGCCATGCATAGCCAGATCCTGGGCCTTGTTCTTGCTTTGTCCATCTTCTCTCTAGCTGGGGAGCAAGCAGCATCAGAGAGGCCAGTGGCATCACAGGCCGGATTCTGTGCCCTGCATGTTAGTGCAATATGCGGTTGGAATGCTGTCAGCTGCCCTTGGTTTTTGCAATGGAAGGGCAAGCAAGACAGAAACTGTGGGTGTTCGGCAGACCTGAGATCCAGCTTTTTTTACCTGTACAGCTCTGTTTCTAAACATTTTATTATTATTATTACCGGTACCTCCCCTTCACCCCCGGCCATGTTAAAGAGGTAAAAAACAACATTAAAAACAACTTATAACAATAAAAAATATGGTACATCTCTTATTATTAATTCATTTGTTACAGTCTGGTCTGTTTCTGTATCTCTATTTGCTCTCTCTGGTTCAGTCTGCATTTAGCGTTCCAAGCAGTTCAGTATTGTGGGAATGGTCAGGGCGGCAGGAGAGGATATATTGTTTATTAATATCCTTCCTAACTTGCTCTAGCAAGTTCCTTTACTTAGTAGAGTTTACATTCCCCTTCTCACGCACAGCAGATAACTGATTGCAAGCTCATGTGAGCCTATCACTATTATACAATTCAATCTGTCTCAGATTGAATTGTACATTCCTGGTAAGTTCCCTTGAATCCCTCTTAAAAAGAATAAAGGTGCCACAGTCTTATTCAAAGATTATATCACAAAGAAAGGAATATATGATAACAAGAAGAAGATGAGGAAAATAACAAAGAGACTATCTGGACAGAACTGGACAGAACTGTGTAATTAAGGCAGCAGCAAGAGTGATGTTTGGATCCCTTTCAGAGCTTGAAGTATGGGTACCCCCAACAAAATTTTTAAAAATTTGGCTGTATAATTTGGAATTAATGTGATTTGGAATTAATGTGATTTGATTGGCCTGTTAATAAAAATTATTTTTTTAAAAAATAGAGTTAATGACATGGTCATCCAAATACTCTAATTCATGTCGAAGTACAGTAGCAAAGGTTAATAGCCAGAGCTGTGCACCAGATTCAAATGAGGCCCAAATCTTGACAAAATCAGGCCTTTCACAGGCCTTGGAATCCAGGGATCCAGGCCTCGGAAGCCACTTGGGGAGGTACAATAAGGATCAGACTTTACACCTTGCAAGCTGGTAAACGGGAGGATCCAATCCTTTTCTGGTGCACTCACTTCAAAATGTATTTTAAAACCCTATACAATGGTACCTCAGGTTAAGTACTTAATTCGTTCCGGAGGTCCGTTCTTAACCTGAAACTGTTCTTAACCTGAAGCACCACTTTAGCTAATGGGACCTCCTGCTGCCGCTGCGCCGCCGGAGCACGATTTCTGTTCTTATCCTGAAGCAAAGTTCTTAACCTGAAGCACTATTTCTGGGTTAGCAGAGTCTGTAACCTGAAGTGTATGTAACCTGAAGCATATGTAACCCGAGGTACCACTGTATTTAACTGTATGTTTAAATAGGGTTTTAGAAAACCACCAGAAACCCTCAGATCTGCCCCTGAACTGCTGAAGAGACAGATCCAGGTGGGGAGGGTGTCCATCAGGGCAGCACAGTGTAAACTGGCCCAACCCAAGGGCCATACATCACAGGGCTAATTGCATGCCCTTCAACTGTCCTGATTAAATTGGGAAATCCTGTTTTGGGGGGCCATGCACTCATGCAAGAGCATGACACACAGAAACGAACATTTTTTAGCTCTGCGGAATCTCACTGGTCAGGTAACTTGTGCAGGAGCATTACCTAGAAGACGTACATCCCAGTTTTCGGCTGGGACATGTTGGAGGGTATGAGACTGTGGGGTCTTTACACAGCCCTATTAATAACATTAAAAGAGCCCTGATGCATCTGATCAAAGGCTACCTAGTTTAGCATTTTGTTCTCACATTGGCCAACCTGATGTCTTTGGGGATCCCAGAAGTGGGACATGTCTTGAACAGCACAAGACACATGCAGTGAGACTTAGGTCATTACCAGCCTGGAGGAAGAACTACCTTGTCCCCAGGTAGGATGAAGTGGGCAGAAGGAGATGTACTTTGTTCCTTTTGATATAGCAGATGTACCCGTTGCTTTTTAATGTTTTGTGCCTGGAGCAGAAGGAGAAGGAGAAGGGTAAAGACAATCACCATGTATAGCTCAGTCCCAAGAATGCAGTGAAAACTGCTCTTTTGGATTATGCTAGGATAACATTCCATTTCAGCTTTTGGCACATCAGTTACTGACTGATGTGAACTATTTAAATTTATTAAATACCTCCAGGGCTACCTCTTCAGTCCTTCTTTAGGTGCTTATTCAACTATGGTATTTTGGAATACTATCCCCAAGGAAGCTTGCCTGCTGCTTTCAAATTTTTCTTTTTTAGTTTTTAATGTACCAAGGTGAAAGCGTCCTTGTTTACTCAGGTTTAGGGAGCTCTGTTTAATCAGCATATGATATCATTCTAGCCAGGTTCGGTGTTCACTTTCTAGTGGTTTAGAATTCCTTCATTTTAATTCTTTTCGGTGGATGAACACTTCTATGATACTTACATTTCATTCTGTATAATGGATTCTAAATGTTTGATACATATTCAACTAAGTCCTACCCAGAGAAGGCCCACTGAAAGTAATGAAGGTAAGCTAGCCATGTCTACTAATTTCAATGGGTCTACTTTAAGTAGGACTAACATTGAATACCACCGTCTGTCTTTTAATATTTTTTAAGCTGCGTTGAGATTTTAAAAGATAAACAATAAACAGATGCAATAAAGTTATATCCTTTGGAATGCTTTTCTGGTTCCTTTTCAAAACCTTACCCGAAAACCTGCATTTTATTGACCTTTTCAGCATACAGTGAGACTAAAATCCAGTTTTGGTCAATGAAATGCAGGCTATTGGACGGGCTAGCAAAGAAAACACATGAATGTGTTTGAAAGTGCACTTAGTGTTTAGCTCAGTTTATGAATATAGCTGTATTTTATAGTCAGCATGTGAGACACTAGAAACCTTGTACTAGAAGAAGAAGAAGAAGAAGAAGAAGAAGAAGAAGAAGAAGAAGAAGAGGAGGAGGAGGAGGAGGAGGAGGAGGAGGAGGTGGTGGTGGTTTGGATTTGATATCCTGCTTTATCACTACCCTAGGAAGTCTCAAAGCTGCTAACATTCTCCTTTCCCTTCCTCCCTCACAGCAAACACTCTGTGAGGTGAGTGAGGCTGAGAGACTTCAGAGAAGTGTGACTGGCCCAAGGTCACCCAGCAGCTGCATGTGGAGGAGCAGGGAAGCGAACTCGGTTCACCAGATTACGAGTCTACCTCTCTTAACTACTACACCACACTGGCCTAGAGAAGGAAGTGGTGGAAATCAGGTTCCTTCCTCGTCACACAACTGGGGAAGTCTGCAGGCCTGAGGCTTTCAAGTTCGCCCCCAGAGCTTTCATGTCTAGCAGGATTAGGTAACCTGAGGAGCCAATAAGGTCCCATCTGACCTTATATAGCAACTATTGGTCCATCTGTTCCTTACTTTGAATAACTTCTTGCTGGGGGCAGCTTGTCTTGTTACAGACTTCCTTTTTTTTTTTTTTTAAAGCGTTTATTAATTTTCCAATAAAAACATCCAATTAACATATCAAATCAGATCCAATAAAAATAAAAAACTAAAATAAAAAAGGTCCAATTGTCTTCCAAATTGTAATAATTTTGTTTTGACTTCCCACGGTCTGAATTTCGAAGCGCATTCAACATCATAGTCCTGCCTCTTATCATCCTCAATGTTATTCATAATTCCATGTCCGATTTTTCCCTTCCACATTTTGACTCTGGTTCTACGATCCTCATTCATGTCAGAAAACTGATACTTTTTTTTTCTATGGAGTGCAGATTTGTCCGTATATTGTACTCCTTCAGCTGTTTTTTCATCGCACCGCTTCATTTAATTGCATCCAATGTCAAAGTTCTGTCCAGCTCTTTGAGAGTTGTTATTTTGGCAGCTTCCAGATCGTTAATCTTTCCCATCCAGGTGTTATCAAAGAAACAGAGAGAAATTTCCTTCTGTACCCTCCTTGTTGATTTATCTTAAACAGACTGTTTGCAGTGTAGCCATATATCAGACAGTTAGCAATTGGCCTTTGGAATCTTCCCAGTCCCCCCTCCAGGCCCTAGAGGGGGGCTGCCAGACATCCATTTAGCCCTCTCTCTCGCTCGTAATCAAAAAAACATATTTTTGCAAACAGTTGTATATGTAATATTGTTTCCAGTCTTTATAACCAACCATCCGTTAGCTCCTGTTTCTCTTAATCAGGGAAGTATTTCAGATACTCAATAACGACGTGGTGGGAGACGCCATTTTGTCCTTTGTCCTTTGTTTTCGTCTTTAACAGACATTTCCGGTCTTAGAAGAGAAGTGGCTGCGAGTAGATCCCAATTATATATGAAGTCCATCTGAACTCACTTTTTGAAGAGCAATTTAAGTTCTTAATGAGACTTGGCATGCATTACGGATTGTTGATGTTAAGGATAAAAGAATGTTTTTTTTACATACCAAGCCCCTCCACATTCCAAACGTCATGATGAGGATCTCTTTGAAGTTCGATCTTTTGCACCAGAGACTGTACATACTGCAGGTTTTTTCCAGCTTCTTCAATTCAGAGCGTGTCTGTTTGTTTTCCAAATCTTTATATATTCCCAAACAGATGCGTCCGGCTATGGGGTGGCGTCGCAGGAGTGTCAGCCGTCCCTAGCTCCGTGACCCAGTACCCCTGCCGTCTGCCACATCGGCAATCTGGGGCAGACCGCGGGTCGTCGAGACAGTCCTCCCCTGCCCTGGGGAGGCTGCCAGGGCTAATTACCCCCATATCAGCCCTGAATTATCGGAACGGCTGAAGTCCAATTGTGTGGGATCAGCCATTTTCCACCGCCGGAAACAGGAAGTTTCTGTCTTGTTACAGACTTCCAAGGAGCCCTGCCTGATCTCACTGAAGGGCCAGAGAAGAAGCTGCTTCACTCTTTCTATGCAAAAAGGTCATTCAATGGGACCCAGTTTCTTCCCAGGGTCTTGGGGGCCATGGATGGCTCTCTCTTGGTTTTGCTGCTTACATTTTCTTTGATCTCAGCCCAGGAGGTAAGTCCCAACTACAAGAGGAAGGTTCATATGTAGATTACCCATACTCCCAATTTATTCAACAATGAACTGAGGCCAGGGCACAGTGTGGTGGCTCCCAGCTGCAATGCCCTGTTCCATTATGGAGGATCCCCACTCCCTTTTTCCCCACACCTGAATAATTTAAATTTTACAGATGCCGTTTTCTACAATGAACATTCCCCCTCCAAAGAGGGTATGCAAGGAGACTCAAATATAACGTCTGTCTTTCACAGCACATGGGATCATCTGCTCGATTTGTACAGTTGCGGATGCGACACAGAAATGCATTCCTATAAAAGGATTCTGTGAAGTTTCACATGGGGGCTGGATGATGGAGAAACGATATAAAAGTAAGGAAGGGCTTCCAGGATATTTCTTTTCTTTTTACACCCATCCTTTGCCACCGTTGTTGAGATGCAAAGGAGGGCATGCTTCCTGTGACTTTATTGCTAGTGTAGAAGGTGGAGTTTCGGCAAATAGATTTTTGCCTACATCACAATATGCTAGTCAGTCGCCCAAGAGCCCTGGCTTGAGTGCAAAAGGCAGCTACATTGAGGACTAATGCAGAAGAACTGATCTGGCTGAAAATTCGAGGCTTTGTAGGAGTAGAGGGATAAAAGCATTGGCTTTATAATGATGCTACTCAGAAGTCTGATATTACAGTGGTACCCTGGTTCTCAAACTCAATCCGTTCCGGAAGTCCATTCCAAAACCAAACGTTCCAAAACCAAGGTGCGTTTTCCCATAGAAAGTAATGCAAAATGGATTAATCTGTTCCAGACTTTTAAAAAACAACCCCTAAAACAGCAATTTAACATGAATTTTACTCTCTAACCAGACCATTAATCCATAAAATGAAAGTAATAATCAATGTACTGTACTATAAAATAAATAAGACAGTATTGTATATGATTTTTAAAAAATAAAAAATAAAAAAATCTTACCTGCACTGGTGATAGTCATTATTGGATGAGGGGCTTTTATCCATGTCCACAGTCACATAATCAATCAGTAGCTGAACTGGGTTCCACACAGTCACAACAACAAATTAACCAAAAAAGCCTCAAAAACGAAAACACAAAATAAATAGCAAAAACAAAAGTGCCAAACTTCATCTGTTCCAGAAGTCCGCTTGACTTCCAAAATGTTCGAAAACCAAGGCACAGCTTCTGATTGGTGCAGGCGCCCCAGAAACAGTAGCTGACAGCCGCATCGGGTGTTCGGCTTCTGAAAAATGTTTGAAAACCGGAACACTTACTTCCAGGTTTCCGGTGTTTGAGTAACAGGCATTTGAGAACCAAGGTACCACTGTATTATGACAGAAGGGTACCAATATTTCTAGTGTTGCTGCACAATAATCTTTAGTTCAGACTCTTCAGACTCTCACTGAGGCAAGCTGGAATGGCTCAAGAAGACATCTGTCAATAATAATAATAATAATAATAATAATAACAATAATAATATTTTTATTATTTATACCCCACCCACAATTATTTCTACAGCCACAATGGAGTGTCATGCTGTCAGAGTGCAGCACACAGAGGATATTATATTGGATGGGCAGAAAGGTTGGAACAGCAGCAGGTGGAGGTACCTTCAGACGCTAGTCACATCTTTTCAAAACAATAAACCATTTCCAGTCTCTAAAGTAAGGTGGGCGGGGTGACCTCAGGCCCAGAGACTGATGGCTTCCCTCCCCAGTCTCTCTACCTGATTGTTAGGACTTTCATCAGGCCACACCTCCTCTACAGAACACACACATCACCGGCCTTCCTCCAGACCCTCTTTAGAGAGGGAAGTTCCTGGCTCAAATGCAATAATTTGGAATTCGGATAAGGTCTCTTGCTCACCTGGATTGAGTAGTCCTGTGTGTATGTGTATGTGCATCCCTGGCTAACACAAGTAAAAAGGTAAAGGTACCCCTGCCCGTAAGGGCCAGTCATGTCCGACTCTAGGGTTGTGCGCCCATCTCACTTAAGAGGCCGGGGGCCAGCCCTGTCCGGAGACACTTCCGGGTCACGTGGCCAGCGTGACGAAGCTGCTCTGGCGAGCCAGCACCAGCACAGCACACGGAAACGCCGTTTACCTTCCCGCTATAAAGTGGTACCTATTTATCTACTTGCACTTGGGGGTGCTTTCGAACTGCTAGGTGGGCAGGAGCTGGGACCGAAAGATGGGAGCTCACCCCGCCGCGGGGATTCAAACCGCCGACCATGCGATCGGCAAGTCCTAGGCACTGAGGTTTTACCCACAGTGCCACCCGCGTCCCTGGCTAACACAAGTAGTCATGTGCAAATAGCCTGAGGCCTTCTCTGAAAGCTGGTTACATAGCTGTAAACACGACAGCAAAGTGCATTAAAAGGCCAACCTAGATAAAGATGCTAAAACGTTCAGTGTGGTGGAGCCCATGGGTCCTTGTAAACCAGTGTAATGGAAGGAGAGCAAACTACAAACTGTGTCCCGGCAGGGGAGGCAGTGCAACAGGTCACACACAAAGAGGGGTGGCAGTTGGGACCACCCCACTGTTTTCAAATCCGTGTTGAGACTTCTTGATGGATGAACACTTGTATCTCAAAGAAGTCCTGGTCTATAAAGATGATCTCTTTATAGAGGACTGGTTCCTCAAATTCTGTCACACGCCTTCACACCAACAAGCGAGAAGCAGAATTGAACTACAATTTGGGGGCAGAGGAGGGGCAGATTTGATTCTCCATTGCTGAAAGCACTGGGGATACCAAAGTTTGGGAGCAGATTCAGCTTCAAACCCAGTGACGTTCTCTCCTATTCTAGTGAAAAGTTGCCATTCCTGTTGTGGTAAGAGTTTACTTCTACACCACTTTGTTTGCTACCCAGGTGAGGGACCACCTTTTAAATAAACCACAGAACCAAGGAAATTAATTGAAGTCCAATATCCAGGAGGCTGCGATGCTGGTGGCGCTGTGGGTTAAACCACAGAGCCTAGGACCTGCCGATCAGAAGGTCAGTGGTTCGAATCCCCACAACTGGGTGAGCTCCCGTTGCTCGGTCCCTGCTCCTGCCAACCTAGCAGTTTGAAAGCACATCAAAGTGCAAGTAGATAAATAGGTACCGCTCTGGCGGGTGTTTCCGTGCGCTGCTCTGGTTCGCCAGAAGCGGCTTAGTCATGCTGGCCACATGACCCGGAAGCTGTACGCCGGGTCCCTCGGCCAATAAAGCGAGATGAGCACCGCAATCCCAGAGTCAGTCACAACTGGACCTAATGGTCAGGAGTCCCTTTACCACCTTTATCGAAGAGGCACCCAGCGGTTATTGCAATAGGGCAGAGCTCAACTTAACATGATTGTTGTAGCCGAACCACCAGAGGAAGTCTGCCACAAGGAGAATCTCATGGCACATTTTCCACAATGGGGAACAGTAAAGTTCTGCCCTTGCATACATTGTGTTAGTGAAGGTGCCTGGGCCTCTCTTTTTTATTATTTTTTTATGGGGAGCCTCTTTGCCCCTCGTCTCATATGTCCTGAGATATATGAGGGACAAACACAGGGAGCCAGATTCGATTCAGTTCACATTTGCAGGTGAATGTCTCTAATTCAGGCTTTCCTAAGCAAAGTATGAACTAAAGTGCAACCTTTCTTCAAAATGTACACTTCAGATTTTGCAAGGGGGTTGCCCAGCTAAATCATGTACAAATATGCATATACAGTGGTACCTCGGGTTACATACGCTTCAGGTTACAGACGCTTCAGGTTACAGACTCCACTAACCCAGAAATAGTATCTCGGGTTAAGAACTTTGCTTCAGGATGAGAACAGAAATAGTGCTCCGACAGCGTGGCGGCAGCGGGAGGCCCCATTAGCTAAAGTGGCGCTTCAGGTTAACAACAGTTTCAGGTTAACAAATTAAATACGTAACCAGAGGTACCACTGTACTATAGTACAGGGGTCAGCAGCCTAAGGCCCATGGGCCGGAAGCAACCCATGGAGGTCATTTAACCAGCCCACGAGCCAGCCCCGAAGCAAGCCACCAGCACAGCATGGCGCGGGGACTCACTTCCGCGGCACTGGAAATCGCATCTGCGCAGATGCAGAAAATCATGTCTGTGCACATGCAGATGCTGAAAATCGCGGGCGCGCCCAGCTCATGGAAGGAACTCTGTGGGACTGATCTAGCCCAGGCAAGATAAACCTTGCTGACCCCTGCTATAGTATGTATAAAAATGCACACATTAGTGAAGGTAACATACAAAGTGTTTTATATTAAGGGAAGTTGTGAGTATTAAGCAGAACTGCAAACGAAGAAAGGTGTGTTTTAGGAGAAATCTGCTACAAATGCTGATTCATTTTCAATTGAACTATTTTTTCCCCTTTTAATCCACTGACTGATGTGGAAATATGGAGAACTGAACTTCAGAATGGAGAAAGGAGAAACTGAGAGGAATCAAAATTGGCAGGTACCCCCCCCTCCCTAATGCAGAAAAAATATGGGTCAGCCACTGTTTGATCCAGACAGTGGCACATATATTATTTAATAGATTTAATAGATGTGATAACACAAAGATGCCCTCTTCTCTCCACAATTCCAGGTCAGCAATTGGTGAAAAAAGTGAAGGACTATTATACAGATGCTTACAGGTGTGGAACCGAATGGGTATTACATTCATTTGCAAATTACAGTCGACTGCTGCGACAATGAAGACAATTGCAACGAAGGTTCTTAGCGTGCGGGTGACATATGGCTAGGGCTGCAACGCTATCCACGCTGACTGTAGAATAAACTCCACTGAACGTAGTGAGATTTCCTTCTGAGTAAACATGTTTATGATTCCGCCAGATGAAATGTTGCATCGTTGAGCATGGTTCCTCCTTACGTGCTTTTATTGTATTGGCTAGATTTGAAACTAGATTTTTATATATATATGAAAAGGTGGGGGGAGAAATGGGCAAATTACAGAACGTGTTGATTGATCTATTTAAATTATGTTTTATTGATTTTCCAAATTAATACAAATCAGTCCCAATTATTTAAATTTAATTTGCTCCTGTTGCAAACATATACCCATTACTTCATTCTTCTTTAATCTCCTCTTCATCCTGCTCTTGATGTTAGCCCATTCTTACAACTGACCTTTCTAATTCCCTTACTCAGTACCTCTGTTACTTTTCAAAAATATAAAATCCATTTCACGTGTGTAGTCTTCATAAATGTTTCCCCAGACCTGGTGTGTCGAGATAGGTAATTGCCATCCTCCTTTGTTCAGTTCTCTGTGATGTTTGCAAAGTCACATTCAATTCCTTTGAGATCATGTTCACCAGCTTGTGTGAAGGCTGCAGCTATAAATAACTCCCCAACGAGGTGACCACTCTCTGTCATTAAATTCCACTCTGGGGTTCTTCCGCAGCACAAAGTTAAAAAAAAGCAGAGCCTTTTCACAAATGCAAGCTGTTGCCAAATTTAATTAGCAGCTGTTCAACTTCTTACTCTTAATTGCTCTTTCATACTCCTGGTCCAGTCCAAAGATAATTTAAATAAAGTCCACTTAACCTCAGCCTAGGGGAGAGAGCATAATAAAAACATTGTTAAATCCTTTGTTGAGCATAAATCAAATGCCTTCCCCTTTCTCTTTCCCTTGGTGCCAGACAGAATAGCATAGCTATGACTACACTTGGCTCATTCATTTTGCAGGGGAGGTCAAGAAAGAAACCATTTGGAAACCTTATGAAAGCAGACAGTGTCTTGTCCCCCCTTTATTAATTTGAAAAACAGCTGGTTCTACTGAATGGTCAACATACCTCATTCCTTCCTGGAATACTGCAGCAGTGAGCAGCAGTCCTACTCCAGTGTAAAGCCTCGGATCTGGGCATATAACCTTGATGTCGGCATCTGGCGGTTGATAGGCCAGCTGAGTTGGCCCCAGCTGGATCATCTCCCTCTCAACATTCGCCGTGGAGATTCATTGACCTCTGGCTCCGATGTAAATCAGTGACTCAAGCTTGCTGACTTGAGCACCCTACTTAGCAAAGTAAACTGCACAACAGAAGAGGCTTGAGGCTGTAGATACATACTAAAACTACGGATTTATTTTACATAAATCAGGACAGCGAAACATGTCGTCTCTCCTTGCCATCTTCCCAGAGAGAGTCTCAAAGCAAAAGCAATACCCAGAGCGGAAGTTCCGCTCACAGGACCCAGCAAACTGTGCTGGAAAGTAAACGGACATGTGACACGCAGCAATCCCATGTCTGCAACAAAAGGTGGAATGGAATCTCCCAACAGTTTAGGCAGTGCCGTGCCCTGCCCTCCTAAGAATGACATCACCGCCCCTTACCAGGATGGTGCAAGGGTGATGGTAAGGTTGGGCTACACTGTGATTGGTTCTGCTGGTGCATCCTTACTACTGGCTCTTGCACATCCTAGCATCATCTCAACAAGCAGCAGTGATGCTGCTCTCAGGAAGGTGGCGGTGTAGGACCACCGTACTGTGCCAGTTTCTCTTGCTGGTACCGGTATGAAGGTAAAGACTAGAAACAGGGGCTGCTGTGCAGGTCTCTGTGGTGTTAGCAGCTAGGGATGTAAGAAGGGCTCTGTTTTACATCATACCCTGCAGGCATCACCTGCAGCTCTGTTTCTATTCTGCTGCAGCTCATCTTCTGCCAAAACCAATTTATCCATTTTTCTGACCGCCATGGCAAAATTTAAAAACTTGCCCAATTTATGTAGTTAATGAGGTTTTTTCTAAACATCCTTTTCTTTCCCAGTTTCTGATCTCATTCAAGAAAGTGGCTGGATTTAAACATAAGTATCTGGAACAAGTCTTACAAGCTTCCCATACACTTCTCTTTCTTTATGTTGATGTGGTGAAATAATCCTGTTTCATTTCTGATGTGATGCATCTTAGACTTTATTTCTCTTGCACTGCAACGTTGTTTAGCTTCCTTGATTTTTATGCCCACCCCCACCCCAGAAACTGTGGGAATGTTAAGGATAGTAGGAAAGGATATATTGAATCAGTATTATCCTTACTTCAGTCCTGCTAGTGAGTGATGTAACAGAGCAGATTCCCTCAATATAGTAGGAAGTTAGTTTGCAGATTCGTTTGAATCTCTTTAGTTAAGTAATACAATCTGGCTTGCCCAGATAGCTTATTCCTGGTTTCCCCTTTTATCCCTCTTAAAAGAATAAAGACACACGTGTCTTTCCTTAAAAGTAACAAGAAGTTTACTCACATTTCAGTTCACGATTTGATCCCTGAAAGGCAGGCTTTGCTTCGTAGTTACATAACAATCTGTGAGTTCATCTCACATGGAGATTGAGCTCAGGTGCTGCTGGCTGAGAGCCAGCAGACAGCAAAATTACATTAGGAGAACAAAATGGCTGCAGGAGAGCAGCAGGGCAGCAAGAGAGGAGAGCAAGAGAGAGAAAATGGCTGCGTGACTCGGCTCTTTTATGGAGTAAGCCAGGGCCAGAGCCAGGGTCAAATGCAGGGGGAGAATGCTCCAGACAAGTGGAACAGGAAGTTACACTGACTGGAGTAACATTCCCCCTGCCTGTGCCCACTCTGGGGAAATAAGGAATGTTGTATTTGACTGTTCCAATGGACTACATCCCACAGAAACGAAGGAAGTTAAACTGTGGTTTACTGCAAGAAAAATAATTGCTTCCACTAGATAGCTGCAATTCTGTAAAAGTTAAGTATGAGCTTTTTAAACATTATCACCAGTCATGAGGGTGCTGACACACCATGCACTGAAAGCACAATTTAACACAGAGACACCAAAGAAGCCCCAGAATTTTCTGAAACAATATGAGAGCCAAAGCACGGCCACCTTTCAAAATTCAGACTTGCCCAATTTTTGCAGTGCAGATCTCCCACCAAACCATGTTTACCAAAATGCATATATTAGGCGAAAGCGTGGTTAAAAATGAATACATTAGTGAAAATAACATACAAAGTTGAAATATATTTGGGTAAATTATTTCCAAAATGTGTACAATTAAGCAAAACTGCATGCAAAGGTGTGTGTTATTCAGGAGGAGTTCACACAAAAATGCTGATAGACTTCTAGGAGGGTGTGAAAAGTGAATAAATGTGCAAATTACTGCAGAAGTGTGGAGAACTAAATTTAAGATTGGGAAGGTGAGGAGCTGAGTACCCAAACTGACAAATCTCCCACGCCTATCTGCAAGGTCCAAGTCTAATTAATCTCTGTGAGGGTGCGACAGAGAGGGAGAAATGGGGACAAGAAGGAAAAGAAAGAGAAATTTAATGCTTACAGGCAAAGCTCAATCTCAGCCCCACTCCCAATCTGAGCATGCTCACACACTTTCGGAGAGCATGCTGCTGTTTCAGCTGAAAATATCTAAGGATATTTCCAAGGGAACCACACTTCGGATTTTGCCTGAGTTTTCTTTAAGCACTAGTGGAGATAACTCATCGAGTGGTTGCACATATCACGCTTGCAGCAAACAGTTTTTATAGAGGTTCCTTTTTGGCCTCTCTTGCTATGCATGCAGTCCCTGTGGCTGTTGGTGCAGCCTTGCAAGCGGTACCTCACTTCTTTACCTGCAAAAAGATTGGGAAGGTGAGTAAAAGGAGAGAAGCAAGAACAGATGGGATTACAGCTCACCGGGTTCTCCCTAAGGCCGCAGATGTGAGCTTTGCACCTCTCTCCCTAAGCTGAGCAGAAACTCCCTGGGGTTTGGCAAGGGGTGCCAGGCCTCTGACAGGATGCTGGAGCCTTCTGCCTCCTTCCCAAAGCCAGGTGGGCTGTGGGAAGGTGCAGTCACGAAGGAACCCTCTCTGGCACCCAGGGCAGGATGCCGAGGGGGCGGGATGAACCGCCCGGTGGCGTGTGCACAACGTCCATACGGACTGCACACATGTGGCATCCTGTAGAATCATAGAATCATAGAGTTGGAAGAGACCACAAGGGCCATCGAGTCCAACCCCCTGCCAATCAGGAAACACCATCAGAGCACTCCTGACATGTGGTTGTCAAGCCTCTGCTTAAAGACCTCCAAAGAAGGAGACTCCACCACACTCCTTGGCAGCAAATTCCACTGTCGAACAGCTCTTACTGTCAGGAAGTTCTTCCTAATGTTTAGGTGGAATCTCCTTTATTGTAGTTTGGATCCATTGCTCCGTGTCCGCTTCTCTGGAGCAGCAGAAAACAACCTTTCTCCCTCCTCTATGTGACATCCTTTTATATATTTGAACATGGCTATCATATCACCCCTTAACCTCCTCTTCTCCAGGCTAAACATGCCCAGCTCCCTTAGCCGTTCCTCATAAGGCATCGTTTCCAGGCCTTTGACCATTTTGGTTGCCCTCCTCTGGACACGTTCCAGTTTGTCAGTGTCCTTCTTGAACTGTGGTGCCCAGAACTGTACAGACTGCGCACACGTGGCAGCCCGTACAGTCACCATGCGAGTGGCAGCCCATACAGATGCTGCGTGTGAGTGGCAATCCATACAGATGCCACACGAGTGGCATCCCATATGGACTATGTACATGCAGCATACCATACGGACTGCACACGCGAGGCAGCCCATACTGTCGCTGTGTGAGTGGCAGCCCGTATGGACGCCCCACACGCAGCGCCCATACTGACTGAGCATGCACCCTCATCCACTCTACAGCTGGGGGGAGGCAGTGGGCCATCTTGGCACACACACTCCAGGGTGGCACCCGGGGCGACCCACTCCTTCTGCCCCCCCTTTGTACACCCCTGGGAAGGTGGCAGGAGGACTCTTGGACCCCATCTGAGCATCACACCGCCCCGCACCACCCCGCTAATCTGGGCAGAAGCTTCCCAGGCTTTGGGAAAGAGGCACCAGGTTTTCATACTTTAATACTCCAATTCACTGGGAACATTTAGGAAGCTAGGGCTACTGCCCCTAGTCCACTGTCTTGCACATCACTGCTTTAAATGAGGATCAGGCAAATTCGTAGAGGAGAGGACTATTGGTGGCTCTTCTGGACTGATCCAGCCTGCGTGCACGGCAAACATTTGAAGCACATTATGAGGCATCTAATCATAGCCTGCATTTTTATCAAGGCTTATAGTTTGATTAGGGTCTGTATTTTAAAATGAGCTTAAAGATTTTCAAATGTTTTATGCCAGGCAGAAGACCAGCTGCCTAAGTACTTTGGCAAGATGTTTATCCTCCTGGACAAGGGGGCCCCCTGATTTATAGCAGAAAACAATTCTCAAAGTCGTAAACAAGGGAATTACAGGCTGAGAGCAAGGTTATACTGACCCTACATAATTAAGAGTTGGTAAATAGTAAAATAAAACCCTGTGCCTCCCATTAAATTTGAGTCATATCTTCCTAAGGTTAAAGGCCAAGAGCAAATGGAAAAGAAAGCAACTGGCTGGAGAAGGGGAGTAAACAGAAGAAGAGGCTTTTTTCCTATTTTATTTTGAGGCTGTAAACTATTCCTTCCTTTTACTTTGAGAAGGTTTATTCTTCTAAAAAGCTATCTATGATAATGTATGAAATATACTGGCTTAAATGTAATTATGCAAAGGATCTAGAAAGAAAGAAATGTTAAATTCTTATTTCATAGAGTCATATTGCTGTAGGAGACCAGAGGGGCAAACGAGCCCAGCCCCCTGCCAGACAGGAGACGCCATCGAGCACTCCTGACATATGGTTGTCAGCCCTTTGTTTTAAAGACCTCCAAAAAAGAGATCTTTCATTGATGATGCATGAGAATGTGAACCCAAGATCTCTGACATCTGTTTAAGATAAAAATTTAAAACTATTAACCATCTGTTTTGGAGGGCAATAGGGCAAGGAGGGCAAGAGGTGAGCTGGTAATTAAGGTTCCTTGTTGAGACAAATGTAAGATATATGACTACTTATTTGTCATTTATAGATAGAAGAATATATAGCTTTTTGTATCCCATAAAAGGCAATAGGAAATGGGTGTATCTTTTAGGATTGGTTATAGCAATCAGCCAATAGGAAATTCAACCAGGCTGATTGGACAGAGGCAGCCAAAGGAGGAGCAAGGGGGCTGGGCTGAGGGAATATAAGTGCTGGCCATAATGGCAGGAGACCAGGCCAGAGCTTGGTAACCATATACCACTGTGCCTCTCATTTATTTGTCTGACAAATAAATTATTATTTTAATTTCTCTATTGCTGCGTTGAATATTTCATTCCAGCTAAGCGTTAACCACAAGCAGGGTGCTACAATTATTTCCCCAAAGATTCTGAGGTCCTGCAGTTGAGGATGCTGGGAACTGTAGCTCTGTGAGGGGCATACTTAATTTCCCAGGGTTATTTGTGGGGAGAGATGTGCTTTCAATGCTGCCCAGGAGGGAATATGTGTGACCTATCCAGACTACGGGAGAGTTCTCTCTGTCCTTTTTTTCCTATCTACATATCTCTTTCTCCCTTCTTCTCCAGCCATTCCGTTCTCCTTCCCACCTGCTTTTCCCGTTTTATTTTTCAAACAAAACATTCTGTGCCTGTTGAGTATGCTCTGTCCTTCTAACCTTCTTTTATTTTCTCTTCATTTATTACATTTGTGGGTGGGGGGAATTCTCAAGGTTGTTTTGCTGTTGTTGTTCTGCAAACCTTAGGACAGGCCCCGCTCTGCCCCAGGTCTGCCAATTCCTCCCTCTTGTACACAGATACTATGTTTAGCTACAAAAGCATGGAAATTGCCCTAACAGTTCAGAAAAAGCATATAACATTGCTCATGGCCACCCGACATGAGTTCAACTTACCCTCATAGAAAGTGATAGAAATACACTGTTCATTAGGCCTTGGGAAACATACGTTTACTTTGTGTTCACAGCCGAAATCAGGGATATCCCGCATACAGTAGCGGCACTTCAGGCTGTAGGCTGCAATGGCAAAATGTTGGAAATGGCATTCAAAACAGTATGACCCCCTACCCTCCAACATTTCTCCAATGAAAATAGGGATGTCCTATTCTGCTGTTGTTGTTGTTGTTGTTGCTGCTGCTGCTGCTGCTGCTGCTGCTGTTGTTGTATTTATACCCCATGCATCTTACTGGGTTGCCAACATACCATATTTTTCGCCCTATAAGACACACTTTTTCCCCTCCAAAAATGAAGGGGAAATGTGTGTGTGTCCTATGGGGCAAATGCAGGCTCCTTGGCTTCAGCGATAGCAACGCGAAGCCTCTGAAGCCTGCGCTCTGGAGGCTTCGCGTTGCTTCAGCTGAAGCCAGGAGAGTCTGCTCTGAGGCTGGCGGTGGGGGAAAGCAGCGCTTCCCCCATCACCAGCCCCATAGGATGGGGGGGCACAATCTGTGTCGAAAAGCTCGTAGGAGCCGTGTAGCCGTTAAAGAGCGCACCACACTTGGGGGCTTTTCCCCAAGGAGGGAGAAGGGACTGACTGGCAGAGTCCGTCCCTTCTCCCTCCTGTGGGCTTTTGCGGGAGATGGGGGAAGTCTCCCTCCTCGGGGAAAAGCCCCCAAGAGCGGTGCGCTCTTTAAAGGGGCTGCGCGGCTTCTGCTGGCTTTTCTAGGAGGTGGGGAAATTCCCCCACCTCCCGCAGAAGCCGTGCGCTCTTTGAAGGGGCTGCACAGCTTCTGCTGGCTTTTCTACGAGGTGGGGGAATTCCCCCACCTCGTAGAAAAACCCGCAGGAGCCGTGCAGCCCCTTCAAAGAGCGCACCTCTCTTGGGGGCTTTTCCCCGAGGAGGGAGAAGGGACTGACTGGCCGTTTCAGTCCCTTCTCCCTCCTGGTCAAAAAGCCCGCAGGAGTCGCGCGCGGCTCCTGTGGGCTTTTGCAGGAGGTGGGGGAATTCCGCCACCTCCCGCAAAAGCAGGAAGAAGGTCTTGGAATAGCGCACAGGCTGCGTGCAGCCTGTCCACTGCTCCCAGAGCTGCGGGGGGGGAATCATATTTTTTTCCTTGATTCCCCCCCCCCCTGAAAACTAGGTGCGTCCTACGGGCCGGTGCGTCCTATAGGGCGAAAAATACGGTATATAAAAACATAATAAAACAGTAAACATAAAAAACCTTCCCTATACAGGCTTGCCTTTAGATGTCTTCTAGAGGTTGTATAGTTACTTATCTCCTTGGCTTGGGCAAAACCCTCCAGCATTTCTCCAATGAAAATAGGGACGTCATAAGGGAAAGCAGGAAAATATTCTGGGATCAAATCAGAAAACGGGATGGCTTCTGTAACTCTGGGAAAATAGGGACACTTGGAGGGTCCGTGATTTTCACTGAAGACAATCGCAGGGTTGTAGGCTTCTAGATGGGAGGCCTACTGCTAGCATTTTGATTATTTATTTGGATGGCTCAGTTATTCCATACGCAGCTGCATAGTCCGCATCCTTGCTTAACGCTACATGTGAATAACAGCACGGGCGTGCAGCTCAAATATTTGTGTTAGTACTGTTACTAACCAGATTGTACATTTGTTGAATGCGCCATGTGAACACCCCGTGCGAAATGAATCTACGTGTGTACAACTAGATGCTTGTAAGGCAAGGATGGGGACAATGCAAGTGTTGCTGCTGCCCTGTCCCTGCAGGAGGAATTCTCTTTGGCGCAAAATGGCTCCCAGGGCAAAATAACCATCAGGGACTGGGCAGAGGAGGAATGGTGGAGACCGCCTCCCCAGCCTGACCCTTCCAGAGAAGAGGAAGACGGTTCAGAATTACAACAGTGGTTTGAGGGAGGTCGCAGCTCAGAGGCAGATGAGGGGGAAAGCTGGGAAATAACGGGAAAGGAGAAGGAGGCAGAGCTGGAGCAGCTGGCTGACATGCTATCGCTAGAAAGCATTCCAGGCCCACCATCTCCCAGAACCCAGCGAGCCTTGAAAGTAGGTGAGCAAAGAGCTCAAAGGCAGAGGGCACTTGTCAGCACCCATAGGGATGATGAATGAGGAAGTGGGAGAGATGGGGAGAAGGTGGAGTCACTCGGGACAACGCCATTATCCAAGAGGCTGGGTTCTGTAGCCTCTCTGTGTAAATACCGAATAAAAAGCAGACGGTAAGAACATTCCTTGTCTTTGTACGTTCCTGGGCAACCGGCAGTGGGAGTCACTGGCAACAGCCTGACAATAACACAGGGGGGACCAGAGCATTCACCTTACAACCCTACAAGCGGTAGGTGGTAGGCAAAAGAGAAGGTGTCATGGAACCCATGGTGCAGAAGGCACCAAGACTAGGGGAATGAGACAGAGAGTGTTGTGGGACTGGGCATAGGGGCAGGGTCGATCTGATTTCAGGTGTGCTTGGAAATCAGTTAAGCCCTGTCCCAGTTTTGAGGGACGTGGCTTGTTTTATTTAGTCTGATTCAGCCCAGGTGGGGAGTGGGGAGTTTGCCGATTGCGATTTGGAACATACCTGAGAGGGCAAGGCAAAGCAGAACACAGGCTGTGAAGGAGAAACCCCTCATCATGCTGGTCTTCCAGGCTAGATCTCTGGCAGGCAAGGCGCTGTGGTGAAGAAAAGGGAGGGTATAAAGGTAGTAAAGTAAAAAAGAAATAATTAACATGTGTGCTCCAGATGCAGGAACGATGACTCCACCCTAGTACCTAGCCAAGGGGTGGAGGAGGGATTCATTACTGGCTTAGCAAGGCTGCTTTGACTTTTGGGGATTCAGTCTTCTCCTGGATACTTGCATGTGTATACCCACAGGAAGAGGCCCCCCGGAGTGCATTAATGCCAACTGCATTAAGACCAGTGGTGTAGCATGGGGGCCCCACTGGGAAGGTTGCCCTGGGCGCAAAATTGCTACAGTCACAAAATTTCAACACCTGGTGCTGCCTCAATACAGTTGCATGCTTCCACTGCTGGGCTCCGTTGAAAACTGCTTCTCCATGCGAACCAGGAAGTGACCTCTCCAGACAATGGAACGACTCTTCTTTTCTTATCTCTGCAGCTGCTATCTCCTGAGTAATGCAGACGCCGTTAGGCAGTTGAATGTGCATGTGTACTCTGTCTGTTTCCCTCCCTCCCACCCACTCATCTGCGCAGCCCCGAGGGCTGGCAATGCATGCTATGCCACTGGTTAAGACAAAGGAAGCTGCATCTTCAAAGTCTATGCCTATACCAACCCATGGGGCTACCCCTGGTTTTCTCCTACTGCAAAATGAATTCTACCATGCTTCCTTTCCATCAAGCTGCAGTGGTGACCCCTACTTGGAGGCTGGTCCTTAGCCATGAGATACGGCCATCCCAGAAGCGGACAGGCAGTCATTATTTACCCTTTTATTTATTTCAGAATATTTGTAAGCTGCTGTCTACACTTTCTGGTGGTGGCTCTCTGAGGTTTCAGGCAAGGAGGCTTTCCCAGCCCTGTCTGTAGATGCTGGACGTTGAGATTGGAACCTTCTACATGCAAGGCGAAGGGACGTGGGTGGCGCTGTGGGTTAAACCACAGAGCCTAGGACTTGCTGATTAGAAGGTCTGCGGGTCGAATCCCCGCGACAGGGTGAGCTCCCGTTGCTCGGTCCCTGCTCCTGCCAACCTAGCAGTTCAAAAGCACATCAAAGTGCAAGTAGATAAATAGGTACCGCTCTGGTAGGAAGGTAAATGGTGTTTCTGTGCGCTGCTCTGGTTCGCCAGAAGCGGCTTAGTCATGCTGGCCACATGACCTGGAAACTGTACGCCGGCTCCCTCGGCCAATAAAACGAGATGAGCGCCGCAACCCCAGAGTCGGCCACGACTGGACCTAATGGTCAGGGGTCCCTTTACCTTTACCTTACATGCAAGGCAGATGTTCCACCACTGAGCTATGGCTCTTCCCTTAGAATCGTAGCAGTGTATTACAACAATAAAAATGCATTTATTATTATTATTATTATTATTATTATTATTATTATCATTATTATTACTACTATTACTGCAAGTCTGCTCAGACATATAGTTTAGATACCTACACTGGTTTTTTAAGTTTTGCTGAGGCTAATGTGTGTTTTAATGACCCCCCTTTTAATGACAGCCCTGTGGATTTGGGCTGTGTTTTTTCTACAGCAGTGATTCCCAAATTTGGGTCTCCAGCTGTTTTTGAACTACAGTTCCCATCATCCCTGCTCACTGGTTCTGCTAGCCAGGGATGGTGGGAGTTGTAGTCCAAAAACAGCTGGAGACCCGAGTTTGGGAAACACTGACCTACAGTTTTATTATGTGCACCACTTGGAGAGCTCTTTGATTAAGTGGTTTAGAAAATCTTTCTCAGTAAATAAACAAATAAGAACAGTGCCTCGAAGAGAATTTTTATTTACACATCACATGTGCCGAATGCAGCTAGAAGTACACAAAGGTTTAACCAGAGCTATCCATAATCTTTTGTGCGACCTCAGTTTTATTTGACGCACCTCAGAGAAGTTTGTTCTTGATGTAGGAGAGGAGCCTTGGAATGGCATTTGAGAAACTATACTTCTGAGCCACCCCCAGCTCTCTGCAGTTCAATCATTTGGAAGCTGCATGTGTACCACACATGCCCTGACTTTGAAATAAACTCAAATTGTTCTGGCAAACTGAGCACCCTTCATAGGCATCGGAGCAACTGAGTGTTCTGTTCTAGTGGTGGGTGAGAATAACTGACTTCTGGGAGATTTCAGTAGTTGCCTCAGGAACATTTGATAAGCATTCCCAGGACCAATGGAACTGATGAGTGGAAGGAGAACAGATCAAAAGGTAGGGAAAGAACAGGAGAGAAGATCCACCAACCACAAGGTGAGAACGCAACATGGGCAGAACTTGTGCTTGAATAACCAATACATTAATTAATCCGGACCAGAAATCTTCAGGAAAACAATGCTAACACTGACAAAATGGTTTTAGACTTCGTTCGGCATCATCCATTCCCCCGTGATGTCTACATCAGCTTGCCTCTCATCCTGATTTCACAGAGATGTATGTTTCCCTGTCCCTGTTCTGGCCATGGGGACACCATGAATGGCAATAATTCTGGGGCAGAGAGAAACTCCTTGTGGAACTACCAATCTTATAAGTCATGTAGACCCCATGGATCTAAGTGGATCCTGCATAATTAATCTGAGCCTTGAAAAGCACATAGAGATGAAAGAGGAAGTGAGAAAGAGTGTCATTCTTCCAACTTCCTCTATGTACTTTCTGCAGATACCCACAGATTCAAATTCCACCCAGATCACAGTGCTCAAGCTATGCAAGGAGGGAGGGACACCACCGGGTTGGAGTTAGCTTCCTTCCCTGCTGTCACATAGTAACATAGTAACAATGAGAAATTAATTGTCCTTTAGCTCCAAGGCACAGCTCCTCAATATATGAGGCTTTGCAAAATTCAGGAAGTGAATTCAGGCTGCCAAATAACCTGTTGCTTGCAGAATAAAGCAAAAATGATTGAAAAGAAGCCGCTATCATTCATAGCTGCTGGATATGTCATTTTTTCCCTCATAATTAAAATGTGGATGTTGTGGAGGAAAATGGGGTGGCATTCGAAAATGATGGTCCCAATGGCTTATCTTGTTCTAACCCGGCATTAAGTTCCATTTCTCATTCAACATCGTCTCACAATGAAGAGCAAACCATTGTATTTGCAAATGGGCACCAATCCTACAAAGTGAGGGCTTTGTTGAAGTGTTTCTGGGCATGTCTTCACCCTCTCAGTTCCATTCGCACTTGATGTAAGCTAATTTTGCATTCTGCCTTTTTTTTGTTAAGTCCTGGTCTCATTCTTCATATCTTTTTCCAAAATGGATTCAGAAGAGTCTTCTTGGACTTTTTCTGCAAAATAAAAAAAGCAATTGGAAAAATGATGGTCCACAGAGAGCCAAACAACCCTTCATGCAAGAGACTGGGTACAACTCAACTTCCATTTTTAACTGAAATGAATCTACAATGGACAGCCAATCACTTTCAACCAAAAGTTGGGGAGGTACATTCCTTTCCTTCTGCTGCTCCCTCCTTACCCAAGTTTTGATAATTTTAAAAGGGGTATACCTAAGATGACAGGGACGCGGGTGGCGCTGTGGTCTAAACCACAGAGCCTAGGGCTTGCCGATCAGAAGGTCGGTGGTTCGAATCCCCGCGACGGGGTGAGCTCCCATTGTTCAGTCCCAGCTCCTGCCCACCTAGCAGCTCAAAAGCACGTCAAAGTGCAAGTAGATAAATAGGTACTGCTCCGGCAGGAAGGAAAATGGTGTTTCCGTGCACTGCTCTGGTTTCACCAGAAGCAGCTTAGTTGTGCTGGCCACATGACCTGTCTGCGGACAAATGCCGGCTCCCTCGGCTTATAAAGCGGGTTGAGTGCCGCAACCCCAGAGTTGTCCGCGACTGGACCTAATGGTCAGGGGTACCTTTACCTTTTTATACCTAAGACGGGAAGGTAAGCGGCGTTTCCATGCGCTGCTCTGGTTCACCTGAAGCGGCTTAGTCATGCTGGCCACATGACCCAGAAGTTGTATGCCGGCTCCCTCAGCCAGTAAAGCAAAATGAGTGCCGCAACCCCAGAGTCGTCCACAACTGGACCTAATGTTGAGGGGTCCCTTTACCTTTACCTTTACCTTTACCAAGATGGTTGCATCCCGGTGGGGTAGAGCGAGAGGTCAGCAGGAAGGAGCCAGGGAGAAGCAGGAGGGAGTGGAGGAATAGATAGCGAGAGGCGGCGGTGAAAGGAAGTGCAGGAAGCAGACATAAGCCAAGGTGACTAGGGAGAAGGGCTGCCATTGATACAAAAGAAGACAATAACTCTAGGGAAGAGAGAAGAACTGGCAAGCCTTTCACCAAAGGAGCCATAAAAAGAGAGCTAGATGAAAGAAAAGGCCGAAGAGATGGACTAGGGATGGATTAATATGTCAATTTCAGTTTCTCCTTTTTTCCAATTCTCACTTCATTTCTCCACATTCCCACACCAGTTTGCATTGCCCCCCTACACACAATAAAACACCAAAAACAAATTCCTCATGGAAATTCATCAACATTGTAATGCAGATTTCTCCTATTGTATGCAATTCTACAATACAATTTGCCCCCAAAACAATGCAATTTTGTAAGTTATTTGCACTAATAGATGCACACTTCCCACTAAAGGGAACAGCTGGATAACTGCATTACAAAATTCAAAGAAGTGCAAATTTTGAAGCGTGGCTGTGTTTTGGTCCTCACATGGTTTCAAAAAAATGAGAATTAGGAAGGCTCACCATTCAATGTGAACTTTCTCCCCCATCTCTAGAGGCGAGAGTAACACTACCTTAGCAGGAAAGCTGATTCTGACATAGACAGAGCGGGCAGAACTTGTGTGCCTTGTTGTCCACTGGAAATATTGCCAAAAAATGCTACAAAGAGGAACTGGCATAGGACCCCACTGCAGCAACACTATAAATGTGACAAGACCTAAGTCAGTACTAACTGTTGATGAACTGAGCCCAAACTTCTTCAGCCAAAGGACCTGGACTTACTTGAGAGTGTTGAGTTGAATATATGAGCTGCCAGGAAATCGCAGTGGTGGGCAGGAGACGGCTTCCTGATCTCAGGTGGCCCTGCGCTGATGTGGAAGAAGTTGTCCTCTGTGGCATTGTAGAGCGGCCATTGCACCTCATTGGGCACAGACCCAGTGGGGTTCCTGTGGAGGAAACAAAAAAAAAAACCACAGTCCAGATCCAAATCTTTTTTTTAAGCCAAAGGCCATTGTGACGTTAACATATGAGAGTGCTGGAGGTGAAATAGTTAAACAAGTTACCCAATCAGAACCCAGGGGGTGGAGTCAGAGGGACTATAAAAGCAGCTCTGGGAAGTGGGAGTGAATTGGGATAGAGTCTGTGGGTAGGTTGAGTTAGTGTAGAGAAATAAGCTGAGTCAGGAACAGTTAGGAGATGGAAAGACAAGTAAATATCTGAGAGGTGGTTTAGTGAGGGAGGGCAGGTAGAGGAAGTTATAGGTCTGGATAGGCACCCTATGATTGTAATTGACTGATACCATTTATGAAACCACACACTTGTTAAACTGCAATAAATAAACAGAAGTTTATGTTCCAATTCTAACCTGACTGGACTCAGTATTGGCCCAGGTAGGGCCTGGGTGGTGGCAGTGAGAAATAAAATGTGGCGCAGGGATCAAAATCTTCTTTTTAAGCCAAAGGCCACCAATAGCACAAAACAAAGAGAGAGAAAATCACTCATAGCATTATAAAAACAAAAATGGCACGTCTACACTGCGATAATAGCATACTACAAAATAAGTGAAACCCTATCATTTGACTCATTTCCTCAGGGCCCCGCTTTCATTGCTTGGAATTGTGCTGGCAGTCAACCCTATGAGATTTGGCCCATTCCTTTTTATTAGATGGAATTAGAGATAGGAGGCCAGCTATATCAAATACGATCCTGTGAGTCTAGCTTCCCAGTAGCTCCTCTTCTGCCCAATCCATTTTGTTCCCCATCCACTGTGCTTTGGAATTCTGTCTCGGCCACTATATTATTTTTATTTCTATCCCACCTTTTCCCCAGATCAGAACCCAATGTGGCTTACACAAATAAAAACAAGCACACAGAGATAAAATACAATATCATATAAAATATAGTTTTTAAAAAGTAATTAAATTCTAATAGAATTAAAACAATACATAAGCAAATCAATTGGATTACAGATAGTAAAAATCTATATGGAATACAAAGCGGTGCAATATGAAATACACTGCAGCTGGTGGTTCACGCTAACATTAGCCCTGCTCCACAGAAATCCCTCTGATTGCCCTAATGTACCTGGAAAAGGAACACTATTCGTTTTTGCCAAGGTAAGTATTCCCCAACACTTTGATTATGTGCTTTTTGTTATATATGGCAGGAGAGAGCTCCTAACATTCAGTCATGGGTAGAAGGTACATGTTCTTTTGTATTAATCTCTGGCAACAGTTCCGGGAAATCTAAATCCAAAAAACTAATCCGAGGCTTTCTTTTCTCCTTCCATCAACCAAAAAATAAAATCAAATCAAATGAGAACCCTGCTATGGTAATCAACTTATGGCCTAGAAATCACGGTCATATTTCATCAGTGCCAAACGTGTCAGCCAAAATAGCTGACATTCCATCTTCAACCATCTTTTGCAAAGGTTAGTTGGTTATTTCAACTCACATCCCACCATAGCCCTGAAATTGCCAGTGGTAATAAAAATATGATATAGCATGTTGCTGTTTTTTAAAGTATCAGTAGGGTTTTTTAAAAAACAGATAAGCAAATCAAAAGTGCATATCAGTCACATTAAAACATATCAAGGCCAGCTATTATTATTAATAATAATAATAATTTTTGTACCTCACCCATCTGACTGGGTTGCCAGTTCAGACTGAGCAGGGGGGGAAATCCCTGTCTATTATTATTTTTAATAGCATTTGTTTCTTCAGAAGGTCTCAAGACCCCAAGAGGGTGAAAGAGATGGTTTGGGAAGCTCCTTATACATAACTGGACCCCTATGTCCCTGGAATTGAGCTAGGGGCTTTTTCCAATTAACAGGCAGTTTGTGGTTCGAGGACCCGAACCCCGCGCAGTGGAATGACAAAAAGTGAGGGCTGGAGGCTGGCGCCGCAGCAATTTAGGCTGCTGTACACGCCCCCTTGAAGGCACCTGGTTGGGTGCCTGGCCGAGGGCGTGGGCGCCAGCCAGGTGGGTGGGAGGCAGGGGGCAAACGCCCCCTGCTTGAGGCATAGTCCGACTCCCGGCCACAACCACTCCCCTCTCTTGCAGGGAGGAGAGTATTTGCCAGTGAGAAGAAGGGGGAAAAACACCAAAGGAAGATACATGTCTTTTGTTTAAGACAGGGACTGGGAACTGTCCAGCTGTCCAGCTATTTGTTGACGGGAACTCCAGCTCCCATCAGCCCCAGCCAGCATGGCCAATGGTCAAGGATGATAAGAGTTGTAGTCTAGCAACATCTGAAGGGCCACAAGTTCTCCATCCCTGAGTTAGGCATTTGAGCTTTTCTTTAAAACCTGCCCCTCTATACTGAAACTTGATGTGGCAGCGCCCTTGTCAAAGATACCAAGGAAAGGAATGAAAGACCTTGGGAGGTTCAGGCAGAACCTTGGGATGTAGAGTGCCCAGAGCAAGGACTATCAGACTATGTCTAGAACATCCAGGGTCAAGTTGATGGAATGAGTTGTGTTTGAGGCTCTAGAACAAGAGCTGTGAATGCCTTACCCGCTTCTAGCAAACTCCGCCCAATAGCGCATCATCTTGAGGCTCAAAGGGGCGTCAGCTTCCGTGTTTGTTTGATTTACCCTCTGTAGCGACGACAGAGTTCCAAACAGGTAAGGCACCTCAACTCCATGGGCTGCTCCCATCCACTCCTGCCAAATGGAGCCAGAGATGTGGTGGTTGAAGGAGTAGGTGTACACAGGGCTCCCACCTGCTGCCATCTTTTCAGCAGCTTCAGCCAATGGGCACAAAAAGTAAAAATCTCTGCACAGTTGGACCATGGCCCCGTGGTACTTTTCTGGCCCATGGCCATCTTCAGCATACTTCAGCGCTACAGTCTTGGCAACATCTTCTTCCAAAGACATTTCGAACAATGTCATTGTTTCTTCCAAGAGCTGCTCCCAAGTTGACGTTCTGTCATCTATGCGATCCAAAAGACCGCTTAGTGCAAAGACAGACCCATCCTCGCCGGTGATGCCTATGAGCAGTGGTTTTGCCTGAAGGAGCCCACTCTGCAGAAGTTTCCTTGGCTCATCCAGAAGGAAGTCCCCATCTGTGGTGGGGTAGAATCGATGCATCAAAAGTTGGAACATTCCCCTATCCATTTCCTTCTCCTGTAGGCAGCGCAGCGCCACACTGTGATTCCGATCGTCGCAGCCCAGCCGCTGACTCGCTTTCAAGGAGCGCAACTTGCAATGCTCAGGATCCTTCCAAGCCCAGGGTGCATTGGGAGCTCCACTCTGCACCACAGCGCGGGCAAAAAGGGGTTGGCTTGCAGGTGAGAGGAGGTGAAACCCCACAGAGGCTGCTCCCGCACTGTGGCCAAAGAGGGTCAGCTGAAGAGGGTCCCCACCAAAGACAGCTGCGTTCTCCTTCACCCACTTCAGAGCTAGCTGTTGGTCCCACAGCCCCATGTTTCCTGGGACCTCAGGTGGGAGGAACAGAAAGCCGAAGAACGCCAGCCGATAATTCATGGAAACCACAATGATGTTCTCAGTAGCAGCCAGATGTGCCCCGTTGTACAAGTCTAAGGAACTGGCACCAACCAGAAATCCCCCGCCGTGGATCCAGACAAGGACAGGAACCGGTGCAGAGGGCCGCGGGTGAGGCACCCAGACATTGAGAAAGAGACAGTCCTCTGAATGTGGCGCGTTGGCAACCCACATTTTGTTGAAAGGCCATTGAAAATCGGTCGTCTGGAAGCAAGCCTTTCCAAAGTTGGTGACCTCCAAGACATGGCTCCATGGCTGGTGGGGAAGGGGCTTTTGGAAGCGCAGCTTCCCCAGGGGGGGTTCAGCATAAGGGATACCGAGGTAGGAAGTGACAGAGGCCGAGCCAACCGGGACTCGCTTGCCTTTGATAGGGCCACTGCTGGTCACCACCACAGTGTCATCTTCAGAGGCAGAGCTGGAATTCAGGAGGGAGAGGAAGAGGAAAAGGCCCAAAGATGCCTGGAGGAGAGTAGGCATTGCAGAAGCTGAAAGAAAGGTGACCCAGGCACAGTTACACCTTGGCTCTGATCGAAAGCAACATACACAAGCACCCCCTCCCCTTTTTAAAATAAAAAGCATAGATCCCAGCATATTGACTGTATTGTGTGGGAGAAGACAAGCGAAAACCCTTCTCTCCACTCAATCCCCTTCTGGATATCAGTGGATTATAGATGTGTTTTTAAAAAACTTGGCATCAGAGGGACAGCTTCCATGTGAGTACTGGGAATTGCAGGTGGACTGTTGTTGTTATGTACTGAAGTTCTCACCCTGGCCCAGCAAGGGGATACTGTAGATAGTTTTCACTCAGGTCCACATGTGCAAATAAGGAATTGAAAGTGACGTTCAGTGATTGGATAGCTACAGAAAGTTGTTACTGTTGCTTTGTAGTGGAGCTCTATATAAGCAGGTTGGCTGAACCCTTCAGTTCAGTTCTGTTCTGGCCTGTGAATAAAGAAAAGCTGTTTGAAGAATCGCTGTGTCGTCTGATATGTTCACCCACAACTTAACAGTTGTGCTCTAGTCCTACTTGTGAGCTTCCCATAGGCTTCTGGTTGCTCACTGTGAGAACAGTACACCAGACTAGATGGGTCATTGGCTTGATCCAACAGTATTTTTATTTGATGGGGAGGGAGGGAGGAAAGGAGCCATGACAGTGGGATCAATGCACACCTCTACCTGGAGCCCACAAAAACCAGCACTGATCCTGAAAGCATAGGAACATTTTAAATGTACAGTTGTACCTTGGAAATCGAACAGGATCCATTCCGGAAGTCCATTCAACTTCCAAAAATTTTGAAAACTAAATTGCTGCTTCTGATTGGCTGCAGGAAGCTCCTGCAGCCAATCAAAAGCCACGGAAGCCCTGTCAGACGTTCCGCCTCCAAAAATAGTTTGCAAACCGGAACAGTCACTTTGCGACGTTCGGGAGCCAAAGTGTTCGGGAACTAAGCTGTTCTAAAACCAAGGTACGACTCTATCAGCAAGCAAACATTCACAGAAGTCCAATAAGAGAGGTCATATATCTATTGTTTGGGAGGGCTGTTGGGGGGTTGCTGCTATTGCTTCTGTTGCTGCTGGTGGGTTTTTTTGGTGTGTGTTTTTTGTTTTTTTGAATCATTATTTTAGATCTTGTGATTTATGTGAAAATTGTTCAGTTTGGATGTATATTTTTTGACATTCTTATTTATTGTTTCTGTCTACTTTTGTTCTGCATTTTTCTCATTTTTCAAGCCACATGCAGCATGGTTTAAATTGTGGCATACAAATAAAATTATTTATGTATGGACGTGCACCAAATGCATGTTTGTATGTCGACAACAATGTTCACCCAAAAAAAGAGCATACACATGTCTTTGCGACAATGTTTTTGATGGTACCAATTTCACCTTACCAATCTTCATACAGAAGGAATATTATTCCAGTAAAGATGAGCAGGTCTAGGGGAATGACAAGGCCGGTCGTGTAATTCCTTGAGCTGGAATCTTCCAACATCTGACTTTCCACTAAAGCTGAAAGTGGGCAACTGACTTTGAACTCCTTAACAGAGACGTTGCAGTCCCCTCATACCTTGACTTTGTTCACCTCTTTCTCTTTTTTTTTCTTTTGAGGGAGCAAGTCCCAATCCGCAGACCCTCACACGCATATGTCCAAGACTTACAGCATGATACAGGGTTAACTTCCCAAATGTTAAACAACTGGAACAAAACGAAGCACGAAGCTATGGTGCTAGAATGCAGGATTCCTGACTTCCTTTCTTGTGCCACGTTTGCTGTCATCTCCCTCACTCCCAGGCTTAGTCCCTACTTCTCATCCCACTCTTGGAGGCATCTAAACCTTTTGCATCCTGAAGACTCACCTCCTTTATCCCCAGTGGGGTTTTGCTGCTCCTTGGTGTCCTCTACAGCTCAGTCCAAATGGGAAAGGTGGATACTGAGGCTTCTAGGACACTTCCAGCTCTGGCAAATAACACCCAGTGAGAACGCAGCTGCCAATATGTGTGTATGCAAAGGGCAGTGACCGCCAGGCTCTGCCTTCTCCAGGGGACGAGGCATGTTAGGTAAGAGTACACATCAGAGGGCACAGAGGGAGAGCTGTAGCGTGCAACAACAACAAAATGGGTTTCATGGTTATGCAAAGTCTCTGGCCTTTTGGACATAAGGAAATGCAAGTTATTAAGTACAGTGGTACCTCGGCTTAAGTACTTAATTCGTTCCGGAGGTCCGTTCTTAACCTGAAACTGTTCTTAACCTGAAGCACCACTTTAGCTAATGGGGCCTCATGCTGCGCCGCCAGATCACGATTTCTGTTTTCATCCTGAAGCAAAGTTCTTAACCTGAAGCACTATTTCTGGGTGAGCGGAGTCTGTAACCTGAAGCGTATGTAACCTGAAGCGTATGTAACCCGAGGCACCACTGTAGTGGGTTGACAAAGCAGACAACACAGAGATTTCTCCAAGTAGTTCTTTATAAGTAAGCTGGAACTGAACCGAACTGAACACAGCTCAGCCGGCCTGCTTTTATAGGCAGCCGGCTGTCACACTGTAACAACAACAGCCCAGGGTTTCCCGCCTAAATTAACTGGCGTGGACCTGAGTGAAAACTACATACACAATCCCCCCTGGTGGCCAGGGTGAGAACTTCAATACATAACACAAGAACTGTATATGTGAACATAGGCAACCGTGGACAGGCATTGAAGAACATCAAAAGCCAGGTTGAGTTTGAATAGTGAGGGCAGGTGGATCTTTATTTATTGAGCATAAATTAAATTAACTGGCGTGGACCTGAGTGAAAACTACATACACAATCCCCCCTGGTGGCCAGGGTGAGAACTTCAATACATAACACAAGAACTGTATATGTGAACATAGGCAACCGTGGACAGGCATTGAAGAACATCAAAAGCCAGGTTGAGTTTGAATAGTGAGGGCAGGTGGATCTTTATTTATTGAGCATGCAATGTCCCCCAATGAGATGTCCTGTAGCAGGGCCATATCAAGGCTTGTTGCTGCCTGAGGTAAAGGACAAGATGGCTGAAGTGCTGGGGGTGTTTCCTGTGTCCCCGCAAACTGGTCAGTTGCAATCCTCCTTGAAGCAAGTAAAATCCTCAGTGATACAATGGGTCATAATATAGATATGGAAGCATGGAACGATTGTGGAATATGGATATAAAATTTAGAGCATGTTATGATCCAAGAGAAAATTATATGAAAATGATATATCGATGGTAAATTGGCAAAAAAATGTATAAATCCAAATCAAATAAGTGTTGGAAATGTAAAGAGAAAGAAGGTTATTTTTATCATATGTGGTGGTCTTGTAGTGAGGTTAAGGGAAGTATTTTTTGACGTTTTTATTTATTGTTTCTGACTACTTTTCTTCTGTATTTTCCTCATGTTTCAAGCCACATGGAGCATGGTTTAAATTGTGGAAAGGTGGCATACAAATAAAATGTATGGACGTGCACCAAATTCATTTTTGTATGTCGACAACAATATTCACAAAATAAAGAACATACACGTGTCTTTGTGATAATGTTTTTGATGGTACCAATTCTCACCTTACCAATCTTCATACAGAAGGAATATTATTCCAGTAAAGATGAGCAGGGGAATGGCAAGGCTGATTCCCCTTTTTTTGCAATTACCGCTCACACATCAAGCAGTGGGCAGGGTTTGCGACCCGGCGCAGGCTTCCCGTTCCAGGGTGACACCTCTGCCTACTGGCCGGCGCTCCACCTCCTCCCCCGCTAGCAATGGTCACAACTTTGGCGGTTTTAGACCTTGATCAGTATCCTATAGTTTGGTTTTGGATTTGATATCCCGCTTTATCACTACCCTAAGGAGTCTCAAAGCGGCTAACATTCTCCTTTCCCTTCCTCCCCCACAACAAACACTCTGTGAGGTGAGTGAGGCTGAGAGACTTCAAAGAAGCGTGACTAGTCCAAGGTCACCCAGCAGCTGCATGTGGAGGAGCGGGGAAGCGAACCAGGTTCACCAGATTACGAGTCAACCGCTCTTAACCACTACACCACACTGGCTCTCTTTGGAATGGGGGGTAGCATTATTATACAGCCCCATGTGGTGTCATCTGCAGGGCTTGTTAAAGGGTTGCTTGTGGGAGTCACTAGCCCTGAGTGGCGGTGAAAGGTCAAACTACCAACATCAGGTGAAGTGGGGGGCACGCTGTGTAAAATCTCATTTCACAGTCCCCTTCACAGCTGGGGCTGAGAGGGTTGCCGTCCAATGCCTAAGCCAAGGTTTCCTACATCTGAAATCGATAAAGTTGTGGCCTAATTTTATCCCATATGTCATTGTCATGTCTCCATGTTTCGGGCTGGCCCCCCGGCCGGGGGGTTAGCGCATGGGCTGGCAAATAGAAGCAGTACATGTGTGTCTGAGTATCACTTTTCTGTCCGTATTTTTACTTTTTGAAACATGGCAGCTTGGAGAACCTTTTATCAGCTGGTGTTCCTTCTGCAGTTGCGAAGAGTTGATCTTCCAGGGGGGCAGTACCCAGACTTTGGAACGCCCTACCCATTAATATTAGTCAGGAGACTTTGCTGCATTATTTTTGGCACCTGCTAAAACTTTCTTGTTTCAGCCAGTAATTGTCACAGGTGAGTCATTTTAACATGCAGTTTTAACAAGTCGTTTTATTTTACGTATACAGTTTTAAAGATCGCAGACTTTACCAACATCTTTTAAAATGATGTTCCCTTGTTTTTCATGTTTGCTCTTTCGAGCTACTTTTTAAATAAATGTTTCAGATTGCCCTTAGAAAACCTCTTAGAGGTTTTCTGCTGAAGAAGTGGCATATACCATATTTTTTGCTCTATAGGACTCACTTTTTCCCTCCTAAAAAGTAAGGGGAAATGTGTGTGCGTCTTATGGAGTGAATGCAGGCTGCACGGCTATCCCGGAAGCCAGAACAGCAAGAGGGATCGTGTTCTGGCTTCTGGGATTCAGAATATTTTTTTTCTTGTTTTCCTCCTCCAAAAACTTATGATGTGGTGAAAAATACGGTACATTTTGTTAAATGAAAACTTAAAAGATTTGCCCCTGTTCTCGCAGTGACGAACCAGAGGCCTGTGAGAAACTCTCAGGCAGAACCTGAGCACGATAGTAGTCACCCCACTTGTGATTCCCAAGGTTCAGAGAAGGGCAAAGTTCTATATTTGCTCCACTCGCTCACCCCCTCCTCCTGCTCTCTGCCAGTTCGATAAAGTCCCTGGTTTCTTTTTCTTTTTTTTATTTCAGAAAACATATACAGTGGTGCCTCGCAAGACGAAATTAATTCGTTCTGTGAGTTTTTTCGTCTTGCGAATTTTTCGTCTTGCGAAGCACGGTCAAGTCGCACCTGCACCTCTTCAAGCAATGCACCCTGGGTTTTAAGAAAAAGGAAACAAACTTGCAAGATGTTTTCGTCTTGCGAAGCAAGCCCATAGGGAAATTCGTCTTGCGAAGCAACTCAAAAAACGAAAAACTCTTTCGTCTTGCGAGTTTTTCGTTTTGCGAGGCATTCGTCTTGCGAGGTACCACTGTACACTGCTTGATTGTAAAACAAACAAACCCTCAAAGTGATTTATAGAAAGACAAAACAAGAAAAATTTCCAACCCTACTTGAAAACATACAGAGGTTATAATACTCAAACAGATTGAAATGACCTCAGCTTTCTTTAAGGTAACAAATAATCTGGAAATAAGTACCTAACAGAGAATGAGAAAGGCTGCTGATGTATCCAGGACCATTAGGTGGAGTGAGACAATCACCTTAGATGGCAGATGCTGGGGAGATGGGGAGATTGAGTTCCATCATGCACACACACACACAAAATTCCTCCTGAGGGCCATGGTAGGTATGAGCAAATCTGTCACTTTCAGTTTCTCCCTGTTTCTATCTCCCACTCCCACCCCCACCCCCACCCTAGTCTTCAGTTTTCCACACCTGTTTGTGATTTGTTTTAAAATAACCTCATGGAAATCTATCAGCATTTTAGTGCAAAATTCTCCTGATACGTACAGTTTTATGCAGGTATGCATACAATTTTTTTAATGCAATAATCTTCATATTTTGGCACAGCAATTTCCCCTAATACATCACACTTTTTTTTCTTGATAGTTTCTCCAGTACATGCCTTAACCTAGGGTGTGCTTTTTGTTGGAGACTGGCATTGCAAAATCCGGAGAAGGGCTGATTTGGAAGGCTTATCTGTTTCAGTTTGCATGCTGTTCCAGGAAGTGTGAATTAGGTGTGTTTGCCTTTAAATGAAAACTGACTTGAATTTCTCCCCCACTCCTCCCCACTGCGTATTCTCCTCTCTTCAAGATCAGAACTGTGTGTGCACAATTGGCATCCATGTGCAAGAGCCCGAGATGCATAGAGTTTTCTGGGGATGGGAATCCTGATTAATCAGGATTTCCATTCTCAAGGAGGAAACAGGTGTCTTCTAGAGACCCCATTCATGCATTTGGTGCTCAGAGGTATTGAATGCTTGAATAGGGTTTACATTTTCATTCAATTCATATCTCAGCAGTTTGTCTGCTTCCTCACTCAGCTTTGCCCCCCATGAACTACTACATCCTTTGTTTTCTTTTTAACATTTATTTTTAACATTTATTCAAGTGACAATACAGCGAGTGCGGATTGGAGCGACCAATCTGTGATATTGTGGCAGTGAACCAAACAGTCTTGAACAGCTACATCCCAAACAGTTGTGTAGTGTTTCGTAACATGGCTAGAGGTCCCACAGATTGTGGGCCTAGCTAACCTGTTCCTAAAGTGTGGTTTCCATTGTCTTGGGTCTCATTCTTCGGACCTTTCTCCAAAATGGGTGAAGTGCTGCCTTCTTCAGAGACCTCAGAAAAGGTTTTCTAAAAAATAAAGAAAGAAAGGAGGAGGAAAAGAACTGATCAATAGAAGGTCAACGAAATCTTCATGCCCAAAATCTTAGTCTCTTGACATATTAATCTACTGGCATACTCTCTTGAGCCAATAAACTTTGTTTGAAACCTGGGAAGATGGAGGCTCTGTGGGTAGGTGGTTCCCATGTTTGAGAAATTGGCAAGTTACCTGTTCTGGATGGCTGTGATGGCCTGGGATTCCGAGTCTGAGAGTGAACCGGAGGAATCCCAGCCGGCACAGGAGTCCCCGCCTCCAGGGCCGGCTGAACTGGGGCAAGGCCTAGATGTTGAGGAGCCTGCACCTGTGCCAGATCCTCAGGGGCAGGCACCAGGTGAAACCATTCTGGCCCCAGAGGTGCCAGTGTCTACAGGTGAGCCTCCCCTGGGGCCCAGTAACCCTTCGGCCTCTCCTGAACTGCAGAGGCTTAGGGCAGAGAGGCGAAGGGAACTGGTTTCTCCCAGGAGGAGTGCTCGCCTTAAGGCCAGGAGAGGAGGGGCTCCTGGGGGCCGGGACCGCCCCCGGCCTTAGAAGAAGATAAAGGTCAGGCAGCCCGGTCCCAGGTTGCGGGAGCAACGTCGTTGTGGAGTACCTGCTTTACCCAGACCTAGAACTGCACTCCCAGTGTGCCTGTTCCTCGCCCGGCTTCCTGCTTCTGCCCTACCAGTGTTCCTGTTCCCCGCCTGGCTTCCTGCTGCTGCCCTACCAGCGTTCCTGTTCCCCCGCCCGGCTCCCTGTTTTGGACCTCGCGTCTCATCTGGTGATCGTCTACCCTGCTAGTGACTCTGGACTGAACTTCGGCTACGGTATTAGTACCTTTCCCCCCCCCCCCCGGGACCAGCACAATGGCATTGCGTGGACAGGCGGAGTCCCCAGATCCCGCGCGGTCCCCCGTCATGTGAAATAACGACTCATGACAACGTGCTATGGGATTAAATTGGCCTGCACATTAAATTGGCCTGCCCTGAGGATTCCCAGGTAAGATCCTCCCTCTATTGTGTGGGCAGGTAATCCCTCCCCTACCTGGCCTGGTCTCCTTGGCAACGCTTCCCCCAGGTGGGATTGGACAACTGACTGAGGTAGGCGGAGACCTCCAGGTATCCCACCTGAGGGAAGGCAAACCAAGCCTATGCTGTTGGAGCCGCAACAAAGGGCACCCCCCGTTTTAAGCGTGGAGCGGTCATTGCACTCCTACTAAAAAACCAGGTGAGTAGTATAGAGGTGCTCCTAGAGGCCTCTGTAGCTAGGAGTGCCTTTTCCCAACTATGTCTGATTTGCCAACTATGGCCATTCCTGGACAGGGATAGCCCGTCTACTGTAGTCCATGCATTGGTAACCTCAAGGCTGGATTACTGTAATGTGCTGTATTTGGGGCAGCTGAGGCAGAATGCTGCAGCCAGACTTTTTTTTTAAAAAAAAATACTCCTACAGTGATGATAACAAGGCTTTCTGGTTCGCAGCCTTCAGCCACCATGCATCCTGTAGCAGAATGTTGTGGGAACTTTTCTAAAAATAGGGAGGGGAAATGGATGGGGAACTTAAGATCCTGCAGTTGTTGTTGGTCTGATAGTCCCGATTTGCCTCTCCCGGTTTCTCATTTCTCCAGATAACATAACTATCTGTGTGGTTTTGTTTGGGCGCTTCATGTTCTTGCTGTTGTTTTCATGTTTCGTAACTGTTACTAAGGGATTTGGGATGTTGGGAGAGTGACCACTGGAGGGCAGGTAAGCCAGTGTGGGAGGCAGAAAGGAGGAGCCTTGAAGCAGTGAATGAAACATACTGCTATGGGGAGTTTCACACTTCCCCCTCTATCCTCTATCCAGGACAGCAAAAGGCATTACAGTGGTACCTCGGGTTACATACGCTTCAGGTTATAGACACTTCAGGTTACATACTCCGCTAACCCAGAAATAGTACCTCGGGTTAAGAACTTTGCTTCAGGATGAGAACAGAAATCGTGCTCCGGCGGCACGGCAGCAGCGGGAGGCCCCATTAGCTAAAGTGGTGCTTCAGGTTAAGAACAGTTTCAGGTTAAGAATGGACCTCCAGAACGAATTAAGTTCTTAACCCGAGGTACCACTGTATCAACAATCAAGGACACTTTCTAGGCCAGGCAAAAACAAGGGGAGTGGGTGTGGGCTGGAGAGAACTGCAAGGGCCAGTTAGAGACATATACAGGACCCATATTTTAGGTTCCCCATCCCTTTTCTAGAGCATTCTGGATTCCATTATTATTATTATTATTATTGTTATTATTATTATTATTATTCCCTGCCCATCTGACTTGGTTGCCCCAGCCTATCTGAGCAGCTTCCATTATATATAGAAACACAACAAAGCATTTCAAAATAAATAAAAACTTCCCTATAGATGTCTTCTAAAGGCTGTGTAGTGACTTATCTCCTTGTCTTGGAGGTCACAACGGGAGCACAGCTGAGCAACTGCATACACTCCCACCCCCAGAGGAGCCCCAAATTCACCTGCTTCTGTCGCATTTGAAAAAAGAGATGCCAGAAAACCACAGTGTGAGGCAGGTGACCTCCGTTTGGGCTGGGCTGCCTTTCCGCCGATATGAAAGAAGTTCTGTTCTGTGGAATTGTAGACGGGCCACTTCACTTCACTTGCCTCTGACCCAGTGGGATTCCTGTTGGGGCAACAAAGAAACCAGAGAGTAAAGAGCGGGTAATCAATAAATAATACAAGATAGATGATGATGATGGCGATTTTTTTTATTTATACCCCACCCATCTGGCTGGGTCTACCCAGCCACTCTGGGTGGCTCCCCACAGAATATTAAAAACATGACAAAACATCAAACATTAAAAACTTCCCTAAACAGGGCTGCCTTCAGATGCCTTCTAAAAGTCAGATAGTTGTTTATTGCCTTGATATCTGATGGGAGGACAGGGCAGGTGCCACCATCGAGAAGGCCCTCTGCCTGGTTCCCTGTAACCTCACTTCTCGCAGTGAGGGAACGGTCAGAAGGCCCTTGGAGCTGAGCAATGGGGGTGAAGATGCTCCTTCAGGTATACTGGGCCAAGGCCGTTTAGGGCTTTAAAGGTGCTCAGAAATGTACTGGGAGCCAATGTAGGTCTTTCAGGACCAGTGTTATATGGTCTCGGCAGCCACTCTCAGTCACCAGTCTAGCTGCCACATTCTGGATTAGTTGCAGTTTCTGGGTCACCTTCAAAGGTAGCCCCACATAGAGTGCATTGCAGTAGTCCAAGTGGGAGATAACTAGAGCATGCAGCACTCTGGTGAGACAGTCTGTGGGCAGGTAAGGTCGCAGCCTGCGTACCAGATGGAGCTGGTAAACAGCTGCCCTGGACACAGAATTGACCTGCACCTAATAGGAGGATGATAGACAGACAGACTCCAACAAGTGAGAGATATGGTCTGGGATGGAAGGCTCATGATGGTTGGATAGAGAGGCCTGGAGAATCACCTTTCTGTCCGTCCCCCCCCCCCCCCTCGACTGACATTTCCTACTCTGCCTCTGCAAAATTGAAGCCTTTTGCAACAATAACATGCTGGGAAATGAGTGCACATTTCAAGCTGAACCACATTCATGACTTGCACAGAGATCAAAGGCAGCCTCTAGGACACAGATAAGCAGGAAGTGTTTGTTTTACGACGCGGAGGGATTAATGCCTTACCCGCTTCTGGCAAAGTCTGCCCAGTATCGCATCACTCGACGGCTCAATTCAGCATCCTCAGCCGCCGCCTCCGATTGGTTTGTTTGCGACTCGGATGCCATGATTCCAAACAAGTAAGGCAGCTCAGCTCCGTGTGGTGTTCCTGCCCACTTGGGAAAAGCGGGAGAACGGTGGTCGAAGTAGTAAACATAAACTGGGCTCTCGGCTCCTCCGACCTTTTCAGCAAACTCAGCCAGTGGGCACACAAAGAAGTAATCTCCTAAAAACTGAGTCAAGGCCATTTGGTACTGTTCTGGCCCATGGCTCTCTTGGACGTACTTCAGTATTGCAGCATTGATGGCATTTTGTTTAGTTCCATTTTTTACTGTTTGATTCACCCCTTCATAGAGCTGCTCCCTGGTAAGTATTGAATCGTTTCCTATGATGCTAGGAAATAGCATTAATACCATATGTGACCCTTCGTCAGCACTGACACCAGCGAGAATGGGTTTGCCCTGAACGCCACCAGTCTCCAGGAGCTTTTGAGGATCGTCTGGGATGAACTCCCCATCGGTTGTCAAAGAAAACATAGGTCCCAGGTCAGAAAATGCCTTGCCTTCCTTTCCCTGTAGGCAGCTTACCATTGCACTGTGGTTAGCTGTAGGACACCCCATGAGGTCACTCACATTTACCGAAACTCTGAGGGCATCTTCAGGATTCCTCCAACCCCAGGGGGCATTGGGAACTCCACTCTGAAGCACAGCACGGGCAAAAAGGGGTTGGCTGGCCGGTGAAAACAGGTGGAAACCAACTGAGGATCCTCCAGCACTTACACCAAAGAGAGTTATCTGGGCTGCATCACCACCAAACACAGCTGCGTTCTCACTCACCCACTTCAGAGCCAGATGTTGGTCCCACAAGCCAGCGTTTCCTGGGACATCTGGTGGCAGGTACAGGAAACCCAGGGTCCCCACGCGGTAATTCATGGAGGCCACAATGACATTCTCTGTAGCAGCTAGGAATGCCCCGTTGTAGATGTCTAGCGAGGCTGTGCCACTAATAAATCCCCCACCGTAGATCCATAGAAGGATGGGCACTGGTTTGACTGGTTGTGGGTTGGGCACCCAGATGTTGAGAAAGAGACAGTCCTCTGAAAGTGGTGTGTTGGGAAATAATATGGTGGAATTAGGTAGGAAATCAATAATTGCCTGGTGGCAGGAGTTGCCAAAGGTGGTGGCCTCCAAGACCTGGCTCCACGGCTGATGTGGAACCGGCTTCTGGAAGCGCAGTTTGCCTATGGGGGGCTCAGCATAGGGGATGCCCAGGTAGGCGGTCACAGAGCCAGGGCCAGCTGGGAGCCGTTTGCCTCTAATAGGACCGCTGCTGGTGACCACCACAGTATCGTTTTCAGAGGCAGAGCTGGAAGCCAGGAGGAAGAGGAGGCAGAAGGAGGAGGGTGAAGTCCAGAATCGAGGCATAGCAGCTGCAGGTGAAAGAATAAGAATTGGGGTTAGGGTGGGGAACACAACAATATGTTATTATATATTTCTTTTAGAAACGCTGCAGCCACATGGCAGTCTATTCTGTTCTTCAGATGTTTCCCAGACTCTTGTTTTCCACATTGTATTTCAGCTTTCACGTGACATACAACCGCTTCTGGAAATCTAGTGGGATATGGCGCATGCTTAGTGCATTTCTACTTTATTTGCAAACGGATTTTTTCCCACCCAGAAGCAAACAGCATGAAAAGTGGTGCTAAACTTGCACCATATTCTGCTACATTTCCAGAAGTGCCAGGGATGTGGGTGGCACTGTGGTCTAAGCCACTGAGCCTCCTGGGCTGGTCGATCAGAAGGTCGGCGGTTCAAATCCCTGCGACTGGGTGAGCTCCCATTGCTCAGCTTCTGTCAACCTAGCAGTTCAAAAGCACACCAGTGCAAGTAGATAAAGAAGTACTGCTGTGGTGGGAAGGTAAATGGTGTTTCCGTGCACTCTGGCACACATCACGGTGTTCCATTGCACCAGAAGCGGTTTAGTCATGCTGGCCACATGATCTGGAAAGCTGTCTGTGGACAAACGCCAGCTCCCTCGGCCGGCTCCCTTCAACCCCAGTCGCCTTTGACTGGACTTAACCATCCAGGGGTCCTTCACCTTTATCCTTTTTTACCCAGAAGTGCCCTTCATGTGAAAGCTCAAATGAGGTGCAGAAATTAACAGGGAAACAGCATGAAAGAAAACTGCGATGTGAATGCAACCCAAGTTAACCATATAACAAGATGGGGAATCTGTGCCATTCCACGTGCTGTGGGATATCAGTTCCCATCAGCTTCAGCCAACATGGCCAATGGTCAGGTCATTAATGCAACCCAGGATTGGAGGGCGGGGGGAGACCAAGGAAACAATACCAGGTTTTTTTTTAAGAGAAAGAAAGAAATGGCTTGTTGATTTCATCTTCTCAAGAATTCTCAATATACTGGTTGCTGAAGGATACTGTGTGAGAGGCAAGGAAGTGAGGATCTCCCAGTCTGGGAGAAGATTGGGAAACTCCCAAGTGAAATCTGGGAGTCTTCACTTCCTTCTGTTTGGGATAAGGCCTAATACATACCTGTGAGAGAGGACCTTCTTTCTTTCTCCTTTTCTCTTCGTTTTTATTTTTGTTTAGATCAGTTTGCTTTTTAATGTAATCTTATTATGAAAACTTTTAACAAAACCTTAATTATAAAAGATATTCCCATCTACAACACAACCGCACATTCTCTGCAGTGGCGTACTTACCAAATATCTTTGCTCTGGATGCAAGAAGGGGGCACTTATGGAGGCTTCAGACTGCTCCTTGGGGGTGCTGCAAGGAAAGCAGTTTCACCCCTGCAGTTCTTACACTCCCTTCCCCGTCTTTGAGACTGATGTGTTGGTCGCTGGTGCTCCTTTTGTATTGCAAGGCCCGTGTGGCAAGAGCATCTTCCAGGAATTGCAAGGCTCCTGTGTTATGTTTCATGCCCACATCCGGGTGCCCTTAAGCCACCAGGTACAACTGTCCTGAAATGTGACATTCTTTCTTCTAATGAATGTTGTTTCACCATCACAACCGCCAACATTTTAAGTCACCAAGAATTACGTAACGTTTTAACTACTGGTCATTCAATTGGGTCTTGCGTCAGAGCTAGCATCAGAATTGCATGGGGGTGAGGGGGTCTGAATGATTCCGAATTCCATCCTCTAGTTTCCTTTGGGCCTGGTGATGAGGGGGGGAAATCCATATACAGTGGTACCTCAGGTTAAGAACTTATTTCTTTCTGGAGGTCCGTTCTTAACCTGAAATTGTTCTTAACCTGAAGCACCACTTTAGCTAATGGGGCCTCCCACTGCTGCCGCTGCACGATTTCTGTTCTCATCCTGAAGCAAAGTTCTTAACCTGAGGTATTATTTCTGGGTTAGCGGAGTCTGTAACCTGAAGGGTCTGTAACCTGAAGCGTCTGTAACCCGAGGTACCCACTGCCCCTTCTAGCCCAGCATCCTGTTCTCCCCATGGCCAACCGGATGCATGTGGGGAAACCCACAAGTGGGAAGTTTTTAATATGTAAAGCTGTACTGTTTTTAACACTGATTGGGAGCCGCCCAGAGTGGCTGGGGAAACTCAGCCAGATGGGCGGGGTATAAATAATAAATTATTATTATTATTATTATTATTATTATTATTATTGAATCTGAGCATAAGAGCCCTCTCTCCTGCCTGTGGTTTTCAGCAACTGGTATTCAGAAGCCTCGCTGCCTAAAACTGTGGATACAGAGCATCTGCATCTGTACCGCGGCCGTTGCGCGATTTCTGTTCTCATCCTGAGGTAAAGTTCTTAACCCAAGGTACTACTTCCAGGTTAGCGGAGTCTGTAACCTGAAGCGTCTGTAACCTGAGGTACCACTGTATAAGTGATTCTTCATGCAGGGGAACTTCCAGCTATCAATACAGTGGTACCTCGGGTTACATACACTTCAGGTTACATACGCTTCAGGTTACATACGCGTCAGGTTACAGACTCCGCTAACCCAGAAATAGTACCTCAGGTTAAGAACTTTGCTTTAGGATGAAAACAGAAATCGCGTGGCGGCAGCAGGAGGCCCCATTAGCTAAAGTGGTACCTCAGGTTAAGAACAGTTTCAGGTTAAGAACAGACCTCCAGAACAAATTAAGTTCTTAACCCGAGGTACCACTGTACCATAATCGATCTGGGAGGGGGAGGGAAGTGAGCACCTGGGATCCTGTTGTATAAGTGTTTGGTAACCTTTGACACACTTCCAGCATTGGTCTGGCCAAACATGTTGTGCTCCCGCTCTGTTTAAGCAGTCGCTTTTCTGTCACTCTCATCGGAAGGCCAAGGTCTCTGTGGGGCCTTCATCAAAAGCAGCAGCAAAAATTTGTTTAAAAAAATGCACTCAGGTCCCAGCAGCTTCCAGAAGAGGCAGACCTGGCACAGTGTCAAGTTTGAGCTGACATGGCTACTCTGTTGCATGCACAAAACATGCCATGACTGCTGGGTGTCGTCAGTGCCCGATTTACGTATGAGCTAAACAAGCTATGGGACGCGGGTGGCGCTGTAAGTTAAACCACTGAGCCTAGGACTTGCCGATCAGAAGGTTGGCGGTTCGAATCCCCGTGAAGGGGTGAGCTCCCGTTGTTCGGTCCCTGCTCCTGCCAACCTAGCACTTCGAAAGCACATCAAAGTGCAAGTAGATAAATAGGTACCACTCCGGCGGAAAGGTAAACAGCGTTTTCATGCGCTGCTCTGGTTCGCCAGAAGCAGCTTAGTCATGCTGGCCACATGACCCAGAAGCTGTATGCCTGCTCCCTCGGCCATTAAAGCAAGATGAGCACCGCAACCCCAGAGTCGGTCACGACTGGACCTAATGGTCAGAGGTCCCTTTACCTTTTTAAACAAGCTATAGCTAAGGGCACCACTCTCTTGGGGGCCCCCAAAATAATTAAAAGAAAAAAAACCTGGATGTACATTTCCAAAATATAAGATAAAAAACATTTTGTTATGTGCAAATGGCTTTAGATACCTATTAGGTCCACAAGTTACCATATAGCATAGATTCAACACAAAAAACAGTGACAAATTGTTGTTGACAAAGAACAGCTGGACATATAAAGGGCCCCATTACCTTCAGTAGCTTAGGGTCTCATCAAACCTAAATCCACCCATGGGTATTGTTCATATGTGGGCTTTAGCAGGATCCAGATTAGCAATGTGCAACTCAAAGTCTGTTCCAGCATTTATGTTCTGTGTGTCTGTTCCAGATTTCATGCTCCGGTTTCTTTAGGGATGTTTTTAATATTTGATGTTTTATCGTGTTTGTAATATTGTGTTGGGAGCCGCCCATAGTGGCTGGGGAAACCCAGACAGATGGGCGGAATATAAATTTATTATTATTATTATTATTATTATTATTATTATTATTTAGCAAATAATCTGTAGGAAAATGAGAAACTGAAGCGGACAAATTTGCTTCTGTAGAATGAGAAAAACTCCTGATGGATCTAGGGTCAGCCTTAGCATTAGGGCAGAGAAAGACTATTGCCTTAGAAGGCTGATGCTGGAGTGATGGGGAGTTTCAGCAAGTGTGCGCACGCACACACATACACATGCACACACCACTCCTCCTGGAAACCATGGAAAAGATGGGCAAATCTGTCCATTTCAGTTTCTCATTTCTTCCCTTCTTAATTTCAGTTCTCCACATTTCCACATCAGTTGGTTATAAATTCACGGGCATTTTAGTGTGAATGTCTCTCCTAATATATACATTTTTATGCAATTTTGCCCAATACTCATATCTCTGCAAACTAATTTCCCCTAATATAACACATTTTTGTATGTCATTTTCTCCAATGTATGCCTTTCTACGCACTCTTTACCCTAGTAATATGTGATTTTGTAAACATTGCTTGACTGGAAAATTGCATTGCAAAATTCAGAGAATTGCACATTTTGAAGGATGTTTGTGCTTTGGTTGGTATGTTGCAACAGAAAATGTGAATTAGGTAAACTTGCCTTTCAATGCAAACTAAATGGAATTTCCCCTCATCCCTAGCCTGTCAGAATTCCCTTCAGTAGGAGATTATGGCTGTATGTGCCATAAGTTACGCAAACCAGGAAGCTAGGCTGCTGCCCTCAAATTGCCTGTGTTGAAAGTGGTGGTCATTATGAATTACGGATCAGTCAATTATCAGTCGATTTCTTGTCGAGATAAGTCTTGTGTGCTTCATTTAAGTTTTATTCATCAGTTCATTCTATCCCAATGTGTGATAAAAGCACTTTAAAAACTGCACGAACATTTGCATTATATTTGAAACAGTTTCCCTCCCACGAAATGTGCATTTTGTACATGCTTTGTGCATGTTATGCATGTTTTGACTTAGCATATCTACCTTATATGCATTTTGTTATGTTTTTGCACTGAGAACCAGATCATAGTATTTAGTGTGCTGTCGAAAACCAAATGATACCTATGTTCCATTTCCAGGATGTGCAAATTACATTGGTTCGATTAAAAGAATGCAGACTGAGCAAACATTTCAAGGATCTTTATTAGGAATAAGTTGTTGGCAAAGCATTAAATCCTATAAATGAGATGGAGGCAATGGGGTTGATCCAGCTAACCTCTAATAGAATAAGGTTGTCCTCACACCATTCCCTTCAGTTTTTCTACCACTCAAGCAGTCAGTATCTATAGATACTTAGTGTGTGAAGAGGCTATCCAAAATTCACAGGCCAGTCTCACTGGCCATCCTACCTAGAGAAAGTGTGGTTGGCACCGTTCCAGATCCCCATTCTTCTTGAAGAAACCCAAGTACAGTGGTACCTCAGGTTACATACGCTTCAGGTTACAGACTCTGCTAACCCAGAAAAATTGCTTCAGGTTAAGAACTTTGCTTCAGGATGAAAACAGAAATCATGCTCCGGCGGCGCAGCAGCAGCGGGAGGCCGCATTAGCTAAAGTGGTGCTTCAGGTTAAGAACAATTTCAGGTTAAGAACGGACCTCTGGAACGAATTAAGTACTTAACCTGAGGTACCACTGTATTCTGGAGGTACCAAATGACTGAAGAGGGTTTACATTTTTATTCAATTCATATCACAGTAATTTCTTCCCTCGTTCAGGTTTGTTGCAATGAATAGCTATGCTACCGTGTGTTTTGTATATGGCTGCAGATCCCTCAGAGTTTGGCCTAGCTAAAGTGTTCCTGAGGCCTGGTTTTCGCCATCTCGGGCCTCATTCTTCACATCTTTCTCCTGAACAGGTGGTATACAACCTTCTTCAGATTTCCCTGCAAAAGGAAAAATAAACAATGGTTGGGGGAAATAACTGATCAACAGAAGATCAAACTCCTCTTGCAGGAGATCTGATTAGTCTCCCAGTTTTTGTTTTCCATCAAAAGCAGGCCCAAATCCTTCCACCCTGGATTCTTATGGTACTCCTCATGCCCCATTGAAGATGGGGTCCTAAGCTGCTTCACAGGAAGCATCCAAGGGGAGCAAGTACTCCCTTCCCCAGCTCACATTTTTAAAAATGCTTTATCGCAGTGGCTCCTGCAGTGACGATAGCAAGGCTCCAGCCATCATGTCTCCTGTACCAGAATGCTGCCGGGACTAAAAATTTAATTTTAAAAAATGAAAAAGGAGGATGGGGAACACATGGTCCTACAGATGTTGTTGGCCTGTAATGCTCATCCCTGACCACTGTGGATGAACAGATCTGCCCATTTTGGTTCTCCCAGCTTCTCATTTCTCTGTTCTTATAATTCAGTTCTCTGCATTTTTTGCACAATTGGCGATACAGAATCATAGAATCATAGAGTTGGAATAGACCACAAGGGCCATCAAGTCCAACCCCCTGCCACTCTGGCCAAGGAAAGCCAGAACTGCGGTGGCTGAAGGAATAAACATAAGCTGGGCTCCCAACCTCCCTGGCCTTTGCAGCAAACTCCATCATTGGGCATAAAAAGGGATAATCTCCCAAATACTGAATCAAGGCCAAACGGTACCGCTCTGGCCCTTGAAAGTATTCAGCATACTTCAGGGCTATAGCCCTGGCAACCTCTTCTGTTTTCAGAGTTTCCAGCACCCCTTCAAGGAGCTGTTCCCAGGTCAGGATCCCATCATTGACTTCAGCACTAGGAAGCATAAGGTATGCCAGGAATGATTCTTCATTAGCCATGACACCAGTGAGAATGGGTTTGCCTTGAATGCCTCTCTCCAGGAGCTTTCGGGGGTCATCGGTGAGAAATTCCCCATCCGTTGTTATTGATCTGATACCACAGAGTTCAGAAAGTGCATGGCTCTCAATTTCCTTCCCCTGTAGGCAGCTGACCATTGCACTGTGGTTAGTTTTAGGACACCCCATGAGCTGACTCAACATCGCTGATTCTCTTTCAGCCTTTTCTGGACTCCTCCAAATCCGGCGGGCAGTGGGAACTCCACTATGAAGCACACCACGGGCAACAAGGGGTTGGCTTGCCGGTGAAAGCAGGTGGAAACCAACTGAGGCTGCTCCAGAACCGAGGCCAAGGAGAGTCAACTGAGCTGGATCCCCGCCAAAGACAGCTGCATTCTCACTCACCCACTTCAGAGCCAGATGTTGGTCCCACAATGCAACATTTCCTGGGGCAGCTGGTGGCAAGTACAGGTGACCTAACATTCCTCCACGGTAATTCATGGATGGGCACTGGTGTGACACCCAGATGTTGAGGAAGAGGCAGTCCTCTGAAAGTGGTGTGTTTGGAGTCCATATGGGTCGATCAGGGAAGGAATCATTATTAAGCTGAAGGCAAGAGTTGCCAAAGCTGGTGGCCTCCAAGACCTGGCTCCACGGCTGATGTGGAACCGGCTTCTGGAAACGCAGTTTGCCTATGGGGGGCTCAGCATAGGGGATGCCCAGGTAGGCGGTCACAGAGCCAGAGCCAGCTGGGAGCCGTTTGCCTCTAATAGGACCGCTGCTGGTGACCACCACAGTATCATCTTCAGAGGCAGAGCTGGAAGCCAGGAGGAAGAGGAGGAGGCACAAGGAGGAGGGTGAAGTCCGGAAACAAGGCATAGCGTCTGCAGCTGAAAGAATCAGAAACAGGAGTGGCATGGGAAACACAACATAAATATTCTATTTTTCTTCTTGGAGTGCCTACTCTAAGATAACCATGTAAAACAAGATTGGGAACCTGTGGCCCTCCAGGTGTTGTCGGACTTCTCACCAGCTTCAGCTAACATAACCTACAGGCCTGTGAGGAATACAACTGGGCACCGGAGAAGGAAAGCAGGGACCAAGGCCAGTGCTTTTTTCCTAGAAAAAATGTTTAGGAGTACTCAAATTCCACACTGCTTCACACATTAAACACTCGCTTCCAGCTGAGACTCAGGAAACACCATGACAGGAAATGAGACCGCCATTGGGGGTAGCAACGGAACTGACAATTCACCGTGCTAGTGAAGAAACTAATTTTTTTTTAAATAAATAGTTTCTTCTTCCGTTAGATTAACAAAATGTTTACAGGTATGCATCCCCCCAGAAAAAAACACTGAGCAAGGCATTGGTACAAATTTTCAATAGGAAACAATCATTCCTAAACTGTCAGCCATACACCACATTTGCACATGGCCTGCAGGAATAGAGTTACAAAACTCAGGGAGCAGCAGTATGAGTTGTAAAGGGCAGAGGAATACAGTGGTACCTTGGGTTACATACGCTTCAGGTTACATACGCTTCAGGTTACACACTCCACTAACCCAGAAATAGTGCTTCAGGTTAAGAACTTTGCTTCAGGATAAGAACAGAAATCGGGCTCCGGCGGTGCGGTGGCAGCGGGAGGCCCCATTAGCTAAAGTGGTGCTTCAGGTTAAGCACAGTTTCAGGTTAAGAACGGACCTCCGGAACAAATTAAGTACTTAACCCAAGGTACCACTGTATATGGAACAGGGAGACAGTTCCATAGAATCATAGAGCTAGAAGGCATTCTGCGGGGGATGGACGAGAAGGCTCTCGGGTTCCCTTCGAACTCTACAATCCTATGATTCTAACCACCCTGAGGGCTGACATTCTTCTTCCAGTAACTGTTGCATCACCACCTCACCTGCTGATGTTTTAAGAGTATTTCAGATAGCCATCAGATAGTTGTCCCTCTTTAATCATCTTGCCTGGAGACTAGGTTCATTCAAAAAAAATTTCCATTCAGGCAGGCATCACTGTATGTATAAACTCACAAAACCTTCAGGCTCTTTTTGCAAAATAATAATTGATGTGTTACAGTCAGGAGTGACGGGAAGCCCAACCAGATGTTGGCACAGGCAAACCAAGGGATTTGCATGCAGTATGGCATGCTGCTATTTTATTTAGAAGACAGGAATGTATGCAATATCCCCCATCTTTGGTTGCCCCCAAAATATGGAAATCTGAAATGATGATGATGATGATGTTGGGGGTGGGGATAATTTTCTCTGATTCTCCCAGAACTAGGTTAACCATAGTGACAAGTCCCTAGGGTCTATGAAGTCCTCAAGGATCTCATTCAGCAGTCGCCACACCTGAAGTTCCCCACACCTTTTACTCTTCCATATTTTGAAGAGAATGGGGTTTTCATATGGGCAGTGAATATCGGCCAACTGACCATACGTTCAGTATGGCCTTAGCAATGGGCCCCATCTGATGAAACTGTTTATTTTTTAATGGTGTAGTGGTTAAGAGCGGTGGACTTGTAATCTGGGGAACCGGGTTCGCCTCTCCGCTCCTCCACATGCAGCTGCTGGGTGACCTTGGGCCAGTCACACTTCTCTGAAGTCTCTCAGCCCCATTCACCTCACAGAGTGTTTGTTGTGGGGGAGGAAGGGAAAGGAGAATGTTAGCCGCTTTGAGACTCCTTAGGGTAGTGATAAAGCAGGATATCAAATCCAAACTCTTCTTCTTCTTCTTCTTCTTCAATTTTTATTTTGCCCTAAAAGGCTCTCCAGATTCTTTTAAATGTGGGAGATGTATAACACTTCACCATCACAATGCTACAATAATATCACACATTTATATTTTAAAAAACAAAACAAAAAACCTTTCTCCTCAATGCCATTAACATAACATCTGTAACCGGAAACGAATATCTTAATATGGGTGTGAGAGTTTTAATCTGTTTTTAGTTTACTGATAACTTTTTTCTTTAAAAATCTTAAATTATTGTTGTTAATTCTTCTTACTGATGAAGTTATTGCTTTATCTATTTGTAAAACACTCTGAGCGTCTCTTAACAATCAAATGGCATATACATTTTCTGCAATAAATAAATAAATAATAGGACATTAGAACAACAAAAGCTCTTATAGGACTGTAAATACCCTTTAAGGTGGCAAGGAACTCTTTCCAGCTTTTTCTGATGTTTTGATGGTTTCTAGTCCCTGTAGCATCCTAATCCCATATAGTTACTCATTACTATACTATTCATTCCTATTTTATTTATTTAAAAGATTTTTTGGTTATGAATGTAACAGATAGGTTATGAATGCAACAGGTAATTGGGTATATCACATCTCTCGATCATGCACATCTATCCTAACAGCTACACCTTAAATGGAGAAATTGAAAAGAGTCTCCTTCTTCCTCAAATCTTCTGGGGCATCCACACCCAGTTACTCAAAGCATCATCAGACTGTCCTTCAGCCATTCTATGGGTGAAGCTTCTCCAGAATTACTGCTGTACAGTTGGGCAGAAGGGGCTATCATTCAAAACACCCAAGACAAACCCAACCAAAAGAAGGTAAAAAAACCAACATTGAAACTTCTAGAACTCAAGTTTCTGATTTACATTCCTATGGCAGGTCTTCTACCTGTTCTCCAAAGAACATTCCCCCTTTGTCATTCATTTTTAGAGGCACTCTGATTTGTGGTCTAGAGTTGCTGTGGTTCCAGTTTTTGGTAATTTTCTGAGTTATCCCCCATGGCCAACTCACATCGCATTTCTGTTCCTTACAGACTCACCCTGATGGGGTTCTCCTGCTCCTCAGTATCCCCTGCAGCCCACTCCAAAGAGGAAAGTTAGGTACTGCTGAGGATCCAGACTCTCATATGAAAAACACCTGGGCGTGTGAGCATCTGCCCATCTGTACATATGCAAAAGTCAATGACCGACTGGCTTTGCTCACCCAGTGGGAGGAGGCTACACCTTGGCAGCATCAGAATGTAGGCCGGGGGTCAGAGAGACCTTGCTTTTACATAAATTGGGGGAAGGTGCAGGGGGAAAGACAAAGGGCTGCCTCCAAAATAAGTCATACTCAGAGAAGACCCACAACAATTAAAGGACATGACTAAGATAAGACCATTGATTTGCGTGTGTCTACTCTGAGTAGAATTTAAAAGGATTCAGCCCAAGGTCATTGCCATCCTCCTATCTTTTGGCCACGGAGTAATACCAATGTCCACAAATACAACCCAAGAGTAGCCTGTCTCTCAGAACAAGATGCAGTGCTTAAGTGAATAATTGTGTGACTCTTCTGTCAGCACCCAATCCATGGACTGGCTGGACACAGAGAAGTGGTAGAAGGCAGCAGGTAGGCAACCCCAAGGGAAGAAGGATCAAAGCCCGGGGATTGGTGGTGGGAGTGGTCAGATGGAGAAGAAGGAGCAGACTGGCAGGAGGAGGTGTTGGAATCTGAAGAGTTAACAAGGTTCAGTGAGCAGGAAGAGTCTGTAGCAGAGGGAAGCCCAGAATCAGAGGCAGAAGCAGAAGCTGGAGAGGAGGGGGACCAATAGGTAGAGAAGAGTCAGGCTGGTGAAGAAGCCAGGGTGTCTTCCACTCCTGCTGCGACCAGCTCTCCCACCCCCTGTTCTCCTAGAACCAGAAGAGTTATGAAGAGGGACGAGCAAAGACAGGCACAATGGCAGAGTCTCAGATTGCTTAGGAAGGATTTGGGGGAGGAGGAGACATAAGCATCTGTGGCAGCCTTTCTCAACCTGTGGGTCCCCAGATGTTGAACTACAGCTCCCATCACCCCTAGCTAGCAAGGCCAGAGCTCAGGGATGATGGGAGTTGTAGTCCAACAACATCTGGGGACCCACAGGTTGAGAACCACTGATCTGTGGGAAGGTGATTCAGTTGTTACTGAATCGGGGATGAATATATCAGTTGATTTCTTCTCCAGATAAGTCTTTCATGTTTCAGTTAAGTTTTGTTCATTAGTTCAACTCATCCTAAAGTGTAAAAAAAAAAATCACTTTAAAAACTACACAGCGTTTGATTTGCTTTTGAAAGTGTTTCCCTCCCACGAAATGTGCATTTTGTACATGTTTTGTGCATTCTGTACATATTTAGACAACGTATCCGTTTTATATGCATTTTGTTATGTTATTGAGCTGAGATCTGGATTGCAGTATTTAGTGTACTGTGAAAATCAAATGATACCTGTGTTCTGATCTGCATATCATTTCCAATAGCATTGGCTCAATTAAAAAATGCAGATGGAAAAGAAGTTTCAAGCATCCCTATTATGAATATGTTGTTGTGGAAGCATTAAAATCCTATAAATGGGATGGAGGCGATGGGGTTGATCCAGCTAACCTCTAATAGAATAAGGCTGTCCTCACACCATTCCCTTCAGTTTTTCTGCCAATCAAGCAGTCAATATCCATATATACTAAGTGTGCCAGATTCCCATTGTTCCAGGTCCCCATTTTTCTTGAAGAAACGTAAGTATTCTGGAGATACCATATGCCTGAAGAGGGTTTACATTTTTATTCAATTCATATCACAGTAATTTCTTCCTTCATTCAGGTTTGTTGCGATGCTATGTTTTGTACATGGCTCCAGATCCAACAAAGTGTGGGCCTAGCTAAACTGTTCCTGAGGCCTGGTTTTCACCATCTCGGGCCTCATTCTTCACATCTTTCTCCTGAACAGGTGGTATACAACCTTCTTCAGATTTCCCTGCAAATGGAAAAAAGAGAGGGTAGGAGGAAAGAACTGATCAACAAAAGATCGCTCCTCATGCAGAAGATCTGATTAGTTTCCTGTTTTAAATCAAAAACAGGCCAAAATCCTCCCATTCTGAATTGTTCTGGTACCCTTTGTGCCCCATTGAAGATAGCGTCCTAAGCTCATTCAAGGGAAAACTACTCTGAGGTGGCTGAGGGGAGCAAGTATTCCCTTCATCTGCTCACTTTTTAAAGAAAAGGTCTCATCGTGGTGAATCCTACACTGACGACAGCAAAGCATTTCATCCTAAGGCTCCAGCCATCATGTCTCCTGTACCAGAACGCTGCGCGGACTAAAAATAAATTTTAAAAAATGAAAAAGGAGGATGGGGAACACATGGCCCTCCAGATGTTGTTTGCTTGTAATGCTCATCCCTGACCACTAACCACTATGGATGAACAGATCTGCCCATTTTGGTTCTCCCAGGTTCTCATTTCTCTGTTCTTAATTTCAGTTCTCTGCATTTTTTGCACAATTGGTGATATATATATATATATATATATATATATATATATATATATATTCATGAAAAGTTGTGTAGCAGATAATATGATGTGGTTCAGTTGGTAGCTTAATATTCTCACTGTATTTTTAATGTTTCATAAACCCAGAGGTTAAGCCAGTGATGGCGTCGGGAGAAGAGCAGGAACCTTGGAGCTCTGAAGGAACAATACTGCCATATGGAGTTTTTAGAGAACTCACTTGCTTCTAATGCATTTGCTAGATGAGTGGCCAGGAAAGCACATCGTGGACCAGGTGGCATCCATTTGTGCTGGGCTGCCTCTGTGGTGATGTGGAAGATGTTCTGCTCTGTAGCATTGTAGACCGGCCACTGTTCCTCATTCGGTGCCGATCCGGTGGGATTCCTATAGAGGCAGCAAAGAAATCATTGCCACATTACGACTTCAGACTGATTTAAGGGTGAAGCAACCAGTACTTAAAGCAGACATTGCTGACATGATTGTCAGCATCGAGTTGTCATCCCTAGAATATTTTCAGTCCTGAAATCCCACAATCAGTTATCAAATGGAGAGGGGCATTAAACGTATTAAAAGGGCATGTCTGTATATATGGGCAGGCATACTTAGTCCTTGGCACAGAAAGGTTAATACCTTACCCGCTTCTGGCAAACTCCGCCCAGTATCGCATCACTCGCCGGCTCAATTCCACCTCCGTCTCCGATGGGTCTTTCCGCAGTGACGCTGCCAAGTTTCCAAACAAGTAGGGGATCTCTGCTCCGTGGGGGGTCCCTATCCACTCTGGCCAGGGAAAGCCAGAACTGCGGTGGCTGAAGGAATAAACATAAGCTGGGCTCCCAAGCTCCCTGGCCTTTGCAGCAAACTCCATCACTGGGCATAAAAAGGGATAATCTCCCAAATACTGAATCAAGGCCAAACGATACCGCTCTGGCCCTTGAAAGTATTCAGCATACTTCAGGGCTATAGCCCTGGCAACCTCTTCTGTTTTCAGAGTTTCCAGCACCCCTTCAAGGAGCTGCTCCCAGGTCAGGATCCCATCATTGACTTCAGCACTAGGAAGCATAAGGTATACCAGGAACGAGTCTTCATTAGCCATGACACCAGTAAGAATGGGTTTGCCTTGAATGCCTCTCTCCAGGAGCTTTCTGGGCTCATCGGTGAGAAATTCCCCATCTGTTGTTATTGATCTGATACCACAGAGTTCAGAAAGTGCATGGCTCTCAATTTCCTTCCCCTGTAGGCAGCTGACCATTGCACTGTGGTTAGTTTTAGGACACCCCATGAGTTGACTCACCATTGCTGATTCTCTTTCAGCCTTTTCCGGACTCCTCCAGACCCAGTGGGCAGTGGGAACTCCACTATGAAACACACCACGGGCAACAAGGGGTTGGCTTGCCGGTGAAAGTAGGTGGAAACCTGCTAAAGCTCCTCCTTCACCTAAGCCAAGGAGAGTCAACTGAGCTGGATCCCCGCCAAAGACAGCTGCATTCTCACTCACCCACTTCAGAGCCAGATGTTGGTCCCACAACGCAACATTTCCTGGGGCAGCTGGCGGCAAGTACAGGAAACCCAGGGTCCCCATGCGGAAATTCAAGTTGCACACAATGACATTCTCTGTAGCAGCTAATAAGCCTCCATTTAAGACATCTGCTGAGGCTGAGTTCATGCTAAAACCTCCACCATGGATCAATACAAGGATGGGCACTGGTGTGACTGGCCGTGGATGAGGCACCCAGATGTTGAGGAAGAGGCAGTCCTCTGAAAGTGGTGTGTTTGGAGTCCATATGGGTCGATCAGGGAAGGAATCGTTATTAAACTGAAGGCAAGAGTTGCCAAAGGTGGTGGCCTCCAAGACCTGGCTCCACGGCTGATGTGGAACCGGCTTCTGGAAACGCAGTTTGCCTATGGGGGGCTCAGCATAGGGGATGCCCAGGTAGGCGGTCACAGAGCCAGGGCCAGCTGGGAGCCGTTTGCCTCTAATAGGACCGCTGCTGGTGACCACCACAGTATCATCTTCAGAGGCAGAGCTGGAAGCCAGGAGGAAGAGGAGGAGGCACAAGGAGGAGGGTGAAGTCCGGAAACAAGGCATAGCGTCTGCAGCTGAAAGAATCAGAAATAGGAGCGGCATGGGGCAGCGGCGTAGGAAGGGGGGCAGGGGGGGCAGGCCACCCCAGGTGCCATTACGGAGGGTGGTGACAAATTATCAAGGAACAATTACTGCCCTACTAGGGCGGTTCATAAAAAACTTTTTTTAAAAAAATGCCTGCTCCAAAGGTCTTATCTTACTACACTAGGGATTATATAGCTATACAGTGGTACCTTGGGTTACATACGCTTCAGGTTACATACGCTTCAGGTTACAGACTCCGCTCACGCAGAAATAGTACCTTGGGTAAGAACTTTACTTCAGGATGAGAACAGAAATTGTGCAGCACGGCAGCAGCAGGAGGCCCCATTAGCTAAAGTGGTGCTTCAGGTTAAGAACAGTTTCAGGTTAAGAACGGACCTCCGGAACAAATTAAGTTCTTAACCCGAGGTACCACTGTATATGATATTTCGTGCATATCAGTTAGTATCTTGACCCTCCTCCACAAAAATAGCTGTTTACTCAGCCGTTTTCGTATGTAGTGAAGGCTGAAATTTCAATTCAGTGGAGCAGGGTCAAGATATTAACTGATATTCATGAAATTTCAGATATAGCTATACAATCCCTAGTAAGATCATATATATATAAGTAAGATAAGACCTTTGGAGCAGGCATTTTTTTTTTTTTTAAAGTTTTTTTTATGAACCGCCCTACTGCCCTAACCTCTGCCGGGCTTCCCGGGTCCCGGAAAGTCGGCCTATGTGAAGAAAATGAGACTAGGCTGAGTAGATTAGGCCTTGCCTTGCCTTCACCCCGCCTCCTGCATGCAGCCGATTGGCCAGCTGGGTTGGGGGCGGGGCGAAGGCAAGGCAAGGCCGAATCTACTCAGCCTAGTCTCATTTTCTTCACATAGGCCGACTTTCTGGGCTGCTGGGAAAGCCTGCCAAGGCCGCTGCCTGTCCTGCGCACCCCCTTCAGGCCCCAATCCCCCTCTGAAAAGCCTCTGCTTCCCCCAAAAGCGGAGCTTTTGGGACAGTGGCAGTGCCACCGCCCAGTTTTGCCCATGCGTGGCACCAGGAGGAGGAGCTCAATGCCGCCCTGAGCACTCAGCAGGGCAGCCTCCCCTTTGCCCCCAATCTTCCCTGCATGAAGCTAGGACCCCCCAAAAGCAGTTGTGTAATTAAAAGAAGATGAGAAAAATCAGCAAAGCAATTCTGTGGCTAACTGACCAATTCCTTTAAATAGGGTCTACTAATGAAGTTCACACTTTTGACAAGCTGTCTGATGCTTTTGCAGAAAAATATTCCTAGACACAAGACTTTTATTTTTTAAGCCCTTTCGGACTCCCATGTCAAGGCTAAGTACAGCAAACTGTACATTCCCACCCCCTCTCCCCAAGGCTGGGTTGTTTACTTCTGTGTGCTTGTGTATCTGTGTCTCCCTCGTATCTATTAGGGACTCTCCTTTCTTTGATATCTATGCTACTGATTACTTCTGCCGTTCCAATTTTAGAGAAAGTGTTTAAGTAAAAAAGGATCTGTACGATAGAATAACAGCGGTAACAATACATTGAAGACAAGTAAATATTTTGGGGAGGGTGGTCCCAGAGCCCTAGCACCACCATCCCAAAGAGGATAAAATGGGTGGACTTTGGTACTCTTTTGTCCTCCCTATCTGAGCTGGCTCCCTGCCTGTTGCGTTAAATGCAGGGAAACCCGTGTGGGGTTCCTCTCTGTGTAAAGTCTTCAAGCTGTGCCTGCGCGTGCCTGACTAATCTGCCCCATTGTCAAAATGTATCTTTTCCCCCACCTCCAGTCTCCGTTGTTGCATGTCCTGGCTGAGGGGAAAAACAGAAGAAGGATGGCCATCGGTCAGGGGTGGTCTAGTTGAAATTCCTGCATTGCCCCAGGGGTTTGGCTAAATGACCTTCAGGGTTCCTTCCAACTCTACAGTTCTCTGGTGCAGGCTTGTGCAGAGTTTTAGGCACAAGTTGGATGCAAGGGGTGCATAGGATTGCAGCCCATCTTATGCACCGTGGGCTCGGGAATAAGTCCCACTGATCATGATGAGACTAGATTGCTGCTGTGCAGTCCTGTTTCTTAAATAAATGTTTTCCTTTTCGGATAATACAGAGCATGGTGAAATCACAATAAATAAAACCTCCCCTTCAGTAGTTTCAAGCACTACTACAGGTTCCACATAATATCTGTACTGCATTGTTTACTGTGACAGGACCTGCACTTTGGAACTCCCCGCCTATTGCAACAAAGCACGTGCCTTTGCGAGACTCTTTTCGGGCACCTGCTAAAAGAATTCTTCTTTAGGCAAGCATACCTAGATGCTTAGGAAGTTGAAGTAATTTCAATCTTAATATTTTAGCTTTTGTATGTTTTAAAGTAGGATTGTTAAATTTTCTTGATTCTACTGCTTGTGGTTTTTTTGGTTTTTGTTTTGGAAAACCACTTTGCAGGTTTTTAAAAATATTTTTTATTAAATAAATAAACAATAAATATAAATAAAATAACACAAGCCATCTCTTGATCATGCACATCTATCCTAACAGCTACACCCTAAATGGAGAAATTGAAGAGAGTCCCCTTCTTGTTCAAATCTGCTGGGGCATCCACACCCCGTTACTCAAAGCATCGCCAAACTGTACTATTGGTGAAGCTTCTCCACAACTACTGCTGTACGGTTGGGCAGAAGGGGTTATCATTCAAATCTCCAAAGACCTCCAAACCTCCCACAAAAAGGGGTATGTGTGGGTAGGTGGGTATATATATATATATATATATATATATATATATATACTGACACTGCTAGAACTCAAGTTTCTGATTTCCATTCCTATGGCAGATCTTCTACCTATTCTCCCTTTCTCATTCATTTTTTAGAGGCACTCTGATTTGTGGTCTAGAGTTGCTGTGGTTCCAGTTTTTGGTAATTTTCTGAGTCATCCCCCATGGCCAGCTCACATCACATTTCTGTTCCTTACAGACTCACCCTGATGGCGTTCTCCTGCTCCTCAGTATCCCCTGCAACTCACTCTGAAGAGGAAAGTTAGGTACTGCTGAGGATCCAGAGACTCTTATGAAAAACACCTGGGCGTGGGAGCATCTGCCCATCTGTACGTAAGCAAAAGTCAATGACCAACTGGCTTTGCTCACCCAGTGGGAGGAGGCTACACCTTGGCAGCATCCGAATGTATGTCAGGGGTCAGAGAGGCCTTGCTTTTACATAAATTGGGAGAAGGTGCGGGGGGGGGGAAGACAACGGGCTGCCTCCAAAATAAGTCATATTCAGAGGAGATCCACTACAATTAAAGGACATGACTATGATAGGACCATTGATTTGCGTGTGTCCACTCTGAGTAGAACTTAAAAGGATTCAGCCCAAAGTTATTGCCATCCTCCTGTCCTTTGGCAACGGAGTAATACCAATGTCCACAAATACAACCAAACAGTTGCCTGGCTCTCAGAACAAGATGCAGTGCTTAAGTGAAAACTTGTGTGATTCTTCTGTCAGCACAAAGGGCTTGTCATGGGCCAGGAGTCGGCTTCACCTGCTGAAGCCCAAAGTTATTTCAATCCTTCTGTCCTTTAGCCATGGAGTGATACAAATGTCCACAGATACAGGGAAAGAGTGACCTGGAACTCCAATTCCAGGGTTTTGGATTTTGAGAAGCAGCTTTCCAAGAATATACACCCATTCCTAAGGCATGTGCAGGCAATGAGATTTATTCCACTAACAACTAGTGGATCAGCAACAGATTAAGAAAATGGGGATTAATACACAAATAGATTCTAATCTAGAATGCTCCAGCTTCTCCAAAGGTCCAGATACGCCAATGGCAGCCTGTCCCATCAGGCTTTTCTCACAGTCAGTTTGGGGATGCAACCAATGAGTAAGGTCCTTCTAGATCCAGCAGAGATGTTGCAATAGCAACTGGGGGTGCGTTGCAAGAGGGAGCTCCAGCTAGGGTTGCCAAACTTCAAAAAGTAAAATTCATGACACCTGGGAGTTCCTAACAGCTTTTTGAGCTGTTACCACTGCTTTGCCCATCTGATGCCATTTTTAAACCCGAAAACCAGGACATGTCAGGAATTTTCCTGACGTATGGCAAGCCTAGAATTGCAACACTGGGAGAGGTTTACTTCAGTGCCCAGAATTGTTTGAGGGAAGAAATGTGCTTTGAATGAGCTCCAAATGAATCTTTTATACGCACCTTGACTATGTGTGTGGGTCCCTATCCTGAACTTCCTGGGTCTGCCAGGAACTTTGACTCTCTCTTTTTTCATATAATTTTTATTATTTTCATTAATAAAATAAAAACATAAAATATAACAACATTATAATAGCCATTTCTAAAAGATTTGCTCCGCCGAGCTCGTGACTTCTCTCCCTCCCTTCAACTGATTTCTAATTTCCTGATAAATTATATACACATTTCTGCTGTCAGTTTCTTTTTTTTTTTTTTAGAGAATATTTATTCCAGTTTTAAAGTTACAAAAAATATAGAAAAAACAAACCACACACATCTTACAAAAAACAGACAATATAAAAGAAATAAGAAAAAACAAAGAATCACAATAAAAAATAACAAAAATCGAATTAGAACTTTACAACCTTTTTCCCTTTTACTTATTTCCATGACTTCCTCTCACCTCCCTGCTTTGTATTCTAGTTTAAATCGTATCTCCAGCAAATCCTTCTAGCCTTCTTTTCTTTTACTTATTTTAACATTCGAAAGTATTTAATTCTCCTCTATCCTCATTTTACGCTTCATATTTACTTATTCCATTGTACCATGTCTGCCAATATGGCCTAATATTCTTTTCCAACCTTTTTCTAACATTCTTTTATATTACAGTGTTTCTGAAGATATATTTTAAATTTTCTCCAGTCTTCTTCCATCGACCCTTCTTCCTGATCTCGGATTCTGCCGGTCATCTCAGCCAGTTCCATATAGTCCATCACTTTCATCTGCCATTCTTCTCGGGTAGGCAATTCTTGTGTTTTCCAATATTTCCCAATGAGTATTCTTGCCGCTGCTGTCGCATACATAAAAAAATTCCTATCTTCCCTTCGCACCAATTGGCCGACCATGCCCAAGAGGAAGGCCTCTGGTTTCTTCACAAAAGTGTATTTCAATACCTTTTTTAGTTCATTATATATCTGTCTGGGAACTGACATCAGAGCGGGAGGCGAAGGGGAGGCTCCTAGATGATGCTGGAGAAGGACCCAGCAGCAGGGGGAGAAGCAGCTCAGTGGAGGGGGAAGCATTTAAGCGCAACACCAGGAACAAAAGTGAGCTGATGGGGAAATCGGAGAGAGGGCTCACGGACTCTTCACTGGAACTCAGTGAGGAGGGGACAGGTCCTCCGCTACCTACGCCCACCCTGCGCAGAAGGCTCCCGCGCAGTGAGAGGCGGAGGAGATTGGGTGTCAAACAACTCTTATGTTGGAAGAGATTCAAGAAATGCCCACTGACGGATTCTGCTAGTGACTGAGACAGTCATGATGAGAAAGGGCTGTGCAGTCAGAAAGGTTTAACAAGGCAAATGAGCCTAGAGAAGCACCAGTTTACGCACGAGTAACTCATAATCATCACAGCAATCCGTCAGTCCCTGAAAAGTTGCTTGTGCGCAGCAGCAGGCAGGCAGCATCATGAGCAAGCCCGGAGAAGCAGGCACCCAGGGGGGAGCAGCTGGAGGGCAAACGCTGGTGGAGAGGAACCGAGAGTTGGAGCAGCATGTGGCCATTCTGACGGCGCGGCTGGACGAAAGGCGGTCTCAAGATGCACAGGTCAGACCCACCCCCATAGCAAGGAAGGTACCGGGACTGGTGCACAAGTTTGGGGGGAAGCCGCAAGAATACAGTGCGTTTCGAACGGAAATCGAGTACGCATTGGAATTGCAGCATAACGATTTTGAAGACGACGCGGCGCGGGTGGCATATGTTGTGGGTCACCTGCAGGACGGGGCCAGGGAATGGGTCAGGCCCCTTATGGCGACGCAGAATGCCGCCATGCAGGACCTGAGGAAATTCTTCCAAGCAATGGACGCGATGTTTTCCACTGATGTTCAAAAAAGTGTGACAAGGCGGGAATTGATGAACTGTAAACAGGGGAGCCAGTCAGTTAGGGACTACTGGTCGCGCTTTGCCATGATAGTTCACCGCCTCGGGTGGGAACTGGGCTCCGAACCCATACAGATGTTATTCGAGGAGGGGTTGTCCCCAACGGTTAAGGATGAACTTTCCCGCGCACCCCGCCCACAGGGGATGGATCAGCTGACCAAGGCTGTGCTTGCGATTGGCGTGCGCCAGGAAGCGCGGGCCCAGGAGAGGCGGGAAGGGAGAGAGCAACGTTGCCATGACTACCGCATTCCTGAAATACCAAGGCAGCCCTCCCCGCCAGCAGAGCCAATGGAAATAGATGGGGCACGCGCGCGGGAAGTTTCAAGCACCAGCGAAGGGCGCAAGAAGGAGGGAAAGGATTGGAAAACCTCCAAGAAGTGTTACCTTTGCCAGCGGCCAGGCCATTTTGCCAGAGCCTGCCCTCAAAGAAAGGCTTGGCAAGGAATGGTGGGAACCGCAGGGGGTGAGGAGGAGGTGGTAAAGGAACAGGGAAACGGGAACGCTTGGCTGCCAATCAAGGGGCACAACAGCCAGGCCAGCCACCAGTAAAAGTGCCCCAACCAGACCCCCCCAAGGCGGCAATAGCCATCGAAGTGGTGCTAGAACTCCCGAACGGGCACCCAGTCAAGGTGAAAGGGATGCTGGATTCAGGCAGCTCATGTAATTTCTTCAGCAAAGACTTTGCATTAGAGCACCAGCTCCACTTACTGCCTTTGGATTTTCCCTTGCAAGTGACCACCATTGATGGCAGGGAGCTTCTAGGAGGGGAAGTGACACACCAGACCCCGCCAATGAGAATGAGGGTGTCCAGGCACTCGGAGACCATCGCCTTTCACGTCGCCTCACTAGCAGGACCCCCAATAATATTAGGGATGAGCTGGCTAGCACAACATGATCCAGTGGTGGCGTGGCATCAGAGGACAGTCACCTTTGGGTCAGCTTACTGCCTGGAACACTGTCTGGGGGGGAAGCCCCAAGAATGACCGTGGCCAGGGTGGCTGGGATGGCGGTGGAGCGGAAAGGGGAGGTGCCGACACAATACGCAGATCTGCGGGAGGTCTTCAGCGAGAAAGAGGCAGATAGACTGCCACCCCATAGGCCCTTTGACTGCCAGATCAACTTGCTTCCGGGGGCTCAGCTGCCAGTGGGTAAGCTGTACGCCATGTCAGACAGGGAGATGAAGGAGTTGCGAGAATTTATTGACAAGAACCTGAAAAGAGGCTTCATAAGAGAATCAAAGGCAGTAGGGGGCAGTCCGGTGTTCTTTGTGGACAAAAAGGACACAAATAAACCCAGGCTCGTAGTGGACTATAGAGCTGTCAATTTGGTGTCAGAACCCGTGACCTTCCCAATGCCCAGGATTGACGACATTTTAACGCGAGTGAGGAAAGGCAAAATTTTTACCAAGCTGGACCTCAGGGGCGCATACAATTTGATCAGGATGAGGGAGGGGGACGAATGGAAGACCACAATGTTCACACCCCTAGGTGCCTTTGAGTACTTAGTTATGCCTTTTGGATTACAGTCGGGCTCCGCCTGTTTTCAAGCTTTCATGCACCACGTGTTGGGGTCTCTGCTGTACAAGAACTGCGTAGCCTTCTTGGACGACGTCTTAATTTATTCGGACAATGAGGAACAACATGTTAGAGACGTCAGGGAAGTGTTACAACGACTGCAGAAGCACCAGTTGTGGGTCAAGCTGGAAAAATGTCAGTTTCACGCCAGAGAAGTCGAGTTTCTGGGGTACAAGTTGTCTGACAAAGGCTTAGCGATGGACCCAAGCAAGGTGCAGGCAGTGCTGGAGTGGAAGGCTCCCAAAACACGGAAGGACGTACAGAGGTTCCTAGGGTTCAGCAACTTCTACAGGAAGTTCATCAAGAACTTCGCCCACTTGACAGCGCCCATCACGGATTGTCTCAGTAGCAAAAAGAAGTTTGTGTGGACAGAAGAGGCCCAACAATCCTTCGAAAAGCTGAAGAAGGCGTTCGCATCGGAAGAGCAACTCCTGCACGTGGATCTGGAGAAACCACTGAGGCTAGAGACCGACGCGTCCGACAGAGCCGTAGGGGCGGTCCTTTTGCAGCCAGGGAAGAGCAAGCAGGAATGGAAACCGTGTGCCTTTTTCTCGAGAAAACTGAGCAAGTCGGAGCAAAACTATACAGTGTGTGACCGCGAACTGCTGGCAATCTACGCGGCCTTTCGTCGTTGGCGTCATCTACTGATAGGAGCGCAACAACAGATCCAGGTTTGCACAGATCACAAGAACTTGGAGTACTGGAGAACCGCACGAGTACTCAACCAGACACAGATTCGATGGGCACAGGAATTCTCCAAGTTTTTCTTTGAAATCCGCTACGTGCCCAGAGAGGAAAACGTAAGAGCAGACGCTCTCTCGCGTAAACCGGAGTACCTGGAAGGAGAGGGGCCGCTGGAGAAACGACACGTGATCCCCGAGGACCGATGGGTGTGTGGGGGAACTTTGGTGGGGAAACGAGAACTAGCCGGGCTGACCAGAAACGACGTGTTCGCGCAAACTAAAATCCGGGAACTACGAGACGGAAGAGGGACCCAAGAAGGGTTTGAGGAGAAGGAAGGGGTACTGTACTATAGGGGAGCGCTGTACGTACCGGGGGAGACCCTGAGGGGAAAGGTACTCAAACAACTCCACGACAACCCCACAGCAGGGCACTTTGGACAGCACAAAACCATGATGCTTGTGACCAGGCAGTTCTGGTGGCCCAGGGTGAGGGAGGATGTACGGGAATATGTACGGGGGTGCGACCGCTGCCAAAGGGCAAAGGGGGAGCGGGCTGCCCCCACAGGATTGCTGGAACCCTTACCCACGCCAGGGAAACCCTGGGAGGTGGTATCCATTGATTTTATGACAGATTTGCCCAAGTCCCGGGGAAAGACAGCAGTCATGGTAGTGGTCGACCTACTGACAAAAATGTGCCATTTTATAGCTTGCTCACATGCTGTAACGGCAGAGGAAACAGCCCGGTTGTTTGTGGAGCACATATTCCGGCTGCATGGCGCCCCCTTGAGGGTTATCTCCGACCGCGGAAAACAATTTACTTCCCGGTTCTGGAGGAAGCTCATGAGCTTACTGCAGGTGGAGGTGGGTTTCTCGACGGCGAGACACCCAGAGACCAACGGGCAAGCAGAAAGAGCGAACAGTATACTCCAGCAATACCTACGCTGCTATGTCAGCGAGAGGCAGAACGATTGGGTAGAAAAACTAGCGCTGGCTGAATTCGCGTACAACAACACGGAACACGTGTCCACGGGAATGAGCCCATTCATGGCCAACCATGGGTGTCATCCCAGGGCCTTCCCGGGGAGTGGGGAGGAAAGCTGGAGCGTACCCGCTGCAGAGCAGTTTGTGGAAGAAATGGAGGACCTACACCAGCAACTTAAGATGAACTTGGAGCGGGCCAAGGAAACTTACAAGAGGCAGGCAGACAAGCACCGCAGGGAAGGGGAGACCATACGGGTGGGGGACCGGGTGTGGTTGTCCACCCAAGGGCTACCTTTCAAAGGGGGGTGCAAGAAGTTGCAGCCCAGACGGCTGGGACCTTTTGAGGTAACACAGCAAGTTAATCCCGTGGCATTTAAGCTCAGGTTGCCTGATAGCATGAAAATACACCCGGTTTTCCATAGGTCCCTGCTCTCACCGCATAGGGAAGGGCGGGAATTCCAGGGGCAAGAGGGAGAAGTCACCACACACCCGCAGGTAGAAGAAAGGGAACACCACCACAGGGCCACGGAAATACTGGACTCAAGGTGGCAAGGGCGCCGGGTGGAGTATTTGGTAGCGTGGGAAGGGGAACCCAGGTCCGAAAACACGTGGGTCCCCACGGAAGCCGTCGAGGACAGGTATCTGGTGGAAGTATTCCACCGCCGGTTCCCGGACAAACCCAAACCCCTGGAGAGATTCTGGGAGGAGCAATTTGGAACCACAGATGAGGAAGAGGTTTTTGAGGGATTTTCTGACTCCGAGGAGGAGGGAGGAGAGGTTTCGGAGGAAGAAGCGTCAGACGGGGAAGACCACCCCGTTGGTAGGTGGAAGAGCGATTGGGAAGCGGGTTTCGAATCCACAGAAGATGGTGACAGTTCCTTCCGGGGTTTCCCCGTCTCCTCGACCGACGAAGGGGACGAAGTTGGTCCCACAGGTCGGTCCAGGGGTGGAGGGGATTCTGGGGGGGAGGTGGATGTCAGGGAACTGACATCAGAGCGGGAGGCGAAGGGGAGGCTCCTAGATGATGCTGGAGAAGGACCCAGCAGCAGGGGGAGAAGCAGCTCAGTGGAGGGGGAAGCATTTAAGCGCAACACCAGGAACAAAAGTGAGCTGATGGGGAAATCGGAGAGAGGGCTCACGGACTCTTCACTGGAACTCAGTGAGGAGGGGACAGGTCCTCCGCTACCTACGCCCACCCTGCGCAGAAGGCTCCCACGCAGTGAGAGGCAGAGGAGATTGGGTGTCAAACAACTCTTATGTTGGAAGAGATTCAAGAAACGCCCACTGACGGATTCTGCTAGTGACTGAGACAGTCATGATGAGAAAGGGCTGTGCAGTCAGAAAGGTTTAACAAGGCAAATGAGCCTAGAGAAGCACCAGTTTACGCACGAGTAACTCATAATCATCACAATATCGTTTCCCAGAAGGCCTTGATCTTTGGGCACGTCCACCAAAGGTGGAAAAAGGTACCTTCATTTTCTTTACATTTCCAACATTTATTATCGGGCAAATGATAAATTTTGGCTAGCTTGACTGGGGTTAAGTACCACCTATAAATCATTTTCATTATATTTTCTCTTAAGGCATTGCAAGCCGTAAACTTCATACCTGTGATCCATAACCGTTCCCAGTCAGCAAACATAATATTATGCCCAACATCTTGTGCCCATTTAATCATAGCAGACTTAACCATTTCATCCTGTGTATTCCATTTCAACAGCAGGTTATACATTCTTGACAAATTTTTAGTTTTAGGCTCTAACAATTCCGTTTCCAGTTTGGATTTTTCCTCCTGAAAACCAATCTTTTTATCTAGGTTAAAAACCTCCCTTATTTGATAATAATGAAGCCAATCTCGGACTTTAGTTTTTAATTTGTCAAAACTCTGCAGTTTTAGTTTATCTCCAACTTGTTCTAAAATTTCACAATATTTTGGCCAATTTGTCTCCATATTAGTTTTTTTCAATGCCTTTGCCTCCATTGGTGACAGCCACCTTGGTGTTTTACTTTCCAACAAATCCTTATATCTCACCCAAACATTAAACAATGCTTTCCTGACAATATGATTCTTAAAGGCCTTATGCGCTTTAACTTTGTCATACCATAAATATGCATGCCATCCAAACACGTTATCAAAGCCTTCTAGATCCAAAATGTCCACGTTTTCAAGAAGTAGCCAATCTTTCAGCCAGCAAAATGCGGCTGATTCATAGTAAAGTTTAAGATCTGGCAGGGCAAATCCCCCTCTTTCCTTCGCATCTGTTAATATCTTAAATTTTATTCTAGGCTTTTTGCCCTGCCAGATAAATTTGGAAATATCTCTTTGCCACCTCTTGAAACAGTCCATTTTATCCACAATTTGCAATGTTTGAAACAAAAACAACATTCTAGGCAATACATTCATCTTTATCGCAGCAATTCGGCCCAACAATGATAACTTCAATTTTGACCATATTTCTAAATCCTTCTTCACTTCTGACCAACATTTTTCATAATTATCTTTAAACAAATTCACATTTTTAGCAGTCATATTCACCCCTAGATATTTCACTTTGTTAACTATTGTTAATCCTGTCTCTTTCTGAAACCTCTCTTTCTCAATCTCTGTAAGGTTTTTCTCTAATACCTTAGTTTTCGTCTTGTTTAATTTAAAACCTGCTACTTGACCAAATTCTTGGATTAATTGTAATACTCTTTTTGTGCTGACTTCTGGCTCCTGTAATGTCAAAACTAAATCATCAGCAAAAGCTTTCAATTTGTACTGTTTAGCTCCGAGTTGTATACCTTTAACCAATTGGTCTTTTCTAATCATATTGAGCAAAACCTCCAGGACCGATATAAAAAGCAATGGGGAGATTGGGCAACCCTGTCTTGTTCCTTTCTCTATCTTAAATTCTTCTGTAACTACATTGTTCACAATAAGCTTAGCTTTTTGTTCCGAGTAAATTGCACCTATACCATTTTCAAAACTTTGGCCTACCCCCATCCCCTGCAAATTTTTCTTCATAAAACTCCAAGAAATATTGTCAAACGCTTTCTCTGCATCTACAAATATTAAAACAGCTTTGGTATTGATATTAACTTGCAGTTTTTCTAAAATATTGATAATATTCCTAGTATTATCTGACAGATGTCTCCCAGGGAGAAAGCCCGCCTGATCTTTATGGATCTCTTTTACCAATACATTTTTTAATCTTTTAGCCATAATTTCCGCAAAAATTTTGTAATCCACATTAAGTAGGGATATGGGACGGTAGTTCTTCAGCTGTGTCTTCTCCACTTCGGTTTTTGGTATAAGTGTAATGTATGCTTCTTTCCACGACTCGGGTGCTTTTCCTCCCCGTAGTATTTCATTGCAAAGTTCTTTCAGCGGTTGCAATAACCATTCTTTCAAAGATTTGTAGTACTTTGCAGTTAGTCCATCCGGTCCTGGAGATTTGCCCAATTTCATATTCTGAATGGCTCCTTCCACCTCTTGATCAGATATCGTAGAGTTTAATATTGATTTGCTCTCTTGAGATACTTTTTGTAATCCATTATTTTTCAAAAACCGATCAATGTCTAATTCTTTCTGAGTCTCCTGCGTATATAACTGTTTAAAATAGTTCTGAAAGCACTTCCGAATCTCTCCAGGATTCTGTATGTTCTTCCCTTCTACTACCAAGTTCGTAATCGTATTCAGCTTTTGTCTTTTTTTCATTTGCCAGGCCAGTAATTTCCCACATTTATTTGCCGATTCGAAGGTCTTTTGTTTCATCTGTTTGACCTTCCATTCTATCTCCTGGTTCATCAGTTTCATATATTGTACTTGGTATAGCTTTATCTCTTTTAGAATCTCCTGTGAGTTCGGTTTCGCCCTCAGTCTTTTTTCTCCGTCCTTAATTTTCTCCAAAATTTTTTCTCTCTTCTCATTTTGATATCTTTTCCTAATTGCGTTTTGTTGTATCAAAAATCCTCTCATCACCGCTTTGCTGGCATCCCAAATCACTCTTTTTTCTGTCGTAGTATTCAGATTTATCTCAAAATAGTCTCTCAAATTCTTCTGGGCCTTTTTAATAATTTCCTCATTCCTAAATAAGGAGTCATTCATCCTCCATCTGAAAGCTCCAATTGGCGTTGATATCATTTCAATCTTTACTGGATTGTGATCAGAGCAAATTTTCGGGCAAATCGCCGCTTTTTTTATCTTAGGGGCCAGTCCTCTAGTTATCCAGATTTGGTCTATTCTTGTCCATGTCATATTTGCTTCAGAGAAGAAGGTTCCTTCTCTTTCCAAGGGGTTCTTTATTCGCCAAATATCCACAAGATCCATATTGTCAGTCATTTCAAAAAATGTCTTTGGTAGTCTTCCATCTTTTGTCACCGTTTGTCTTTGGGCTTTATCCATATTTGTAGACACTACTCCATTCATATCTCCCATCAAAATAATGTTGTAATCCAAATAATCCAGGAGAGTTTCGTGCAATTTTTTAAAGAATTCTGATTTTCCCTCATTTGGTGCATATACACCTATTATCAAAAATTTCTGTCCTTGAAACTGAATTTCAATTGCTATATATCTTCCTTGGTCATCTTTAAATATAAATTTTGGTGACAGGCTTTCCTTCGCATAAAGTACTACCCCTCTTTTTTTCACATTGTCCGATGAAATGAATTCTTCTCCCAATCTTTTATTTATCAAAATTTTCCGATGTAGCCTTGTCACATGGGTCTCTTGTAAACAAATGAAGTCCAAATGTTCTTTTTTCAATGTATGGAATACTCTCCCCCTTTTTGCCGACAAATTTAGACCATTAATGTTCCAGCTTAAAACTTGTAGTGTCATTTTGTAGTTACTTTCCTTCTCCTCCAACAGCCCCAAGAAGTTTATCTATGTCTGTCGGTGGCGTTGGTTTCGCTTTTTTTTGCAGACTCTTATCCGGTATCGCAGTGTCTTTTCCCAATCCTTTCTGTAGATCTTCTTCGTATGCACTCAAAAACTTGTTCTTTTCCTCCACTGATCTTATCTTGGTCTTTCTTCCTTTAAAACTAAAGGATAGACCTTGAGGGAATTCCCACCTGAAAAGGATTTTATTTTTTCTCAACAATGCCACCAAGTCTCCAAATTCCTGTCTTAAGTCAAGAAGATGTTTTGGTATGTCTTTAAAGATTTCCACTTTTGATTGTATGATTGTCAAGGGTTTTTCGTAATGCAAGCCCAAAATTTTATCCCTTTCTTCTTTGGATCGGGGGGTAATCAGACAGTCCCTTATTTTAATCTTTCTTCCTCCTTTCCCCAGTCGAAAGGCCCTCACAATCTTAAAGTTCTCTTGTTTCAGGTCCGATTTCCAAAATTCCAGAAATTCTTGTGTCAAAAAGTCTATCAAGGTGCCTTTCTCCAACTCAGGAACAGCTCTAATTCTTAAATTCGTTTGTTTGTCTCTAAGATCAATCATAGACAACGTTAACTTATGTTCTGCAATCTCTTTCTGCAGGTCTGGTACCTTTTCAGTTTCCAATTGCCCCAATTTAAATTCCACAGCAGCAGTCTTTTCCTGTATAGACTTTGAGTCTTGCAGTAATCTCTGAATAGATTCCGTGTTGCTGTTTACCTTTTTCTCCAAGTTGTCTAACGTTTCTGTGTTTAGATCAATTTTTCTATTAGCAATGTCCACTTTCTGGTTCGTTTCTTCCACTTTCCTATTCGTCTCCCCCACCCTTGTACTAAGTTGCTGTATAGATTCATTAATCTTAGCCAAAGCACTGGCTAAAATTTCCTCAGACATTCCACCAGTCTTAGATTGTGTTGCCGATGCAGGCAAACCAGCAGATGATTGCCTTCTGTGTACCCAAGGTTTCCCAGATCTCAAGACTGACGGGTCTTGAGATTTTTGGCCATCTGCCATAACAAAGTGAAGGTCAAGTTCTTTTCCCACGTCTGCTGTTCCTGTTTACAAGTGGAAAATTCCTTTCCTGTAATTTCAGGGAGTCCCACTAGGTGGACACTGTTGCCAGTTACTGTCCTTCTAAAATAACAGGAAAGAGAAACTAAGTAGAGAGACAAAGATGGAGGACACAATGTAACTTTCCAATTATTTTCCCCAACGAAATTGGCCACAATATATCTTCTTTACAGCCAACAAGCAGCACTGACAGCTTTTGACAGCTGAGACGTCTCACTGACAGATTGCTCTTTAAATCTTTAAATCTTTAAGCAGTCCGGTAGAGTCAAAACAGAGCCTTTCCCTTTATCCCTCCGAAAGGTAGATTCCGCCAAAATTCTCAGGTCAGAAAGAAAACATTTATTTCAGTTCTATTTTCCCACGTTTAGCTCAAAATCTCTATGCTTTATTCCGGATACAATGCGGGGAAGCGGACTTCCTGTTTGTACTTCCACCGCGGTAGCCAATTCAGACGTTTTTTTTTGTTTTTTTTTGCAGCTAAAACTTTTCCACTTTTATCCAGATAGTCCATTTAATCAAATTAGTGCTCTTTTAATCCAATTCCTCTACTCACAGTTAAAATTTCAGTCCAAATGTTCCAGGAATAAGTCAGCGCTCTCCAGCAACGGCAACACGGCTTCGCTCAGTGAAAGCAGCGATCCGCTCGCAGCACCGCACTTCTCCCCCGCTCCGTTCCGAAGCCTCAGAAAAAGGCTTCCTCTCGGGTTGGGGGGGCGCTCCAAGGTGCCCGCCGAGCCTCCACGTTCGCAGGCTTCCGCGCCTGCGATTTCTAAGGGTCCCCGCTTCGCCGCAGCGCACAGGACCCGATTTTCCGCTGAGCTACCCCCTCCGAGATCAGAGGAGGTCAGCCATTGCTGCTGGCGCTAACCGGAAGTCCCTCTGCTGTCAGTTTCTGTCCTTCAATACATCTCAAGTCCTCCATGGTCAGATACTATTTTTATATTATGTTGCAGGATTCATATCAATCCTGCTAGTGTCTTCACAATTTGCTCCAATCTCTCTGGAATTTTGGATCGCCTTGGTTCCGGATCCTCACAGTCAGGTTGGCTAACTCCGCATAGCCCATCATCTTCATCTGCCACTCCCTGATCAATGGTAATTCTTGTGATTTCCATCTTTGGGCTAAAAGAATTCTTGCTGCAGTGGTGGCATACATAAATAGTCTTTGGTCTGCTTTTGTAGTCTCTTCTCCCATCAACCCAAGCAAAAACGCTTCTGGTTTTGGGGGGAAGGTATATTTTAACTTGACTCTTGCATTGAACCTGAACTCTTGCTGGAGACTGAATCACCATCTGAATGTGACCACCCTCTGGAAGATAATAGCCATTGTGCATTTGAGAAGGACAGTTAATGCCTTACCGGGCAAACTCTGCTCAATATCGCATCACTCTGCCATATATGTTTGTTTATAAATGCTCTACTAAATAAATAAGTAAAGCAGGCAGTGTTCCACTAAAAAATAATAATTATCTAGTACATATCAGTAGAGCATGAAACTCTTGATCTCAAGGTTGTGGGTTCGAACCTCACATTAGGTGGAAGAATCCTGCACTGTAGGGGGTTGGACTAGATGATCCTCATGGTCCTTTCCAACTCTATTATTCTGTTCTATGACTCTCTCTCTCTCTCTCTCTCTCTCTCACACACACACACACACACCAGCTTAAATAAATGTTCTTGCACCACACCACCAAATTGTGTGGCACACATATTTGTCTATAACATAGCAACCACATTTATTATAAACTTCCCCTTTTTCAGTTAAGGGCACAACCCTGGGTATGTAGGCTTTAGCAGGATCCAGATTAGCAATGTGCAACTCAAAGTCTGTTCCAGCTTTTATGTTCTGTGTGTCTGTTCCAGATTTCATGCTCCGGTTTCTTTAGGGACGTTTTTAATATTTGATGTTTTATCGTGTTTGTAATATTGTGTATTGTAATATTGTAATATTGCCAAGTAATCAAACAGAATTGAAAATAACTGCTTACAAGGAGATGCTCAGAAGCTGCAGCCAAATTAAGAGAAAAGGAAATCAATAAGGCCCACACCAGCGGCCCTCTGAAAAGGAGGGGTGAGGTTGCTCTTAAGGGGAATATCTCACTGCTGGGGAAACTTCTTCCAAACAAAGGAAACTTTGCCAAACAAAGAAAAGTAAATCTTTGCTCACAAGGTCGGCTCAATACCAGTTGATTGAAATAAGGGTGCTTAAACAGACAAAAGACTGCAGTTGGTCAAACTGCTGGTTAGTTAAACTGACAATGCAACTAGAGCTGCTGAACTGCCAGGTGCTTAAAGACAATGCCTCACAAACTGCCGGTCACTCAGAGAGCAATCAACTGCCCCAGCAGTTGAAAAACCTGTCTGGTAACTGTGATGACTCAGGCAAGAAGCAAAGGGAACTCCAAGGACCGATGTATCTCCTGAAAGGGTGGGGGGTGGAGGGAGGGAGGACGGGTGGGGGGAGGAGAAGGAAAGCGTGGGGGGGAGTTGGGAGGGAGGAGGGGTGGGGGGAGTAAAATGAACATGCCGGGCAAGGAAGTTTTTGAAGAAAAGGAAAATAGCTGTCCTTTACAGTGAGCCAAAATGAAGTGGAAATATAAACCGTGGGTTAACCTGGACTTTTCAGTAAGGTACTATAAGCCAAAACCTTTTTTGTTGTTGTTGTTTAAAAGTGGTTTTCTTTAGGGAGCCTGTACTGGCAAGTGAAGCCAATGACAAGAACCAGGCAAAGGCACACCTTCAAAGGTTCTAAACGTATAAACGTGCAGTGCTGAGGAATGGTTCCCTGATCAGAAACCCTGAATTGTCCACCCCAAGCCCTGCCTTATTTCTTCCCCCAAACATGAAGCGAAGGGGGGGGGTGGCTTAGAGAAACCAAGAGGGGTGAGGTTTAAGCACACAGTCTATTCCAAGCCCCGGCAGCCTTTAAAATTTTACAAGGGGCTCCCGATTTAAGTGGTACCAATGGAAGGGATGGCAGGGTAAATTAAACCCACGCTAGAAGAGTAATAAATCAATAAACGGCAGGCACAATAAACGGCAGGCACAAACACACAAATCAATAAACGGCAGGCACAAACACACGCTGCAAGCACACACACACACACGACTTAAAATTAGAGAGGAACAGGAAAAGGAACCCTGAGGATCATCTAGTCCAACCCAAGCAATGCAGAAATATTCAGCTGTCCCATACAGGGATCGACTTGCAACCTTGGCATTATCAGCACCATGCTCTAACCAACTGAGCTATCCAGGCTCTCAAGGACAATGGAGGGGGGAAACGCACCAGCACCCTGGCCAACAAATTAAAATGTAAGGCAAACCCACTCAGTCACCCAGACCAGCCATGCAATTGGACAGGCAAGGGCAATAGAGGGGAAAACGTACAAGCACCCTGGCCAAAAATTAAATAAAAACGCACAGCCACCAAGGCAGAGGCAGGGGAAGGAAAGCGAGGGGACGAGGGAGAAAGAAAGATGGAGCCACACTCACACTCAGACCTCGCTGGGGGCACGTGCTGGGCAAGGGAACAAGCTGCAGCTTAAGAAAGGTAATTCGCACTCAAACCGCACAAACAAATCAAGCACCAGGAGTGGGGGGAAATAGGTTAAATGTAGGTTTTTACACGGAAAAGAGGACACAGCAAGGCAAACCTGGATGCCTGGGTTTTTAAAAGCAGTAAAGCAATGAGCGCACGCAAGCCTCCTAAAGTTAAAAGGCAAGCCAGGAACCAGGCAGCCTCCACACACACAGACCCCCCCCCCGACTCCAAACCTCGTGGCTCTTCCCTGTGATGACTCCTAGCTGATGACTCGCGACGAGACGACGGCGAAGAATGAGGCCAGGGAGAGGCTGGCACCGCAGCATAAGGCTGCTGAACACGCCCCCTCCGAGGCACCTGGTTGGATGCCTGCAGAGGGGGCGTGGGCGCCAGCCAGGTGAGGTGGAGGCAGGGGGCAACCGCCCCCTGCTAGGGGCGGTGCTCGGGCTCCCGCCCACAACCACTCCCCTCTCTTCCAGGGAGGAGAGTTTTTGGGAGCTGCCCATAGTGGCTGGGGAAACCCAGACAGATGGGCGAGATATAAATAAATTATTATTATTATTATTATTATTATTATTATTATCATTATTATTATTTAGCAAATAATCTGTAGGAAAATGAGAAACTGAAGCGGACAAATTTGCTTCTGTAGAATGAGAAAAACTCCTGATGGATCTAGGGTCAGCCTTAGCATTAGGGCAGAGAAAGACTATTGCCTTAGAAGGCTGATGCTGGAGTGATGGGGAGTTTCAGCAAGTGTGCGCACGCACGCGCACACACATGCACACACCACTCCTCCTGGAAACCATGGAAAAGATGGGCAAATCTGTCCATTTCAGTTTCTCATTTCTTCCCTTCTTAAATTCAGTTCTCCACATTTCCACATCAGTTGGTCATTTTCTAAAAGAAGATCCTCGTGAAAATTCACGGGCATTTTAGTGTGAATGTCCCTCCTAATATATACATTTTTATGCAATTTTGCCCAATACTCATATCATATCTCTGCAAACTAATTTCCCCTAATATAACACATTTTTTATGTCATTTTCTCCAATATATGCCTTTCTACGCACACTTTACCCTAGTAATATGTGTTTTGGTAAACATTGCTTGACTGGAAAATTGCATTGCAAAATTCAGAGAATTGCACATTTTGAAGGATGTCTGTGCTTTGGTTGGTATGTTGCAACAGAAAGTGTGAATTAGGTAAACTTGCCTTTCAATGCAAACTAAATGGAATTTCCCCCTCATCCCTGTCAGCATTCCCCTCAGTAGGAGATTAGGGCTGTATGTGCCACAAGTTATGCAAACCAGGAAGCTAGGCGCTGCCCTCAAATTGCCAGTGTTGAAAGTAGTGGTCATTGAATTATGGAGCAGTCGATTTCTTGTCCAGATAAGTCTTGCGTGCTTCATTTAAGTTTTATTCATCAGTTCTTCCCATCCCAATGTGTGATAAAAGCACTTTAAAAACTACGTGAACATTTGCATTATATTTGAAACAGTTTCCCTCCCACGAAATGTGCATTTTGTACATGCTTTGTGCATTTTATGCATGTTTTGACTTAGCATATCTACCTTATATGCATTTTGTTATGTTTTTGCACTGAGATCCGGATCATAGTATTTAGTGTGCTGTCGAAAACCAAATGATACCTATGTTCCATTTCCAGAATGTGCAAATTACATCAGCTCGATTAAAAGAATGCAGACTGAGCAAACATTTCAAGGATCTTTATTAGGAATAAGTTGTTGGCAAAGCATTAAAATCCTATAAATGAGATGGAGGCAAAGGGGGTGACCCATCTAACCTCGATTAGAACAAGGCTCACACCATTCCCTTCAGTTTTTCTGCCACTCAAGCAGTCAGTATCTATTTATACTTAGTGTGTGAAGAGGCTATCCAAAATTCACAGGCCAGTCTCACTGGCCATCCTACCTAGGGAATGTGTGGTTGGCACCGTTCCAGATCCCCATTCTTCTTGAAGAAACCCAAGTACAGTGGTACCTCAGGTTACATACGCTTCAGGTTGCATACACTTCAGGTTACAGACTCTGCTAACCCAGAAAAATTGCTTCAGGTTAAGAACTTTGCTTCAGGATGAGAACAGAAATCATGCTCCGGCGGCGCAGCAGCAGCGGGAGGCCCCATTAGCTAAAGTGGTCTTCAGGTTAAGAACAGACCTCCGGAACGAATTAAGTACTTAACCTGAGGTACCACTGTATTCTGGAGATACCAAATGCCTGAAGAGGGTTTACATTTTTATTCGATTCATATCACAGTAATTTATTCCCTCGTTCAGGTTTATTGCAATGCATGGCTATGCTGCCGTATGTTTTGTACATGACTTCAGATCCCTCAGAGTTTGGCCTAGCTAAACAGTTCCTGAGGCATGGTTTTCGCCATCTCGGGCCTCATTCTTCACATCTTTCTCCTGAACAGGTGGTATACAACCTTCTTCAGATTTCCCTGCAAAAGGAAAAATAAACAATGGTTGGGGGAAATAATTGATCAACAGAAGATCAAACTCCTTTTGCAGGCGATCTGATTAGTCTCCCAGTTTTTGTTTTCCATCAAAAGCAGGCCAAAATCCTTCCACCCTGGATTCTTATGGTACTCCTCATGCCCCATTGAAGATGGGGTCCTAAGCTGCTTCACAGGAAGTTCTCTGAGGCATCCAAGGGGAGCAAGTATTCCCTTCCCCAGCTCACATTTTTGAAAATGCTTTATCGCAGTGGCTTCTGCAGTGAGGCCAGCAAGGCTCCAGCCATCATGTCTCCTGTACCAGAATGCTGCGCGGACTAAAAATAAATTTTAAAAAATGAAAAAGGAGGATGGGGGACACATGGCCCTCCAGATGTTGTTGGCCTGTAATGCTCAACCTTGACCACTAACCACTATGGATGAACAGATCTGCCCATTTTGGTTCTCCCAGCTTCTCATTTCTCTGTTATTATGATTCAGTTCTCCACATTTCTCCAGCAATTGGCAATTAAAAAAAACAAAACTCATGAAATGTTGGGTTGCAGATGACATAACTATTCATGTGGTGGCTCTTATTTTAATGTTTGATAAAGCCTGGAAAAGCCAGAGGATAAGTTAGTAAGGGAGTGGGGAGGAGAGTAGGGACCCTGGAGCACTGAGGGGACAAGACAGCTGTGGGGAGTTTGGGGAGGACCTCTGATAAGAGAAAAATGCCCCCTTTTAATAAAATCCCTTCTCCATATTTTCATCTAGCAATTGCACTACTAAGAGCTGTAGGTTCCCAATCCAGAGCTGGGTATCCCCCCTTTCCGAAGAGAGCCCTGAACTCACTTCCTTCTATTTCATTTGCTAGATGAGTGGCCAGGAAAGCACATCGTGGACCAGGTGGCGTCCATTTGTCCTGGGCTGCCTCTGTGGTAATGTGGAAGAAGTTCTGCTCTGTAGCATTGTAGACCGGCCACTGTTCCTCATTCGGCGCAGATCCGGTGGGATTCCTGTAGAAGCAACAAAGAAATCAGAGCTTTATTACAGCCTCAGACTGATTTCAGGGTGAGGATCCAATGCTTGAAGAAGACAGAGCTGACATAAAAGTCAGAAGCAAGTAGTCATCCCTAGAACATTTTCAGTTCTGAAAACCACAGATCTTCATTTATTTTTAAAAGCATAGTAAAAGGCATGTTGGCATATGTGGGCAGGCATACTTAGTCCTTGGCACAGAAAGGTGAATACCTTACCCGCTTCTGGCAAACTCCGCCCAGTATCGCATCACTCGCCGGCTCAATTCCACCTCCGCCTCCGATGGGTCTTTCCGCAATGATGCTGCCAAGTTTCCAAACAAGTAGGGGATCTCTGCTCCATGGGGGGTCCCTATCCACTCTGGCCAAGGAAAGCCAGAACTGCGGTGGCTGAAGTAGAAAGCATAAACTGGGCTCCCAACCTCCCTGGCCTTTGCAGCAAACTCCATCATTGGGCAGAAAAAGGGATAATCTCCCAAATACTGAATCAAGGCCAAACGGTACCGCTCGGGCCCTTGAAAGTATTCAGCATATTTGAGGGCTATAGCCCTTGCAACCTCTTCTGTTTTCAGAGTTTCCAGCACCCCCTCAAGGAGCTGCTCCCAGGTCAGGATCCCATCATTGACTTCAGCACTAGGAAGCATAAGGTATGCCAGGAATGAGTCTTCATTAGCCATGACACCAGTGAGAATAGGTTTGCCTTGAATGCCTCTCTCCAGGAGCTTTCTGGGCTCATTGGTGAGAAATTCACCATCCATTGTTACTGAACTGATACCACAGAGTTCAGAAAGTGCATGGCTCTCAATTTCCTTTCCCTGTAGGCAGCTGACCATTGCACTGTGGTTAGTTTTAGGACACCCCATGACCTGACTCAACATCGCTGATTCTCTTTCAGCCTTTTCAGGATTCCTCCAAATCCGGCGGGCAGTGGGAACTCCACTATGAAGCACACCACGGGCAACAAGGGGTTGGCTTGCCGGTGAAAGCAGGTGGAAACCAACTGAGACTGCTCCAGAACCGAGGCCAAGGAGAGTCAACTGAGCTGGATCCCCGCCAAAGACAGCTGCATTCTCACTCACCCACTTCAGAGCCAGATGTTGGTCCCACAATGCAACATTTCCTGGGGCAGCTGGCGGCAAGTACAGGTAACCTAACATTCCTCCACGGTAATTCATGGAGGCCACAATGACATTCTCTGTAGCAGCTAGTAAGCCTCCATTTAAGACATCTGCTGAGGCTGAGTTCATGCTAAAACCCCCACCATAGATCCATAGGAGGATGGGCACTGGTGTGACTGGTCGTGGATGGGGCACCCAGATGTTGAGGAAGAGGCAGTCCTCTGAAAGTGGTGTGTTTGGAGTCCATATGGGTCGATCAGGGAAGGAATCGTTATTAAACTGAAGGCAAGAGTTGCCAAAGGTGGTGGCCTCCAAGACCTGGCTCCATGGCTGATGTGGAACCGGCTTCTGGAAACGCAGTTTGCCTATGGGGGGCTCAGCATAGGGGATGCCCAGGTAGGCGGTCACAGAGCCAGGGCCAGCTGGGAGCCGTTTGCCTCTAATAGGACCGCTGCTGGTGACCACCACAGTATCATCTTCAGAGGCAGAGCTGGAAGCCAGGAGGAAGAGGAGGAGGCACAAGGAGGAGGGTGAAGTCCGGAAACAAGGCATAGCGGCTGCAGCTGAATGAATCAGAAATAGGAGAGGCATGGGGCAGCAGCATAGGAAGGGGGACGGGGGGGGCAGGCCACCCCAGGTGCCATTACGGAGGGTGGTGACAAATTATCAAGGAACAATTACTGCCCTACTAGGGCGGTTCATAAAAAACTTTTTTTAAAAAAATGCCTGCTCCAAAGGTCTTATCTTACTACACTAGGGATTATATAGCTATACAGTGGTACCTTGGGTTACATACGCTTCAGGTTACATACGCTTCAGGTTACAGACTCCGCTCACGCAGAAATAGTACCTTGGGTAAGAACTTTGCTGCAGGATGAGAACAGAAATTGTGCTCTGGCAGCACGGCAGCAGCAGGAGGCCCCATTAGCTAAAGTGGTGCTTCAGGTTAAGAACAGTTTCAGGTTAAGAACGGACCTCCGGAACAAATTAAGTTCTTAACCCGAGGTACCACTGTATATGAAATTTCATGCATATCAGTTAATATCTTGACCCTCCTCCACAAAAATAGCTGTTTACTCAGCCGTTTTCCTATGTAGTGAAGGCTGAAATTTCAATTCAGTGGAGCAGGGTCAAGATATTAACTGATATTCATGAAATTTCAGATATAGCTATACAATCCCTAGTAAGATCATATATATATAAGTAAGATAAGACCTTTGGAGCAGGCATTTTTTTAAAGAAAAAAGGTTTTTTTATGAACCGCCCTACTGCCCTAACCTCTGCCGGGCTTCCCGGGTCCCGGAAAGTCGGCCTATGTGAAGAAAATGAGACTAGGCTGAGTAGATTAGGCCTTGCCTTGCCTTCACCCCGCCTCCTGCATGCAGCCGATTGGCCAGCTGGGTTGGGGGCGGGGCGAAGGCAAGGCAAGGCCGAATCTACTCAGCCTAGTCTCATTTTCTTCACATAGGCCGACTTTCTGGGCTGCTGGGAAAGCCTGCCAAGGCCGCTGCCTGTCCTGCGCACCCCCTTCAGGCCCCAATCCCCCTCTGAAAAGCCTCTGCTTCCCCCAAAAGCGGAGCTTTTGGGACAGTGGCAGTGCCACCGCCCAGTTTTGCCCATGCGTGGCACCAGGAGGAGGAGCTCAATGCCGCCCTGAGCACTCAGCAGGGCAGCCTCCCCTTTGCCCCCAATCTTCCCTGCATGAAGCTAGGACCCCCCAAAAGCAGTTGTGTAATTAAAAGAAGATGAGAAAAATCAGCAAAGCAATTCTGTGGCTAACTGACCAATTCCTTTAAATAGGGTCTACTAATGAAGTTCACACTTTTGACAAGCTGTCTGATGCTTTTGCAGAAAAATATTCCTAGACACAAGACTTTTATTTTTTAAGCCCTTTCGGACTCCCATGTCAAGGCTAAGTACAGCAAACTGTACATTCCCACCCCCTCTCCCCAAGGCTGGGTTGTTTACTTCTGTGTGCTTGTGTATCTGTGTCTCCCTCGTATCTATTAGGGACTCTCCTTTCTTTGATATCTATGCTACTGATTACTTCTGCCGTTCCAATTTTAGAGAAAGTGTTTAAGTAAAAAAGGATCTGTACGATAGAATAACAGCGGTAACAATACATTGAAGACAAGTAAATATTTTGGGGAGGGTGGTCCCAGAGCCCTAGCACCACCATCCCAAAGAGGATAAAATGGGTGGACTTTGGTACTCTTTTGTCCTCCCTATCTGAGCTGGCTCCCTGCCTGTTGCGTTAAATGCAGGGAAACCCGTGTGGGGTTCCTCTCTGTGTAAAGTCTTCAAGCTGTGCCTGCGCGTGCCTGACTAATCTGCCCCATTGTCAAAATGTATCTTTTCCCCCACCTCCAGTCTCCGTTGTTGCATGTCCTGGCTGAGGGGAAAAACAGAAGAAGGATGGCCATCGGTCAGGGGTGGTCTAGTTGAAATTCCTGCATTGCCCCAGGGGTTTGGCTAAATGACCTTCAGGGGTTCCTTCCAACTCTACAGTTCTCTGGTGCAGGCTTGTGCAGAGTTTTAGGCACAAGTTGGATGCAAGGGGTGCATAGGATTGCAGCCCATCTTATGCACCGTGGGCTCGGGAATAAGTCCCACTGATCATGATGAGACTAGATTGCTGCTGTGCAGTCCTGTTTCTTAAATAAATGTTTTCCTTTTCGGATAATACAGAGCATGGTGAAATCACAATAAATAAAACCTCCCCTTCAGTAGTTTCAAGCACTACTACAGGTTCCACATAATATCTGTACTGCATTGTTTACTGTGACAGGACCTGCACTTTGGAACTCCCCGCCTATTGCAACAAAGCACGTGCCTTTGCGAGACTCTTTTCGGGCACCTGCTAAAAGAATTCTTCTTTAGGCAAGCATACCTAGATGCTTAGGAAGTTGAAGTAATTTCAATCTTAATATTTTAGCTTTTGTATGTTTTAAAGTAGGATTGTTAAATTTTCTTGATTCTACTGCTTGTGGTTTTTTTGGTTTTTGTTTTGGAAAACCACTTTGCAGGTTTTTAAAAATATTTTTTATTAAATAAATAAACAATAAATATAAATAAAATAACACAAGCCATCTCTTGATCATGCACATCTATCCTAACAGCTACACCCTAAATGGAGAAATTGAAGAGAGTCCCCTTCTTGTTCAAATCTGCTGGGGCATCCACACCCCGTTACTCAAAGCATCGCCAAACTGTACTATTGGTGAAGCTTCTCCACAACTACTGCTGTACGGTTGGGCAGAAGGGGTTATCATTCAAATCTCCAAAGACCTCCAAACCTCCCACAAAAAGGGGTATGTGTGGGTAGGTGGGTATATATATATATATATATATATATATATATATATATACTGACACTGCTAGAACTCAAGTTTCTGATTTCCATTCCTATGGCAGATCTTCTACCTATTCTCCCTTTCTCATTCATTTTTTAGAGGCACTCTGATTTGTGGTCTAGAGTTGCTGTGGTTCCAGTGTTTGGTAATTTTCTGAGTCATCCCCCATGGCCAGCTCACATCACATTTCTGTTCCTTACAGACTCACCCTGATGGCGTTCTCCTGCTCCTCAGTATCCTCTGCAGCTCACTCTGAAGAGGAAATTTAGGTACTGCTGAGGATCCAGAGACTCTTATGAAAAACACCTGGGCGTGGGAGCATCTGCCCATCTGTACGTAAGCAAAAGTCAATGACCAACTGGCTTTGCTCACCCAGTGGGAGGAGGCTACACCTTGGCAGCATCCGAATGTATGTCAGGGGTCAGAGAGGCCTTGCTTTTACATAAATTGGGAGAAGGTGCGGGGGGGGGGAGACAACGGGCTGCCTCCAAAATAAGTCATATTCAGAGGAGATCCACTACAATTAAAGGACATTACTATGATAGGACCATTGATTTGCGTGTGTCCACTCTGAGTAGAACTTAAAAGGATTCAGCCCAAAGTTATTGCCATCCTCCTGTCCTTTGGCAACGGAGTAATACCAATGTCCACAAATACAACCAAACAGTTGCCTGGCTCTCAGAACAAGATGCAGTGCTTAAGTGAAAACCAGTGTGGTGTAGTGGTTAAGAGCGGTAGTCTCGTAATCTGGGGAACTGGGTTCGTGTCTCCGCTCCACCACATGCAGCTGCTGGGTGACCTTGGGCTAGTCACACTTCTCTGAAGTCTCTCAGCCTCACTGACCTCACAGAGTGTTTGCTGTGAGGGAGGAAGGGAAAGGAGAATGTTAGCTGCTTTGAGACTCCTGAAGGGGAGTGAAAGGCGGGATATCAAATCCAAACTCTTCTTCTTCTTCTTCTTCTTCTTCTTCTTCTTCTTCTTCTTCTTCTTCTTCTTCTGTCAGCACAAAGGGCTTGTCATGGGCCAGGAGTCGGCTTCACCTGCTGAGCAGCAGCCTGAAGGAGCAGAAGGCAGAGTGACTCCAACTGCTGCTGATCAACCTTCTTGCTCGTGAGGAGAACCAGATGGCTCCAGCCTCAGTCAGTTGCTAGAAACAACATCTATCTTTCCTGGCCAGACCTTGCTGCTTTTTGCTTCTTGTGACCCTGGACTCTCAGCTTCCTTGATCCTCTGGACTGTTTGACTATGTGAACTGAGATCCTCCTGACTTTAGGACTGGGGTGAACTTTGCGTACAGACTCTGCCTCCAGGCAAATACCCACCCACCCTGAGACTTGACTGGTTGGCTGGCCACTCCTGCCACTGAGCTCTGCCATGGTTGGACAGCATGGGACTTGATTTGTTTACAAGAAACACATATAACAAGGGCACATAGGAAGTTACTGATTAATAAAAGATTAGGACAGGAGTTTGTTTCATCTGACAAAGTAAAAAAAAGAGGAGTTGTGATATATGCAAAGGAGAGACTATCACCGAAATTTATCTTTAAAGACGACCAAGGAAGATTTTTGGCAATTGAAATTCAAGTACAAGGAGAGAAATTTTTGATTGTAGGAATCTATGCACCGAATGAGGGGAAATCTGAATTCTATAAAAAGTTGCATCAGATTTTACTGGATTATTTGGACTACAATTTGATCTTGATGGGGGATATGAATGGAGTAGTATCTACAAATATGGACAAGGCACAAAGACAGGTAGTTACCAAGGATGGTAGATTACCGAAAACATTCTTTGAGATGACAGACAACATGGACTTAGTGGACATTTGGAGAGTAAAGAACCCCCTGGGAAGAGAGGGAACCTTCTTTTCTGAAGCCAAGATGACATGGACTAGAATTGACCAAATATGGATAACTAGAGGAATGGCACCAAAGATAAAGAAAGTAGAAATCTGCCCAAAAACCTGCTCTGACCATAACGCCGTAAGGATGGAGATGAAACAAACAACAACCGGATCCTTCAGATGGAGGATGAATGACACCTGATTTAGAGATGAAGAAGTGTACAAAAAGGCCCAAAAAACCTTGAGGGACTACTTTGAAATAAACATGAATACCAACGTAGAAAAAAGAGTAATCTGGGACGCAAGCAAAGCTGTTATGAGAGGGTTTCTGATACAACAGAATGCAATAAAGAAGAGAAGTCAAAATGAGAAGAAAGATAAAATTTTGGAGAAAATAAAAGAAGGGGAGAAGAAATTGAGAGCAAAACCAAAGTCCCAGGAGATTTTGAGAGAAATAAAATTGGATCAAGTACAATATATGGAAATGATGAATCAGGAAATAGAATGGAAAATTAAATAAATGAGACAAAAAACATTTGAATCAGCTAACAAATGTGGGAAATTGTTGGCCTGGCAAATGAAAAAAAGACAAAAATTAAATACTATTACAAACCTAGAAGTGGAAGGAAAGAGTATACATAACCCAATTGAGATTAGAAATTGCTTCCAGAGCTACTTTAAACAATTATATACACAAGGGCCACAGAAAGAAATGGACATAGACCAATTTTTGAAGACAAATGGATTACAAAAAATCTCTCAAGAAAGTAAATTAATGTTGAACTATAAAATATCTGAACAGGAAGTAGAAGGTGCCATACAAAATATGCAACTGGGCAAATCTCCAGGACCGGATGGGCTGACTTCTAGATACTACAGATCTTTGAAAGAGTGGTTACTGCAACCTTTGAAGGAAGTCTGCAATGAAATATTGGAAGGGAAAAGGGCGCCAGAGTCGTGGAAAGAGGCATATATTACACTTATACCGAAAACAGAGACTGAAAAGACCCAGCTTAAGAACTACCGCCCTATATCGTTACTTAATGTGGATTACAAAATTTTTGCAGATATTTTGGCCAAGAGATTGAAAAAAGTATTGATGGTAGAGATCCATAAAGATCAAGCGGGCTTTCTCCCGGGAAGACACTTGTCTGACAATTTGAGGAATATAATTGATATCTTGGAAAAATTAGAAGTGAATATAAACACTAAAGCAGTTTTGATATTTGTGGACGTGGAGAAAGCTTTTGATAATATCTCTTGGAGTTTTATGAAGAAGAACCTACATGGGATGGGGGTAGGCCAAGGTTTTGAAAATGGTATAGGTGCAATATATTCTGAACAAAAGACTAAATTAATTGTAAATAATGTGGTCACGGAAGAATTTAAGATAGAAAAAGGAACACGACAGGGGTGCCCAATCTCCCCACTGCTTTTTATATCGGTCCTGGAGGTTTTGCTAAACATGATTAGAAGGGACCGGTTGGTTAAAGGTATACAGGTCGGAGCCAAACAGTACAAACTGAGAGCATTTGCAGATGACTTAGTATTGACGTTACAGGAGCCAGAATCTAGTACCAAAAGAGTTTTAGAATTAATTCAAGAATTTGGTCAAGTGGCAGGTTTTAAATTGAACAAGTTAAAAACTAAGGTTTTAGAGAAAATTTTAACACCGATTGAAAGAGATAGGTTTCAGAATGAGACAGGATTGACGGTGGTAAAGAAAGTGAAATATTTGGGAATTAATATGACAGCCAAAAATGGGAACTTATTTAAAGATAATTATGAAAAATATTGGACGGAAGTGAAAAAAGATTTAGAAATCTGGTCAAATTTGAAGCTTTCACTGTTGGGTCGTATTGCTGTGATAAAAATGAATGTATTGCCTAGAATGCTGTTTTTGTTTCAAACATTGCAAATTGTGGACAAGATGGACTGTTTCAAGAAGTGGCAGAGAGAGATTTCTAGATTTGTCTGGCAGGGCAAGAAGCCCAGAATAAAATTTAAGATATTAACTGATGCAAAGGAAAGGGGTGGATTTGCCCTGCCAGACTTTAAACTTTACTATGAATCAGCAGCTTTTTGCTGGTTGAAAGAATGGCTACTTCTTGAAAACACAGACATTTTGGATTTAGAAGGTTTTAACAACGTATTTGGATGGCATGCATATTTATGGTATGATAAGGTCAAAGCACACAAAGCATTCAAAAATCATATTGTCAGGAAAGCATTGTTTAATGTCTGGATAAGATATAAAGATTTATTGGAAAATAAAACCCCAAGGTGGCTGTCACCAATGGAAACAAAAGCTCTGAAAAGGCTCAATATGGAGGCCAAATGGAAAAAGGTATGAAAAAAGGTTTATAAATGGGTAAAAGTTTAATGGTAAGGATTTGCTGAACTAACAAACTGAACTGGAATACAAAAAAGGGAGGTATGAGGAGGTCCGGGGAAATAAGTGTAAGGAAGATATGCTATGGAAAATTAATGTGTTTTTAACTGTTTTTATTTTGTTTGTTTCTTTCTATTTTTCATTGCTTTGTTATATCTTAATAAGGGTTTTTTTTATTCTTCTTGCTGTATTTTGTATTTTTCTGTATTTTTATTTTTTGTTTTTGTGTAATCCTTGTATTTTTTTGAAATTTTAATAAATACCATTTTTTTTATAAAAAAAAAAGCATGGGACTACAAGAGGGCTTGGCTCATAGGGGTTATTCTTCTTATACAGTGGTACCTCGGGTTAAGTACTTAATTCGTTCCGGAGCTCCACACTTAACCTGAAACTGTACTTAACCTGAAGCACCACTTTAGGTAGCACCACACCGCTGGAGCACGATTTCTGTTCTCATCCTGAAGCAAAGTTCTTAACCCGAGGTACTATTTCTGGGTTAGCGGAGTCTGTAACCTGAAGCATATGTAACCTGAAGCGTATGTAACCTGAGGTACCACTGTATTGTCTTCTGGATAGGAACCACAACAACCCCTCATTTAAGAAACCTGGAACTCCATTTTGGATTTTTAAGTAGCAGCTTTTGAACAATACGTGTTGGGTGTAGTGAAGGGTTAACCTTCTGTGTCTCGAGGCTGAGAGGAGGCGCTTACAAGGGAAGTAAGCCAGGACGTGACGAAAGCAGCTTGGAATGCTGTGAGCTGAGTGAAAAGTGAAAGCAGCTTTGCTACGCAGCTGCACACTGAGAGAGAAGGACGCAGAGAAAAATGCAGCTTGAATCAGATGGAATTTCTTGCTTGTAAATATGCTACTTTTGAGCAAATAAAGTGCTACTAGGACAGAAGAAACGTGTGGGACTTCTTTTACTGCCCTTTCAACAAGGACGCTGTGCAATTCTGCTAATTGCTTTACGACCTGCAGAGGCGTGCAGGGGAAGCGTGCCGGACGCCGAACAATAAAGCAATAAATCTACCTAACATGGTTATGGGTCAACGTGAAGCGTGTGAGAAAGGGCTTTGAAGGTTTATTTGCTGATCGTCAGCTTGATCGACTGCCAAGCAAGACTTCAAAGGGCAGATCGGAGGAGGCTGGTGGAGAGGGAGCTGAGAGCCACGTCATCCGGAGTTCCCAGTTTGGCTGAGTGAGTGAGTACCCTTTGGAAAAAGCCAACAGAAGGGAGGCAATGGCTCAGCCCTGTGAACATGGCTTTGAGCTTAAACTGCCATGTCAGAAACTGACTAGCCAAAATTGGCTGCAGTGGAGCTTTCAAGTGGAGCTTTTGCTGGTGGGGGAGCAGCTGTGGAATGTAATTCACCCCCCACAGAATGCAGCTGGGAAAGTAGAGGCTACGAGGGCTGCAGAGCAAAGTGAAGTTGAGAAGCGTGTGCTTGCTTTTTTGGCAGAAAGTGTGGATGCTCATCTGGTGCCTGTTGTCCTGGGTGCAAGAAAGCCAGAGGCCGCTTGGCTAGCACTCCAAGAAGCTTGTGGAGCTGGAGTGGGAAGCAAGGGCCGAGAAGTGGCTGCATCCGAAAGGGAGAGGCAAGATGGCGCCGGCCACATTCTTGAGAGCCGATACACAGCTGGGAGGAGCTGTGAGCCCCCACAGGGGGGCAAAGGGACTGTTGCTGTTGCTGTTGCTGTTAATGCTGCTTGTGCTTTTGCTGAGCCTGGGAGCTGTGTGGATGCTGCAACGTGTCTGTGTGAGGAGCCTGGAGAGAGGCCAAGTGTTGGGAGCCCTTCACCCATCAGAGGGGGTGCAGGAAAACGTCCTGGAGACCCCGTGAGCAGTGGGGGGGGCAGTGAGCAGTGAAAGCTCAGAGACGCCTCTTTCTCCAAAAGCTGCCAAGAGTTGTTTACGTCGTGAGTCGGAGCCTGGGAAGCTGAAAAGAGCTAGAGGCTTCAAGGTCAGCCACCTGCAGCAAGTAGAGATAAGAGCTTCAGAGTTGTGTGGGAACGCCGAGACAAGTCCAGTCTCCATGGCAACTGAGAGAGTTGCATCTACGGAAGCTGTGAAGGTCGTGGGCAAGTCTTCCTGCCGGGGGGAGTCTGTTGCCGTGACAACCAGAGAGGACATCTGCAGAAGCCCCAAGGAGGGGGGTAGTGAGGAGATTGTTGCCCTGGCGACCCAGAAATGTAAACAACAAGACTTTCTCACTGTAATAATAGACTCTGGTGCCTCAAATTCGTTGGTGCCATCTCCTGATCTTTTGAGGAATTGCAGGACAGTAAAAACTGAGAAGTATGTTACGTTTGCAGATGGGAGCAGGAAAAGGCTAACAGAGACAGGACTGTTCTTCTGTCCTTTCCTTAAGCATGAAGTCAAAGCTTATGCAGTGCCCGGTTTAACTAACTGTTTGTTAAGTGTGCATGATCTACTGATCGATGGTTTTCAAATTTCTTTTGCAGGTGACAAATGTGAATTCTCCAAGGATGGGAAACACGTGTACACAGTGCAGTCTAAAGATAATTTGTTTGCTGTAAATGTGCCTTTTTCCACAGGAGAAGATGACACCGAAGATGCGAAGGGCCAATGTGTGAATGTAGCACCCCACAATGGTTGTTCACATATTTGGCACCGACGCGTCGCCCATTTGAATTGGAAATATCTCCAGAAAGCACCAGAGCTGACACAAGGGTGCAAATTTAATGTTTGTGACAAATTTCTAGATTGCAATGCATGTAAACAGGCAAAAGTTGTGACATGCTCATATCCAAAATCAGAGAGGCAGACCACACAACCCTTTGAATTAATTCATGCAGATTTGTGTGGACCCATGTCTGTTGAGTCACTGGGAGGTTCGAAGTATTCTCTGCTTTTGATTGATGATTTTTCGAGGTCTGCTTGGACCTTCTCTCTGAAAACGAAAGGGGAGGCGGCTAAAATGATCAGGGATTGGATCACCGCAGTTGAGGTAACCTTTTCCACCAAAGTTCGTGGTTTTCAAAGTGACAGAGGTGCTGAATTCACTGGTTCTGCTTTACAGGATTTCTTTAGGGAGAAGGGGATTAGCCACAGACTGACCAATCCTTACTCTCTGCAACAGAATGGGCTGGCAGAGAGAAAGAATAGGACGGTGCAGGAAGCTGTGTCTGCGATCCTGTGGGACGCAGGGCTACCCCAGAAATATTGGTCTGAGGCCTGGCGCTATGTGGTCCATACGGAGAATAGAGTGTACAACTCTAGTGTAGGAAATACACCGTATTTCTTACTTCATGGAAGGAAGCCCAAGGTACACTACCTTCGTGTGTTTGGTTGTGAGGCTTGGGTGCTTATTCCAAAGGCTCTACGCAAAAAAGGTGAGCCAAGATCTAAAAGAATGATCTTTGTAGGGTATGAGCCTGGCTCAAAGGCCTGGCGGTTTGCGTACCCAAGTGGAGACCAGTCTAGGTTGGTTATTAGCAATAGCGCTGAGTTCTGTGAGCAAGCCGGTTGGAAGCGTCTGCATGCTAATCCAGACGTGCTTCCACAGCAGTTCTATGACTCAGACGTTGAGGAGGAAGAGGAACTTGTTGCTGGGGACCACGGTCCAGAGCGACAGAGTCCAAGGCAGGGACAACTCAGGATCCCTCAGAGGGGGGAACCTAGAACACCTCCTCAGGCAAGTGTTAAGTTTGAGCCAAAGAGTGAGCCTTCTTCACCTGCTGGACCAGCTGTAAGGCCCAAGAGGCGCAGCAGGTCAGAGGGGGAAGACACTGAAGTTGAGGATGATTTAGCTGGACCCAGTGAAGCGGCAGGGTCACCAGGATTCACACTGAGGAGATCAGCGAGGACAAGGAGGCCTCCTGATCGGTACGACGCTTCAGGCGTCTGGGTAGGTTCTGCAAGATGTGAAGCTGAATCCTTCGAGGATATTCAGAGTTTACCTGAGGAAGAAGCAGGCAAGTGGCACAGGGCAATGGACAAAGAGATGAAGTCCATGAAAGATCTAGGTGTGTTCTCACTCACAGAGTTGCCACCAGGCAAGCAGGCTGTGAGTTCCAGGTGGGTTTACCGCTTGAAACCCACTGGTGCAGGAGAGCCGCAGTATAAAGCCAGGTTAGTTGCTCGATGATTTACTCAGAGGAAGGGAATACACTTCACGGAGGTGTATTCGCCAACATCACGAGCGGAGACTCTGAGAACGCTTTTAGCTTGTGCAGCACAGAGAGGCTGGAAAGTAAACCACTTTGATGTGGATGTTGCCTACCTTAACTCAGATCTCCAGGAGGAGCTGTACATGATTCCTCCTCCAGGGTTTGAGAACTTAAGGCAGGATGTTGTGTGGAGATTGCACAAATCCATCTATGGATTACGTCAATCTGCTAGAAACTGGAACATGTGCCTGAATGAAGCCTTAGAAGAGCTAGGTTTCAGGAGAAGTGTTGCTGATAGTTGCTTTTATTTGAGAGGTTCAGGAGCAACACAAGAGTGTTTGCTGATTTTTGTTGATGACGTGCTTTTCTTCTCAGAAACAGATGAACAGGCGGAGAAGTTTGCCAAAGAGCTAGGTAAACGGTTCAAGCTTAAACAGCTTGGTGCTGTCAAAACCTATCTAGGTGTCAATGTTGAGCGTGCACAGGATGGAAGTTTTTTGCTCAGCCAGAGAGGTAAAATTGAGCAATTGCTTCAGAAAATGAGGATGAGTGATTGTGCAGGAGTGGGAAGTCCTATGGAGACTAGTTTTGTGAAGGACAGCCAGCAAGTAGAACGCGCTGCGTTCGAAAATACTGAAGTGTTTCAGTCAGCCCTAGGGAGTTTGTTGTACTTGTCCCAGTGGAGCAGACCTGATATAGCGTTTGCTGTCAATCTGCTCAGCAGGGAGGCATCAAACCCTAGTGTGCAAGCCTGGAATGGCATCAAGAGAGTTCTGAGGTATTTGCAGGAGACCAAAGACTTTTGTCTTAGGTTGCCAGCACAAGGAGAAGTCAAACTGACTTGCTATGTGGACTCGGATTGGGCTAATCTTGAGGATCACAAGTCTGTGTCTGGCCTAGTGGTGAAGTTTGGGAACTCAGTAGTTGGATGGAGGTCCAAGAAGCAAAGTCTTATAGCGCTCTCATCCACTGAGGCTGAGTTTAGTGCTCTTTCAGAGATGTGCAGAGAAGTAGAGTTCTATGCTTGTTTAGTGCAGGAACTCTGCGAAGTGGATTGTCTGCCGATACGTGTTTTCGAGGACAATCAACCATGCCTGCGTTTGGCAGAGTCAGGTCAGTTCAAGGCCAGAACTAAACACCTAGACATTCGCTTTCGGAATGTGTGCCAGAGTGTTCAGGAGGGATTAGTTGCGCTGAAGTATTGTCCCTCTGCCAAGAACCTAGCTGATGGGTTCACGAAGCCACTCACCTTCCAAAGACATGGGGAGTTTTGTGAAGGTCTGGGTTTGGGACGACCAAGGGTCGATTCTCCCCTCAGGCGCGAGACAAGAGGGGGTGTTGGGTGTAGTGAAGGGTTAACCTTCTGTGTCTCGAGGCTGAGAGGAGGCGCTTACAAGGGAAGTAAGCCAGGACGTGACGAAAGCAGCTTGGAATGCTGTGAGCTGAGTGAAAAGTGAAAGCAGCTTTGCTACGCAGCTGCACACTGAGAGAGAAGGACGCAGAGAAAAATGCAGCTTGAATCAGATGGAATTTCTTGCTTGTAAATATGCTACTTTTGAGCAAATAAAGTGCTACTAGGACAGAAGAAACGTGTGGGACTTCTTTTACTGCCCTTTCAACACGGACGCTGTGCAATTCTGCTAATTGCTTTACGACCTGCAGAGGCGTGCAGGGGAAGCGTGCCGGACGCCGAACAATAAAGCAATAAATCTACCTAACAATACGCACCCATTCCTAAGATATCATTGCAGGCAATGATATTTATTCATATATCCTAAAAGCACCACTGTCTCCGCTGTCCATCATTCCAAGGAAACTGAATCCTGCATAAGCACTGCGATCCTGTTGGCATGCAACTCTTTCCAACGTGTCAATGTTTGAGGCATGCTGGGTTCAAACCTAGTTTTATCCCTACTTTTTTTTCCTGAGCTTTATGCTTCCACCACTCTATGAGGTTTATTCTTTTCTATACAGATTTACAACTATACCTGTAATGAATCCCAGTTTTCTCCCTCTGGTTGTACAAAGCCAGGGCTGAAGATCCTGTGGCCCTCCATCTATTGTTCAGCTGCAACTCCCACCAGAAGAGAATGGGTAGAGATAATAGCAAATGTAGTCCAACAAGATAGGAACGTCTACTGGGTCTCTGTTCCAGCATAAGCACTGGGTAGCCTGGTTCTACTGATACACTGGTTAACCAGTAGGTCACTTACATGGAGGTGAAGGAGACTCACTATGATTTCTTTAATTTTAATGCTGCTGAGAAAACATTTCAATTTTAAAAAAGAATGTGGCTGGTAAACTCTTTCCAGGCTATTTAAAATATGGATTATGTAAGTTAAGTTGCATGGCATCAATTCCAATCTGTTACCCCAAAGGATGTGGACAGGCTGCTTGGACAAGTGAAACCAACCACTTGTCTCCTTGATCCTTCCTCATCCTGGCTTATAAAAGCTAGCCGGGAAGGGCTGGGCGATGGGCTTCGCGGGGTGGTGAATGCTTCTCTCTGCGAGGGAGCCTTCCCAGACCCACTGAAAGAGGCAGTTCTCAAACTGCTTCTTAAAAAACCATCTTTAGCTGTGGCAGTATGGCCAACTATCACCCAGTCTCAAATCTTCCATTCTTGGGCAAGGGGATTGAGCGAGTGGTTGCTGAACAACTCCAGGCTCACCTTGAAGAAGCAGACCATTTGGATCCCTTCCAGTCGGGATTCAGGCCTCATCATGGGACTGAAACTGCCTTGGTCGCACTGGTCGATGATCTCCGGGGAGCTAGGGACAAAGGTGAGAGCTGTTTTCTAGTTCCGCTGGATCTCTCAGCGGCGTTTGATACCATTGACCATAACATCCTTCTGGACTGTCTAGAGGAGCTGAGGCCACTGTTATACAGTGGTTCCGCTCCTTCCTCCTGGGCCGTGTTCAGAAAGTGGGAGGGGTGAGTGTTCAGACCCCTGTGAGGTGCCTCAGGGTTCTGTCCTTTCCCCATGCTTTTCAACATCTACATGCAGCCGCTGAGAGAGATCATCAGGGGGTTTGGACTGGGTGTCCATCAGTATGCGGATGATACGCAGCTCTACCTCTCTTTCAAATCAGAACCAGTGAAGGCGGTGAAGGTCCTGTGTGAGTGTCTAGAGGCGGTTGGAGGATGGATGGCAGCTAACAGATTGAGGCTGAATCCTGACAAGACAGAAGTACTGGTTTTGGAGGACAGGAGGCGGGCAGGTGTGGAGGACTCCCTGGTCCTGAACGGAGTAACTGTGCCCCTTAAGGATCAGGTGTACAGCCTGGGAGTCATTTTGGACTCACAGCTGTCCATGGAGGCGCGGGTTAATTCTGTATCCAGGGCAGCTGTCTACCAACTCCACCTGGTACGCAAGCTGAGACCCTACCTGCCCGTAGATTGTCTCGCCAGAGTGGTGCATGCTCTAGTTATCTCCCGCTTGGACTAGTGCAATGCGCTCTATGTGGGGCTATCTTTGAAGGTAACCCAGAAACTACAACTAATCCAGAATGCAGCAGCTAGACTGGTGACTGGGAGCAGCCGCCAAGACCACATAACACCAGTCTTGAAAGACCTACATTGGCTCCCAGTACGTTTCCGAGCACAATTCAAAGTGTTGGTGCTGATCTTTAAAGCCCTAAACGGCCTCGGTCCAGTATATCTGAAGGAGCGTCTCCACCCCCATCATTCTGCCCAGACACTAAGGTCCAGCGCCAAGTGCCTTCTGGCAGTTCCTTCACTGCGAGAAGCCAAGTTACAGGGAACCAAGCAGAGGGCCTTCTCAGTAGTGGCACCCGTCCTGTGGAACGCCCTCCCACCAGATGTCAAAGAGAACAAGAACTACCAGACTTTTAAAAGACATCTGAAGGCAGCCCTGCTTAGGGGAGCTTTTAATGTTTGATGCATTACTGTATTTTAATATTTTCTTGGAAGCTGCCCAGAGTGGCTGGGGAAGCCCAGCCAGATGGGTGGGGTATAAATAATTTATTGTTGTTGTTATTATTATTATTATTATTATTATTATTATTATTATTATTAAATGGGGTGGTTAATTAGAGGCCAAAGGAACAGTAATGGCAAAGTGAGTGTGTCACACAATAGCATTTGGCTCAGCTGCCAAATATTTTACACTCCCAGAACATCTGGGAACCTCACTTCTTGGAAAGACCTGCATAGATTTAGCTATCATTCCTGTCATTCCTTTTAACAACAACAACAACAACAACAAAACACCAAACACTTGCATTATTTTCGAACATATATATTTCCTCACAAAGTCTGCCTTTATCTACACATTTCAACTAAGCACATCCCTTTTTAATATGCATTTTGGTATGTATCTGAGCTGAAACCCAGTATGCAATATTTAGTGAACTGTGAAAACCAAAGTCTGCCTGTGTTCTGATCTGCATATTTCTTTCAGGACGGACACATTTACATTTGTTCAATGAAAAATTCAGACGGAACAAAAGCTTCAAGGATCCCTAATCTTGATATCTTCTTGTGGTGGTTGGAAAATCCTATGAATGTGAACGATGACAAAGGGGTAATCCAGCTGCCCTCTGAGAGAACGAGGCTGTACTCACTTCATTCCTTTCAGTTTCAGTCCCACTCAAGCACTCGCTACCTGTTTATACTGAACGTTTGAAGAGCCTCTCTAGAATGCACAGGCTAGGCCTTGCTGCCTAGAGGATACATGACTGACATCAGCATAAAGGAGTCCTATAGGCCATATGGAAGTGAGAGCTGGACCATAAAGAAGGCTGATCGCTGAAGAATTGATGCTTTTGAATTATGGTGCTGGAGGAGACTCTTGAGAGTCCCATGGACTGCAAGAAGATCAAACCTCTCCATTCTTAAGGAAATCAGCCCTGAGTGCTCACTGGAAGGACAGATCGTGAAGGTGAGGCTCCAATACTTTGGCCACCTCATGAGAAGAGAAGACTCCCAGGAAAAGACCCTGATGTTGGGAAAGATGGGGGGCACAAGGAGAAGAGGAAGACAGAGGACAAGATGGTTGGACAGTGTTCTCGAAGCTACCAGCATGAGTTTGACCAAACTGCGGGAGGCAGTGGAAGACAGAAGTGCCTGGCGTGCTCTGGTCCATGGGGTCACGAAGAGTCGGACACGACTAAACGACTAAACGACGACAACAACATAGGCCATCTGTCATGGATGCTTTAGCTGAGACTCCTGCATTCCAGAGGTTGGACTAGATGACCCTTGGGCCCCTCCCAACTCTGATTCTATTATTCTATGCAGGTGGCTCCCTCCTTGGGGATGGAAACCCTAAATGAGCCCATGTCTTCTGTAGATCCCATTCATGCACTCAGTTGCCCAGAGTACCAAATGCCTGAGCAGGATTTACATTTTCATCAACTGCCTATCAAACCATTTGTTTTTTTCTTCAGTCAGTTTTGTCCCAATGAACAGCTGCGTTGTGAATAGTTGTGTTAAGGAGCAGGCCTAGCTGAAACTGTTTCTAAGGCATGATTTTTCCCATTTCAGAGCTTCCCGTTTCACTTGCTGCAAGATATTTCCTGTTCTGCCTTTCTAGGTTTCTGTCGCACTGTTCACATCTTTCTCCAAAGTAGATGAAGCAGGAACTTCTGGAGATTTTTCTGCGAAAGACAAAGGTGGGACAGAGGGGGAAAACTGATAAGCAGAAAGTTAAACAACTATCAATGCAGGTGATTGCTCAGTCTCCTGACTTGTTTTTTAAGCAAAAGCAGAATACACCTCCCCACATTTTTACGGTACCCTTCATGCCCCACTGAAGATGGGGTATTAGCTGCTTCAGGGGCAAAGCTCTCAGAGGTGGCTGAGGGGAACAGGTGTTCCTTTCCCCCCTCACTTTACCAATTTATTTAAAAAAAAAAAAAAAACCATTGCCGCTACTCCTACAATGACAACAACAAGGTTTCCTTTTCCACAGCATGCAGCCATCATGCCTCCTGTACCAGAATGCTGTGGGAACTGATGAGGCCTTTTTTAAAAAGCAGAGGATGGGGAACCTGTGGCCCTCCAGATGTTGTTGACCTTTGGTGATCATCCCTGACCAGTAGCCAATAAAGATAGACAGATCTGCCAATTTTGGTTCTCCCAGTTTCTCATTTCTTCATTCTTAAATTCAGTTCCGCACATTCCTGCAGCTGCCGGCAATTTAGGTGGACAAGGACTCATGAAAATATGTGTGGAAGATAATTTATCTATTCGTGTCGTTTTGTTAGGTTGTTTAATGTTCTTGCTGTTTTAATATGTTTCATTAGGCCAGTTGCCTGGGAAAACAAGGGAAAGAATTGAATTGTAAGCAAGTGAATGCTGAGGGTTTGGGGCAGCCTTGGCACCTGTTGCTAAGGGATTTGGGGTGTTGGGAGAATGACCTTTGGAGGGTGGTTAAGCCAGTGAGGGAAGAGGAGAAGAGGAACCTTGGAGTACTGAGGGAACAATACTGCTGTGGGGAGTTTGTGGAGAACCTTTGATAAAAGAAAACCGCCCTCAATTTCTTGAAGTGGCCATGAGGAGAACTGAACAGGACCGTGATGTGAGAAAGAACAGCTAGATGATGATTCGCTTTCAGCACTGGTGCCTGATATGCTGAGGCAACTCTTTCTTAGAGAGGGACATATTTGGGCCTTGTTCTAGAACATTCTGGGCTCACAGAAGATAGCACTGGTTTCAAATTTCGGAGGGCCCTTGAACAAAGCACACATCATGAGGCCCCTTCTCTTACCGAGTCAACTGCCACTCTGGCATTATCACTGGCTGGTATTATTCACCTTTCTCCTCATTGCTACCACCGGCTTGTTTGCCAGATGGAGAGGCAAGCAGACAGGGACATCCACTGCTTTGCCTTTTCACCCACCCACCCCTTGTCTGAGCCAGGGTGACAGGCAGGTGTACAAGCAGGTTGCAACGGTAAAGAAGAGAAGCAGGTGGGAACGGATCCTGTCCATGGTCCCTCTCCTGGGGTGTGGGCCCATAACATATGCCCCACAATGCCACCTCTTTGTGCAGCCCTCACAGAAGTGTTGCCTACTCTCAGTGATATCCCTTCTCCTAGTGGTTGCACTGGGGGCATGGTTCTGATCACGCCAAGGCCACGGGTCTCATTCCCTCACGAGCCATCTGCCTATTCCTGTACTGCAGGGGCTTGCACTAAATGATCCTTGGGGTTTGTTCCAACTCTACAATTCTCTGATTCTGTTCTGTGATTCTAATCCAGAGCTGGGAACTGCATATGGTTCCTTTCCTAAAAGGGCCCTAATCACACCTGTTTGTGTGGCCTTAGAATGCAAGGAGCTCAGGAAATCGCATTGTGGGCTAGGTGACATCTGTTTGAGCTGGGCTGCCACATCTGTGCCAATGTAGAAGAACTTCTGCTCTGCGGCGTTGTAGACAGGCCACTGTGCCTCATCTCTCATGGACCCAGTGGGATTCCTGTAGAGGAAACAAAGAAATCAGAGCCATATCTCAGCCTGAGGTTGGTTTGCAAGGTGAAGCTTCCAGTGTTGTATAATGCAAACACAGCTGCGTTCTCACTCACCCACTTCAGAGCCAGATGTTGGTCCCACAAGCCAACGTTTCCTGGGGCATCTGGCGGCATGTACAGGAAACCTAGGGTCCCCACGCGGTAATTCATGGAGGCCACAATGACATTCTCTGTAGCTGCTAACAAGGCCCCATTGTACATATCCAAAGAGGCTGTGCCAGTGATAAAACCCCCGCCATAGATCCAAAGGAGGATGGGCACTGGTGTGACTGGCCGTGGGTGGGGCACCCAGATGTTGAGGAAGAGGCAGTCCTCTGAAAGTGATGTGTTAGCAGCAAATAGCTCTGCAAATGGCATTTTTTCAATGTTTACCTGAAGGCAAGAGTTGCCAAAGGTGGTGGCCTCCAAGACCTGGCTCCACGGCTGATGTGGAACCGGCTTCTGGAAACGCAGTTTGCCTATGGGGGGCTCAGCATAGGGGATGCCCAGGTAGGCGGTCACAGAGCCAGAGCCAGCCGGGAGTCTTTTGCCTCTAATAGGACCGCTGCTGGTGACCACCACAGTATCATCTTCAGAGGCAGAGCTGGAAGCCAGGAGGAAGAGGAGGAGGCAGAAGGAGGAGGGTGAAGTCCGGAAACAACACATAGCGGCTGGTGCTGAACGAATCAGAAATAAGGGTGGGGTGGGAAACATTAAAATATGGGACATTTGAATAATGCAACCAAGCCTGAATACAAGAAGAAACCCAAATGGAAGGGTCAGTATCAAACATATCTGCTTTTTGTATGTCCCTTCCTACAAAAGAACATATACCACAATAAAAACTCTTTAAGGTACCAGGGGACACTGTCCAGTATTTTGATGGTTTTTTGTCCCTGTACCGTCCTAAGCATATATAGTTATTTATTCCTATTTTATTTAACAGAAGTTTTGGTTCCTCTAAATTATGAATGCAACAGGTAACTGGGTATATCACATCTCTCGATCATGTACATCTGTCCTAACAGCTACAGTACACCATAAATGGAGACATTGAGAAGTATCTTCACCTTGCTCAAATCTCCTGGGGAATCAACACCTGGATACTCAAAGCATCTCCAAACTGTACTTTAGCTATTCCACAAATAAGGTTTCTCCAGATCTATTGTTGTACAGTTTGACAGAAGGGGTTATCATTGAAATCGCCAAAGACAAACCCAACCCCCCAAAAGGTAAAAACAGCAACAACATTGACACTGCTAGAACTCAAGTTTCTGATTTCCTTTCCTATGGCAGATCATTTACCTGTTCTACAGAGAACATTTCCCCATTCTCATCCATTTTAAGAGACACTCTGATTTGTGATCTAGAGTTGCTGTGGTTCCAGTTTTTCGTAATGTTCTGAGTTAACCCCCATGGCCAGCTCAAATCACATTTCTGTTCCTTACAGACTCACCCTGATGGGTTTCTCCTGCTCCTCAGTATCCCCTGCAACTCACTCTGAAGAGGAAAGTTAGGTACTGCTGAGGATCCAGAGACTCTTATGAAAAACACCTGGGCGTGGGAGCATCTGCCCATCTGTACGTAAGCAAAAGTCAATGACCAACTGGCTTTGCTCACCCAGTGGGAGGAGGCTACATCTTGGCAGGATCCGAATGTATGTCAGGGGTCAGAGAGACTTTGCTTTTACATAAATTGGGGGAAGGTCAGGGGGAAAGACAAAGGGCTGCCTCCAAAATAAGTCATACTCAGAGGAGACCCACTACAATTAAAGGACATGACTATGATAGGACCATTGATTTCCATGTGCCCACTCTGAGTAGGACTTAGGATTCAGCCCAAAGTTATTGCCATCCTCCTGTCCTTTGGCAACGGAGTAATACCAGTGTCCACAAATACAGCCAACCAGTAGCCTGGCTCTCAAAACAAGATGCAGTGCTTAAGTGAAAATTTGTGCGATTCTTCTGTCAGCACAAAGGGCTTGTCATGGGCCAGGAGTCGACTTCACCTGCTGAAGCCCAAAGTTATTTCAATCCTTCTGTCCTTTAGCCATGGAGTGATACAAATGTCCACAGATACAGGGAAAGAGTGACCTGGAACTCCAATTCCAGGATTTTGGATTTTGAGAAGCAGCTTTCCAAGAATATACACCCATTCCTAAGGCATGTGCAGGCAATGAGATTTATTCCACTAACAACTAGTGGATCAGCAACAGATTAAGAAAATAGGGATTAATACACAAATAGATTCTAATCTAGAATGTTCCAGCTTCTCCAAAGGTCCAGATGCGCCAATGGCAGCCTGTCCCATCAGGCTTTTCTCACAGTCAGTTTGGGGATGCAACCAATGAGTAAGGTCCTTCTAGATCCATAATTTGATAGCAGTTTAGCAAGGAACTCCAACCAGCAGGTGACAGCAGAGATGTTGCAATAGCAACTGGGGGTGCCAGCTAGGGTTGCCAAACTTCAAAAAGTAAAATTCATGACACCTGGGAGTTCCTAACAGCTTTTTGAGCTGTTACCACTGCTTTGCCCATCTGATGCCATTTTTAAACCCGAAAACCAGGACATGTCATGAATTTTCCTGACTTATGGCAAGCCTAGAATTGCAACACTGGGAGGGGTTTACTGCAGTGCCCAGAATTGTTTAAGCGAAGAAATGTGCTTTGAATGTGCTTCAGATGAATATTTTATACGCACCTTGACTGTGTGTATGAGTCCCTATCCTGAACTTCCTGGGTCTGCCAGGAACCTTGACTCTCTTTTTTTTCATATAATTTTTATTATTTTCATTAATAAAATAAAAACATAAAATATAACAACATTATAATAGCCATTCCTAAAACATTTGCTCCGCCAAGATCATGACTTCCCTCCCTCCCTTCAACTGATTTCTAATTTCCTGATAAATTATATACACATTTATGCTGTCAGTTTCTGTCCTTCAATATATCTCAAGTCCTTCTATTATCCATGGTCAGATACTATTTTTATATTATGTGGCAAGATTCATATCAATCCTGCTAGTGTCTTCACATTTTTGCAATAGTCTCTTGGGTACTCAATAAATTTACTCCAAACAGTCTCTAGAATTTCTGATCGACTTGGTGGATTACAGATCCTCACAGTCAGTTTGGCTAACTCCGCATAGTCCATCATCTTCATCTGCCACTCCCCGATCATTGGTAATTCTTGTGATTTCCACCTTTAGGCTAAAAGAATTCTTGCCGCAGTTACCGACAAAAGAAGAATGGAGGATGAAACTGATGGATGATTTCTGTTCTCATCCTGAAGCAAAGTTCTTAACCTGAGGTATTATTTCTGGGTTAGCAGAGTCTGTAACCTGAAGCGTATGTAACCTGAAGCATATGAAATCCGAGGTACCACTGTATGTGTTTGCCTTGTACATTTATGAACGTTCATTTTATATTTGGGACCTTAGAATTCTTATAACACAGGCATACTAAAGTACAGTATCCAGAAGTGGACCTAAAACCTTAGCTCTCACTCCAATGTATGCTCATGGACAGACCGCATAATGGGACATGGGATGTGGAAAAGCCACATCCACAGACCTGGGAGTCTGTAACCTGAAGTGTCTGTAACCTGAAGCGTCTGTAACCCAAGATACAATTGGAAGAGCACGAGACTCTGAATCTCAGGGTCATGGGTCTGAGTCCCATGTTGGGCATGGCAAAGAGTCAGACTACATGACCCTTGTGGTCCCTTCAAACTCTACAGTTCTATGATTCGATGGCCTAGTATTAAAATTACAAATGTTAAGAACATCAGAAGAGCCTGCTGCATCAGGCCACTGCCCCTTCTAGCCCAACATCCTGTTCTCCCCATGGCCAACCGGATGCCTGTGGGGAAACCCACAAGTGGAATCTGAGCATACGAACTGTGCTGGTCCCGGGGGGGAAAGGTACTAATACCGTAGCCGAAGTTCAGTCCAGAGTCACTAGCAGGGTAGACGATCACTAGATGAGACGCGAGGTCCGAAACAGGGAGCCGGGCGGGGGAACAGGAACGCTGGTAGAGCAGCAGCAGGAAGCCAGGCGGGGAACAGGAACACTGGTGGGTCAGCAGCGGGCAGCCGGGCGAGGAATAGGAACACCGGAGAGTAGAAGCAGGAAGCCGGGCGTGGAACAGGCACACTGGGAGTGCAGATCTAGGTCTGGGTAAACGCAGGTACTCCACAACGACGTTGCTCCCGCAACCTGGGACCGGGCTGCCTGACCTTTATCTTCTTCTAAGGCCGGGGGCGGTCCCGGCCCCCAGGAGCCCCGCCTCTCCTGGCCTTAAAGCGAGCACTCCTCCTGGGAGAAACCAGTTCCCTTCGCCTCTCTGCCCTAAGCCTCTGCAGTTCAGGAGAGGCCGAAGGGTTACTGGGCCCCAGGGGAGGCTCACCTGTAGACACTGAGTCCTCCAGCACTTCTGGGGCCAGAATGGTTTCACCTGATGCCTGCCCCTGAGGATCTGGCACAGGTGCAGGCTCCTCAGCATCTAGGCCTTGCCCCAGTTCAGCCGGCCCTGGAGGCGGGGACTCCTGTGCCGGCTGGGATTCCTCCGGTTCACTCTCAGACTCGGAATCCCAGGCCATCACACCATCCCCCCTCCCAGGCCCCCCCCCCCTCAATTGAGGGTCCGGACCCGGCTTGTTGGGGTACACTGCATGAAACTCTCGGAGGCAGGCAGGCGCGTGGACGTTGGCCACTGGTTCCCAGGAACGGTCCTCCGGCCCATACCCCTTCCAGTCTATGAGATACTGCAGCTTTCCCCTGCGGTATCGGGAGTCCAAAATGCGTTCCACCTCGTACTCACGCTCCCCCTGAACCAAAACCGGCTGCGGACGGGGACGGTTCGGGTGGAACTCGTCGGGTGGGGCCACCGGACTCAGAAGGGACCTGTGGAATACCGGGTGAACCTTCAGGGTTGCTGGCAACCGGAGACGGAATGCCACAGGCGAGACCTGGTTCACGATAGGGAACGGGCCGGTGAACCGGGCATCCAGCTTCCGCGAAGGTCGAGAAGGGTGGAGGTGGCGAGTGGAGAGCCATACCAGGTCACCGACGTGGAGTTCCGGCCCCACCTGGCGGTGGCGGTCGGCCTGGACCTTGTACGCCTCCTTGGCCTGGCGCAGCTGCTCCATCAACAGCTGTTGCTGGGACTGGAGCTCCTGAAGCCACTCTGTCACCGCAGGGACCGCAGATGCCGGCAGCACATCCGGAAACAACCGTGGATGAAAACCGTAGCTGGCCTGGAACGGGGTCTGCTGGGTGGACGCATTCACCGCGTTGTTATAAGCGAACTCCGCCAAGGCTAGGTGGTCGACCCAGTCATCCTGCTGGTAGCTGCAGTAACACCGGAGGTACTGCTCCAGCACCGCGTTCGCCCGTTCCGTCTGGCCGTCAGTCTGTGGGTGGTAAGCAGATGAGAGACAGACCTCTGTTCCGAGGGCCTGGTGCAACGCACGCCAAAACCGGGACGTGAACTGAACGCCACGGTCGGACACCACACGCTCAGGTAGGCCATGCAGGCGGAAGACATGCTGAAGGTACAGCTGAGCGGTTTCCTTAGCTGAGGGTACGGATGGGCAGGGGGCACAGTGCACCATCTTCGTGAAATGGTCGGAGAAAACTAGAAGGCAGGTGCAGCCCCGAGACGGGGGTAGCTCCACTACAAAGTCCAGAGAAACTGTGTGCCAAGGACGTGGTGGAACCGGCAACGGCTGAAGAAGGCTGGGGGGTCGCCCGGTAGGCCCCTTGGCCCGCCTGCAGACATCACAACCAGCGATGTAGCGAGCCACGTCAGCCTTCAGACGGGGCCACCAAAACTCACGGCTTACCAGATGGGTGGTCCGATACCGCCCAAAGTGCCCCGCTGCTGGAGCATCATGGGTCATCCGGAGAACCTCAGCCCGCAGCGGCCCTGGTGGGATGTACAGGCGCCCGTGGTGCAGCAGAAGACCCTGATGCAAGACCAGCCCTGGATACTGAGGGCATGACCCTTCGGCCAGTTCCCGGAGTCGTTCCTGGGCCCAAGCGTCGACCCACTGCTGTTCCCACACCCGAGCCTGCAGTGGCTCAACCTCCTGGGTGGCCAGGAATGCAGCTGGTGGTAGAATCGTGGTGGGTACTGCTTGCTGTACCGTGTCTGCGTTGTCTTCAGGTTTCCGGGACAGGGCATCCGCCTTCTGGTTTTGGGAGCTAGGGATGTAGCGGATCCGGAACTGGAACCGGGAAAAGAACAACGCCCACCGGATCTGCCTTTGGTTCAGCTTGCGGGTGGTCTGGAGGTACTCCAGGTTCCGGTGGTCGGTTCTCACCTCCACCGGGTGTCGTGCCCCCTCAAGATGGTGGCGCCAAACCTCAAAGGCCACCTTGATGGCCAGTAGTTCCCGCTCCCACACGGTATAGTTACGCTCCGCTGGGAGGAGCTGGCGGGAATAGTAGGCGCAGGGTAAGAGTGGCGCTTCCAGTCCGCACTGCTGAGACAAGACGGCACCGAGAGCCGTACTGGAGGCGTCAGTCTCTACCACAAAGGGTCGAGAAGGATCCGGATGTTGCAAGATTGGCGCTCTCTGGAAACAGGCCTTCAACCCTTGAAATGCCTCCTCTGCCTCCTTGTCCCAGGAAAACGGCATCTTGGGGCGCAGTAACCGGGTCAACGGGGTGGTGCGATGAGCATAATCCGCAATGAAGGTCCGGTAATAGTTAGCGAACCCCAGGAAACGCTGTAGGTCCTTGCGGTTCCGAGGTGCCGCCCATTCTCGAACCGCTGCCACCTTCCCAGGATCCATCTGCACCCCACCTGGTGAGAGTCGGTGACCCAGGAAGTCCACTGACCACTGATGGAACTCGCACTTGCTGAGCTTTGCATACAGACAGTGCTCGCGCAAGCGCTGCAGCACGGTCCGGACATGACCCTCGTGGCGCGCCGGGTCACGGGAGTAAACCAGAATGTCATCCAAGTACACCACCACGTACTTGTCTAGCAAGTCCTGGAACACGTGGTTGATGTACCGTTGGAACACAGCAGGCGCGTTGCACAAACCGAAGGGCATAACCAGGTATTCGAACTGCCCGTACCGGGTCCCGAATGCTGTCTTCCACTCATCCCCGGCTCGGATCCGAATCAAATTGTAGGCACCCCGGAGGTCTAGCTTGGTGAACACCTGCGCCCCTTGCACCCGCTCCAGTAACTCCGAAATAAGGGGCAAGGGGTACCGGTCTGGGATGGTAATTTTATTCAGGGCCCGGTAATCATGGCAAAGGCGGAGCTCCCCACATTTCTTTTTAACAAAGAGCACTGGCGCAGCAGTGGGCGAGGTAGAAGGCCTAATGAACCCACGCTCCAGGTTTTTGCGCAAGAAGTCCTGCAAAGCCTCGCGCTCTGGCTCTGTTAAAGAGTATAAGCGACTCACCGGTAGGGGCGCTCCGGGCTGGAGGTCTATGCCGCAGTCAAAGGACCGATGCGGCGGCAGCTGGTCTGCCCCCGTTCCTCGAACACGTCGTGATAGTCCCGGTACTCAGCGGGGAGCGTTGCAGCAGCCTCCTCAGAGGGCGCAGCTGCTAGCATCCCAGTCTCGGCAGGAGAACTTGGGTCTGGGAAGTGTACAGTCCGTTTGACCCAGTCAATCTGCACATTGTGAGCCTCCAGCCAGTCCATCCCAAGCACCAGGGGGAACCGGGGCATGGAGGCAATATCCAAAGTTCGCATCTCACGGTGCTGCTGGAGACACAGGACCAGGGGCTGGGTCTCCTGAGTAACGGCACCCGAACGCAGGAGCCGTCCGTCGATTGCCTCCACCTGTACCGGTTCTGGCTTGTTCTGAAGTGGCACCCGATGATGGGCAGCAAAAGCAGCATCCATATAAGAGCGGGTTGCCCCCGAATCCACTAGAGCATGGGTAAGGATCCAGGGCCCACCTGGAGGGTATAGACGTACCGGAACCATAAGGTGTTGTAGTTCAATTGGTGCGGCCCCATTCTGTGCTGTTTGGGACCCCAGGTAGCCAGGGCCATCAGCTACTGGGGTTGGCGGTTTCCCTCCCTGTGGCTGGCGTTTCTCAGGACAGGACCGGGCATAGTGACCGCTTCCGCCACAATAGAGACATAGATTCCCCTCCCGACGCCGCGACTTCTCTGCGGGGGAGAGGTGTGGCCGCACTGCCCCAAGCTGCATAGGTTCCTCCAATGACTCGGCTGTGCCTGTGGGGCTGCTGGTAGAAACTGGTGCTGAGAACTGGAAGTGCCGGCGGCCCCGAGCCTGACGACGGTCCTCTAGCCGATCGTCTATCTGTAGACTCCGTTGAATGAGGGTGTCTAGCGTGGTGGGGTGTTCCATTGTGGCCAGCTGGTCCAGTATCTCGTCTGAAAGTCCCTCGAGATACTGGTCCCGAAGAGCAGAGTCATTCCAGGTCAAGTCCTGTGCCAGCAGCCGGAATTCCGTGGTGTATGCGGCCACCGTGGACTTGCCCTGTTTCAACCGCCGAATCGCCCGGTTGGCTTGACTCCCCTTCTGGGGGTTGCCGAACGCGGCCTCCAACAGATTGCAAAACCCCACATAGTCCGCCAGCAAGGGGGAGTCTTGCCTGAGCAGCGGCAACGCCCACTTGGCCGCCTGGTCCTTTAACAAACTAATCAAAAAGTGCACCTTGGTACGGTCGTCAGGGAAGTTCCGGGCGCGCCCCTGAATATACAGCTTGGCCTGGGCAAGAAACATGGGAAAGCTGGCCGGGGCCCCATCAAATTTCTCAGGCAAGGCCACTGGGTACTTGCCAGGAGCCGGGGCGTCGGCCCCAGGAGCCGGTAGGGCGTCCAACCGCTGCTGAAGTGCCGTAACCGCGTTACTGAGCTGCTGCACGGTGAGCGTCAAGGCCTGGTTCTCCTGGGCTATTTCCAACAGTGTAGCCGCTTGGTCGGCCATGGCCTCTGACTCTTCCCGAACGCACCCCAACAAAGAGGGAGTGCGGGTGTGGCGGGAGCAAACTGTGCTGGTCCCGGGGGGGAAAGGTACTAATACCGTAGCCGAAGTTCAGTCCAGAGTCACTAGCAGGGTAGACGATCACTAGATGAGACGCGAGGTCCGAAACAGGGAGCCGGGCGGGGGAACAGGAACGCTGGTAGAGCAGCAGCAGGAAGCCAGGCGGGGAACAGGAACACTGGTGGGTCAGCAGCGGGCAGCCGGGCGAGGAATAGGAACACCGGAGAGTAGAAGCAGGAAGCCGGGCGTGGAACAGGCACACTGGGAGTGCAGATCTAGGTCTGGGTAAACGCAGGTACTCCACAACGACGTTGCTCCCGCAACCTGGGACCGGGCTGCCTGACCTTTATCTTCTTCTAAGGCCGGGGGCGGTCCCGGCCCCCAGGAGCCCCGCCTCTCCTGGCCTTAAAGCGAGCACTCCTCCTGGGAGAAACCAGTTCCCTTCGCCTCTCTGCCCTAAGCCTCTGCAGTTCAGGAGAGGCCGAAGGGTTACTGGGCCCCAGGGGAGGCTCACCTGTAGACACTGAGTCCTCCAGCACTTCTGGGGCCAGAATGGTTTCACCTGATGCCTGCCCCTGAGGATCTGGCACAGGTGCAGGCTCCTCAGCATCTAGGCCTTGCCCCAGTTCAGCCGGCCCTGGAGGCGGGGACTCCTGTGCCGGCTGGGATTCCTCCGGTTCACTCTCAGACTCGGAATCCCAGGCCATCACACGAACCCTCTCTCCCACCTGTGATTGTCAGCAACTGGTATTCAGAAGCCTCGCTGCCTAAAACTGCGGATACGGAGCATCTGCATTTGTACCGCGGCCGTTGCGCGATTTCTGTTCTCATCCTGAGGTAAAGTTCTTAACCCGAAGTACTACTTCCAGGTTAGTGGAGTCTGTAACCTGAAGCGTCTGTAACCTGAGGTACCACTGTACAGTGGTACCTCGGATTACAGACGCTTCAGGTTACATACGCTTCAGGTTACAGACTCCGCTAGCCCAGAAATAGTGCTTCAGGTTAAGAACTTTGCTTCAGGATAAGAACAGAAATCGTGCTCCGGCGGCGCAGCAGCAGCAGGAGGCCCCATTAGCTAAAGTGGTGCTTCAGGTTAAGAACAGTTTCAAGTTAAGAACGGATCTCCGGAATGAATTAAGTACTTAAACTGAGGTACCACTGTATCAGTGATTCTTCATGCAGGGCAACTTCCAGCTATCAATACAGTGGTACCTTGGGTTACAGATGCTTCAGGTTACAAACGCTTCAGGTTACAGACTCCGCTAACCCAGAAATAGTACCTTGGGTTAAGAACTTTGTTTCAGGATAAGAGCAGAAATCGTGCGGCGGCAGTGGGAGGCCCCATTAGCTAAAGTGGTACCTCAGGTTAAGAACAGTTTTAGGTTAAGAACGGACCTCCAGAACGAATTAAGTTCTTAACCCAAGGTACCACTGTACCATAATTGATCTGAGAGGGGGAGGAAAATGAGCACCTGGGATCCTGTTGTATAAGTGTTTGCTAATGCAGGGACCTTTGACACACTTCCAGCGTTGGTCTGGCCAAACATGTTATGCTCCCGCTTTAAGCAATATGGTTGCTTTTCTGTCACTCTCATCGGAAGGCCAAGGTCTCTGGGGGGCCTTCATCAAAAGCAGCAGCAAAAAAATAAAAAAAATGCACTCAGGTCCCAGCAGCTTCCAGAAGACGCAGACCTGGCACAGTGTCAGGCTTAATCCGATACAGCTACTCTATTGCATGCACAAAACATTCTGTGACTGCTGGGTGTCATCAGTGCTGGATTTACGCATGAGCTAAACAAGCTATAGCTAAGGGCCCCACTCTCTTGGGAGCCCCCAAAATAATTAAAAGAAAAGAAACCTGGATGTACATTTCCAAAATATAAGATAAAAAACATTCCCTTGTGTGCAAATGGCTTTAGATACCTATTAGGTCCATAAATTACCATATAGCATATATTCAACACAAAAAACAGCGGCAATTTGTTGTTGACAAAGAACAGCTGGACACACAAAGGGCCCCATTACCTTCAGTAGCTTAGGGCCTCATCGAACCTAAATCCGGCCCTGGGTATGTAGGCTTTAGCAGGATCCAGATTAGCAATGTGCAACTCAAAGTCTGTTCCAGCTTTTATGTTCTGTGTGTCTGTTCCAGATTTCATGCTCCGGTTTCTTTAGGGACATTTTTAATATTTGATGTTTTATCGTGTTTGTAATATTGTGATGGGAGCTGCCCATAGTGGCTGGGGAAACCCAGACAGATGGGCAAGATATAAATTATTATTATTATTAGTATTATTATTATTATTATTATGCAAATAATCTGTAGGAAAATGAGAAACTGAAGCGGACAAATTTGCTTCTGTAGAATGAGAAAAACTCCTGATGGATCTAGGGTCAGCCTTAGCATTAGGGCAGAGAGAGACTCTTGCCTTAAAAGGCTGGTACTGGAGTGATGGGGAGTTTCAGCAAGTGTGCGCATGCACGCACACACACATGCACACACCACTCCTCCTGGAAACCATGGAAAAGATGGGCAAATCTGTCCATTTCAGTTTCTCATTTCTTCCCTTCTTAAATTCAGTTCTCCACATTTCCGCATAGGTTGGTCATTTTCTAAAAGAACATCCTCGTGAAAATTCACAGGCATTTTAGTGTGAATGTCCCTCCTAATATATACATTTTTATGCAATTTTGCCCAATACTCATATCTCTGCAAACTAATTTCCCCTAATATAACACATTTTTTATGTCATTTTCTCCAATATATGCCTTTCTACGCACACTTTACCCTAGTAATGTGTGTTTTGGTAAACATTGCTTGACTGGAAAATTGCATTGCAAAATTCAGAGAATTGCACATTTTGAAGGATGTCTGTGCTTTGGTTGGTATGTTGCAACAGAAAGTGTGAATTAGGTAAACTTGCCTTTCAATGCAAACTAAATGGAATTTCCCACTCATCCCTGTCAGCATTCCCATCAGTAGGAGATTAGGGCTGTATGTGCCACAAGTTATGCAAACCAGGAAGCTAGGCGCTGCCCTCAAATTGCCAGTGTTGAAAGTAGTGGTCATTGAATTATGGATCAGTCGATTTCGTGTCCAGATAAGTCTTGCGTACTTCATTTAAGTTTTATTCATCAGTTCTTCCCATCCCAATGTGTGATAAAAGCACTTTAAAAACTACACGAACATTTGCATTATATTTGAAACAGTTTCCCTCCCACGAAATGTGCATTTTGTACATGCTTTGTGCATGCTTTGTACATGCTTTGTGCATTTTATGCATGTTTTGACTTAGCATATCTACCTTATATGCATTTTGTTATGTTTTTGCACTGAGAACGGGATCATAGTATTTAGTGTGCTGTCGAAAACCAAATGATACCTATGTTCCATTTCCAGGATGTGCAAATTACATCGGCTCGATTAAAAAAATGCAGACTGAGCAAACATTTCAAGAATCTTTATTAGGAATAAGTTGTTGTCAAAGCATTAAAATCCTATAAATGAGATGGAGGCAAAGGGGGTGACCCATCTAACCTCGATTAGAACAAGGCTCACACCATTCCCTTCAGTTTTTCTGCCACTCAAGCAGTCAGTATCTATATATACTTAGTGTGTGAAGAGGCTATCCAGAATTCACAGGCCAGTCTCACTGGCCATCCTACCTAGGGAATGTGTGGTTGGCACCGTTCCAGATCCCCATTCTTCTTGAAGAACCCCAAGTACAGTGGTACCGCAGGTTACATACGCTTCAGGTTACATACGCTTCAGGTTACAGACTCTGCTAACCCAGAAAAATTGCTTCAGGTTAAGAACTTTGCTTCAGGATGAGAACAGAAATCATGCTCCGGCGGCACAGCAGCAGCGGGAGGCCGCATTAGCTAAAGTGGTGCTTCAGGTTAAGAACAGTTTCAGGTTAAGAACAGACCTCCGGGACGAATTAAGTACTTAACCTGAGGTACCACTGTATTCTGGAGATACCAAATGCCTGAAGAGGGTTTACATTTTTATTCAATTCATATCACAGTAATTTATTCCCTCGTTCAGGTTTATTGCAATGAATAGCTATGCTACCGTATGTTTTGTACATGGCTGCAGATCCCTCAGAGTTTGGCCTAGCTAAACAGTTCCGGAGGCATGGTTTTCGCCATCTTGGGCCTCATTCTTCACATCTTTCTCCTGAACAGGTGGTATACAACCTTCTTCAGATTTCCCTGCAAAAGGAAAAATAAACAATGGTTGGGGGAAATAATTGATCAACAGAAGATCAAACTCCTTTTGAAGGCGATCGGATTAGTCTCCCAGTTTTTGTTTTCCATCAAAAGCAGGCCCAAATCCTTCCACCCTGGATTCTTATGGTACTCCTCATGCCCCATTGAAGATGGGGTCCTAAGCTGCTTCACAGGAAGTTCTCTGAGCCATCCAAGGGGAGCAAGTATTCCCTTCCCCAGCTCACATTTTTGAAAATGCTTTATCGCAGTGGCTTCTGCAGTGAGGCCAGCAAGGCTCCAGCCATCATGTCTCCTGTACCAGAACGCTGCGTGAATTAAAAATGAATTTTAAAAAATGAAAAAGGAGGATGGGGGACACATGGCCCTCCAGATGTTGTTGGCCTGTAATGCTCAACCTTGACCACTAACCACTATGGATGAACAGATCTGCCCATTTTGGTTCTCCCAGCTTCTCATTTCTCTGTTATTATGATTCAGTTCTCCACATTTCTCCAGCAATTGGCAATTTTAAAAAAACAAAACTCATAAAATGTTGTGTTGCAGATAACATAACTATTCATGTGGTGGCTCTTATTTTAATGTTTGATAAAGCCTGGAAAAGCCAGAGGTTTTTAGTAAGAGAGTAGGGAGGGAGTAGGGAGTAAGGGAGTAGGGAGGAGAGTAGGGACCCTGGAGCACTGAGGGGACAAGACAGCTGTGGGGAGTTTGTGGAGGACCTCTGATAAGAGAAAAATGCCCCCTTTTAATAAAATCCCTTCTCCATATTTTCATCTAGCAATTGCACTACTAAGGGCTGTAGGTTCCCAATCCAGAGCTGGGTATCCCCCCTTTCCGAAGAGAGCCCTGAACTCACTTCCTTCTAGTTCATTTGCTAGATGAGTGTCCAGGAAAGCACATCGTAGACCAGGTGGCGTCCATTTGTGCTGGGCTGCCTCTGTGGTAATGTGGAAGACGTTCTGCTCTGTAGCATTGTAGACCGGCCACTGTTCCTCATTCGGCGCAGATCCGGTGGGATTCCTGTAGAAGCAACAAAGAAATCAGAGCTTTATTACGGCCTCAGACTGATTTCAGGGTGAGGATCCAATGCTTGAAGAAGACAGAGCTGACATAAAAGTCAGAAGCAAGTAGTCATCCCTAGAACATATTCAGTTTTGAAAACCACAGATCAGTTACTAAATGGGAACATTTAGATTTGTATACAGTGAAATGTATGTGCACATGTTGTTGTTTTTTACGATGGTTTAATGATCCAGGTTCCGCCATTTACTTATGTTTATTTAATTAAGTGGATTGTCAGATGTCGAAGCAGTTTGCAGGAACAGAATAGATATTTTAAAATAATAACATTCAGAAGTTTACAAAAAGTTTACAAAAAGTAATCCAAAAAATTAAAGTATAAATAAAATCAGCAGCTGAAAATATTGTTGTGAGTCTGGGGGAGGGTAGCATTCCTTGTAATTCTTGGAGTCCAAGACTTACTGGGAGGTTAATGCTGCCAGCCTCTCCATCATAGCAGCAGGTTGTATATCTGTGTGTGTGCAAATAAACCATATATCCTAAAGACACAGCAGTCTTCATCCCAAGGAAACCAAACCAAGGTGAGACGCCTGGAACCCTGAAATCTAGCACCCCTCAGATATTGGGATGGTGTGCAACAAGATATTTACTTCATTTATTTTTAAAAACATAGTAAAAGGCATGTTGGCATATATGGGCAAGCATACTTAGTCCTTGGCACAGAAAGGTGAATGCCTTACCCGCTTCTGGCAAACTCCGCCCAGTATCGCATCACTCGCCGGCTCAATTCCACCTCCGCCTCCGATGGGTCTTTCCGCAATGATGCTGCCAAGTTTCCAAACAAGTAGGGGATCTCTGCTCCGTGGGGGGTCCCTATCCACTCTGGCCAAGGAAAGCCAGAACTGCGGTGGCTGAAGTAGAAAGCATAAACTGGGCTCCCAACTTCCCTGGCCTTTGCAGCAAACTCCATCATTGGGCATAAAAGGGGATAATCTCCCAAATACTGAATCAAGGCCAAACGGTACCGCTCTGGCCCTTGAAAGTATTCAGCATATTTGAGGGCTATAACCCTGGCAGCCTCTTCTGTTTTCAGAGTTTCCAGCACCCGCTCAAGAAGCTGTTCCCAGGTCAGGATCCCATCATTTACTTCAGCACTAGGAAGCATAATGTATGCCATGAATGAGTCTTCGTTAGCCATGACACCAGTGAGAATAGGTTTGCCTTGAATGCCTCTCTCCAGGAGCTTTCTGGGCTCATCGGTGAGAAATTCCCCATCCGCTGTTACTGATCTGATACCACAGAGTTCAGAAAGTGCATGGCTCTCAATTTCCTTTCCCTGTAGGCAGCTGACCATTGCACTGTGGTTAGTTTTAGGACACCCCATGACCTGACTCAACATCGCTGATTCTCTTTCAGCCTTTTCCGGACTCCTCCAAATCCAGCGGGCAATGGGAACTCCACTATGAAGCACACCACGGGCAACAAGGGGTTGGCTTGCCGGTGAAAGCAGGTGAAAACCAACTGAGGCTGCTCCAGAACCGAGGCCAAGGAGAGTCAACTGAGCTGGATCCCCGCCAAAGACAGCTGCATTCTCACTCACCCACTTCAGAGCCAGATGTTGGTCCCACAATGCAACATTTCCTGGTGCAGCTGGCGGCAAGTACAGGAAACCTAACATTCCTAAACGGTAATTCATGGAGGCCACAATGACATTCTCTGTAGCAGCTAGTAAGCCTCCATTTAAGACATCTGCTGAGGCTGAGTTCATGCTAAAACCCCCACCATAGATCCATAGGAGGATGGGCACTGGTGTGACTGGCCGTGGATGGGGCACCCAGATGTTGAGGAAGAGGCAGTCCTCTGAAAGTGGTGTGTTTGGAGTCCATATGGGTCGATCAGGGAGGGAATCGTTATTAAACTGAAGGCAGGAGTTGCCAAAGGTGGTGGCCTCCAAGACCTGGCTCCACGGCTGATGTGGAACCGGCTTCTGGAAGCGCAGTTTGCCTATGGGGGGCTCAGCATAGGGGATGCCCAGGTAGGCGGTCACAGAGCCAGAGCCAGCTGGGAGCCGTTTGCCTCTAATAGGACCGCTGCTGGTGACCACCACAGTATCATCTTCAGAGGCAGAGCTGGAAGCCAGGAGGAAGAGGAGGAGGTACAAGGAGGAGGGTGAAGTCCGGAAACAAGGCATAGCGGCTGCAGCTGAAAGAATCAGAAATAGGAGAGGCATGGGGCAGCAGCGTAGGAAGGGGGGCAGGGGGGGCAGGCCACCCCAGGTGCCATTACGGAGGGTGGTGACAAATTATCAAGGAACAATTACTGCCCTACTAGGGCGGTTCATAAAAAACTTTTTTTAAAAAAATGCCTGCTCCAAAGGTCTTATCTTACTACACTAGGGATTATATAGCTATACAGTCGTACCTCGGGTTACATACGCTTCAGGTTACATACGCTTCAGGTTACAGACTCCGCTAATGCAGAAATAGTACCTTGGGTAAGAACTTTACTTCAGGATGAGAACAGAAATTGTGCAGCACGGCAGCAGCAGGAGGCCCCATTAGCTAAAGTGGTGCTTCAGGTTAAGAACAGTTTCAGGTTAAGAACGGACCTCCGGAACAAATTAAGTTCTTAACCCGAGGTACCACTGTATATGAAATTTCGTGCATATAAGTTAATATCTTGACCCTCCTCCACAAAAATAGCTGTTTACTCAGCCGTTTTCCTATGTAGTGAAGGCTGAAATTTTAATTCAGTGGAGCAGTGTCAAGATATGAACTGATATGCATGAAATTTCAGATATAGCGATACAATCCCTAGTAAGATCATATATATATAAGTAAGATAAGACCTTTGGAGCAGGCATGTTTTTTTTAAAAAAGTTTTTTTTTATGAACCACCCTACTGCCCTAACCTCTGCCGGGCTTCCCGGGTCCCGGAAAGTCGGCCTATGTGAAGAAAATGAGACTAGGCTGAGTAGATTAGGCCTTGCCTTGCCTTCACCCCGCCTCCTGCATGCAGCCGATTGGCCAGCTGGGTTGGGGGCGGGGCGAAGGCAAGGCAAGGCAAGGCCAAATCTACTCAGGCTAGTCTCATTTTCTTCACATAGGCCGACTTTCTGGGCTGCTGGGAAAGCCTGCCAAGGCCGCTGCCTGTCCTGCGCACCCCCTTCAGGCCCCAATCCCCCTCTGAAAAGCCTCTGCTTCCCCCAAAAGCGGAGCTTTTGGGACAGTGGCAGTGCCACCGCCCAGTTTTGCCCATGCGTGGCACCAGGAGGAGGAGCTCAATGCCGCCCTGAGCACTCAGCAGGGCAGCCTCCCCTTTGCCCTCAGTCTCCCCTGCATGAAGCTAGGACCTCCCAAAAGCAGTTGTGTAATTAAAAGAAGATGAGAAAAATCAGCAAAGCAATTCTGTGGCTAACTGACCAATTCCTTTGAGTAGGGTCTATTAATGAAGTTCACACTTTTGACAACCAGTCTGATGCTTTTGCAGAAAAATATTCCTAGACACAAGACTTTTATTTTTTATTTTTTAAGCCCTTTCAGTCTCCCATCTCGAGGCTAAGTACAGCAAACTGTACATTCCCACCCCTCTCCCCAAGGCTGGGTTGTTTACTTCTGTGTGCTTGTGTATCTGTGTCTCCCTTGTATCTTTTAGGGACTTTCCTTTCCTTTGCTATCTATGCTACTGACTACTTCTGCCATTTTAATTTTAGAGAAAGTGTTTAATTTAAAAAGGATCTGTACTATAGAATAACAGCAGTAACAATACATTGAAGACAAGTAAATATTTTGGGGAGGGTGGTCCCAGAGCCCTAGCGCCACCATCCCAAAGAGGATAAAATGGGCGGACTTTGGTACTCTTTTGTCCTCCCCTCCCCCAATGTCTCGCTATCTGAGCTGGCTCTCTGCCTGTTGCGTTACATGCGGGGAAACCCATGTGGGGTTCCTCTCTGTGTAAAGTCTTCAAGCTGTGCCTGTGCGCGCCTGACAAATCTGCCCCATTGTCAAAATTTATCTTTTCCCCCACCTCCAGTCTCCGTTGTTGTATCTTCCTGGCTGAGGGGAAAAAAACGGAAGAAGGATGGCCATCGGTCAGGGGTGGTCTAGTTGAAATTCCTGCATTGCCCCAGGGGTTTGGCTAAATGACCTTCAGGGGTCCCTTCCAACTCTACAGTTCTCTGGTGCAGGCTTGTGCAGAGTTTTAGGCACAAGTTGGATGCAAGGGGTGCATAGGATTGCAGCCCGTCTTATGCACCCTGGGCTCGGGAATAAGTCCCACTGATCATGATGAGACTAGATTGCTGCTGTGCAGTCCTGTTTCTTAAATAAATGTTTTCCTTTTCGGATAATACAGAGCATGGTGAAATCACAATAAATAAAACCTCCCCTTCAGTAGTTTCAAGCACTACTACAGGTTCCACATAATATCTGTACCGCATTGTTTACTGTGACAGTACCTGCACTTTGGAACTCCCCGCCTATTGCAACAAAGCACGTGCCTTTGCGAGACTCTTTTCGGGCACCTGCTAAAAGAATTCTTCTTTAGGCAAGCATACCTAGATGCTTTGGAAGTTGAAGTAATTTCAATCTTAATATTTTAGCTTTTGTATGTTTTAAAGTAGGATTGTTAAATTTTCTTGATTCTACTGCTTGTGGTTTTTTTGGTTTTTGTTTTGGAAAACCACTTTGCAGGTTTTTAAAAATATTTTTTATTAAATAAATAAACAATAAATATAAATAAAATAACACAAGCCATCTCTTGATCATGCACATCTATCCTAACAGCTACACCCTAAATGGAGAAATTGAAGAGAGTCCCCTTCTTGTTCAAATCTGCTGGGGCATCCACACCCCGTTACTCAAAGCATCGCCAAACTGTACTATTGGTGAAGCTTCTCCACAACTACTGCTGTACGGTTGGGCAGAAGGGGTTATCATTCAAATCTCCAAAGACCTCCAAACCTCCCACAAAAAGGGGTATGTGTGGGTAGGTGGGTATATATATATATATATATATATATATATATATACTGACACTGCTAGAACTCAAGTTTCTGATTTCCATTCCTATGGCAGATCTTCTACCTATTCTCCCTTTCTCATTCATTTTTTAGAGGCACTCTGATTTGTGGTCTAGAGTTGCTGTGGTTCCAGTGTTTGGTAATTTTCTGAGTCATCCCCCATGGCCAGCTCACATCACATTTCTGTTCCTTACAGACTCACCCTGATGGCGTTCTCCTGCTCCTCAGTATCCTCTGCAGCTCACTCTGAAGAGGAAATTTAGGTACTGCTGAGGATCCAGAGACTCTTATGAAAAACACCTGGGCGTGGGAGCATCTGCCCATCTGTACGTAAGCAAAAGTCAATGACCAACTGGCTTTGCTCACCCAGTGGGAGGAGGCTACACCTTGGCAGCATCCGAATGTATGTCAGGGGTCAGAGAGGCCTTGCTTTTACATAAATTGGGAGAAGGTGCGGGGGGGGGGAGACAACGGGCTGCCTCCAAAATAAGTCATATTCAGAGGAGATCCACTACAATTAAAGGACATTACTATGATAGGACCATTGATTTGCGTGTGTCCACTCTGAGTAGAACTTAAAAGGATTCAGCCCAAAGTTATTGCCATCCTCCTGTCCTTTGGCAACGGAGTAATACCAATGTCCACAAATACAACCAAACAGTTGCCTGGCTCTCAGAACAAGATGCAGTGCTTAAGTGAAAACCAGTGTGGTGTAGTGGTTAAGAGCGGTAGTCTCGTAATCTGGGGAACTGGGTTCGTGTCTCCGCTCCACCACATGCAGCTGCTGGGTGACCTTGGGCTAGTCACACTTCTCTGAAGTCTCTCAGCCTCACTCACCTCACAGAGTGTTTGCTGTGAGGGAGGAAGGGAAAGGAGAATGTTAGCTGCTTTGAGACTCCTGAAGGGGAGTGAAAGGCGGGATATCAAATCCAAACTCTTCTTCTTCTTCTTCTTCTTCTTCTTCTTCTTCTTCTTCTTCTGTCAGCACAAAGGGCTTGTCATGGGCCAGGAGTCGGCTTCACCTGCTGAGCAGCAGCCTGAAGGAGCAGAAGGCAGAGTGACTCCAACTGCTGCTGATCAACCTTCTTGCTCGTGAGGAGAACCAGATGGCTCCAGCCTCAGTCAGTTGCTAGAAACAACATCTATCTTTCCTGGCCAGACCTTGCTGCTTTTTGCTTCTTGTGACCCTGGACTCTCAGCTTCCTTGATCCTCTGGACTGTTTGACTATGTGAACTGAGATCCTCCTGACTTTAGGACTGGGGTGAACTTTGCGTACAGACTCTGCCTCCAGGCAAATACCCACCCACCCTGAGACTTGACTGGTTGGCTGGCCACTCCTGCCACTGAGCTCTGCCATGGTTGGACAGCATGGGACTTGATTTGTTTACAAGAAACACATATAACAAGGGCACATAGGAAGTTACTGATTAATAAAAGATTAGGACAGGAGTTTGTTTCATCTGACAAAGTAAAAAAAAGAGGAGTTGTGATATATGCAAAGGAGAGACTATCACCGAAATTTATCTTTAAAGACGACCAAGGAAGATTTTTGGCAATTGAAATTCAAGTACAAGGAGAGAAATTTTTGATTGTAGGAATCTATGCACCGAATGAGGGGAAATCTGAATTCTATAAAAAGTTGCATCAGATTTTACTGGATTATTTGGACTACAATTTGATCTTGATGGGGGATGTGAATGGAGTAGTATCTACAAATATGGACAAGGCACAAAGACAGGTAGTTACCAAGGATGGTAGATTACCGAAAACATTCTTTGAGATGACAGACAACATGGACTTAGTGGACATTTGGAGAGTAAAGAACCCCCTGGGAAGAGAGGGAACCTTCTTTTCTGAAGCCAAGATGACATGGACTAGAATTGACCAAATATGGATAACTAGAGGAATGGCACCAAAGATAAAGAAAGTAGAAATCTGCCCAAAAACCTGCTCTGACCATAACGCCGTAAGGATGGAGATGAAACAAACAACAACCGGATCCTTCAGATGGAGGATGAATGACACCTGATTTAGAGATGAAGAAGTGTACAAAAAGGCCCAAAAAACTTTGAGGGACTACTTTGAAATAAACATGAATACCAACGTAGAAAAAAGAGTAATCTGGGACGCAAGCAAAGCTGTTATGAGAGGGTTTCTGATACAACAGAATGCAATAAAGAAGAGAAGTCAAAATGAGAAGAAAGATAAAATTTTGGAGAAAATAAAAGAAGGGGAGAAGAAATTGAGAGCAAAACCAAAGTCCCAGGAGATTTTGAGAGAAATAAAATTGTATCAAGTACAATATATGGAAATGATGAATCAGGAAATAGAATGGAAAATTAAATAAATGAGACAAAAAACATTTGAATCAGCTAACAAATGTGGGAAATTGTTGGCCTGGCAAATGAAAAAAAGACAAAAATTAAATACTATTACAAACCTAGAAGTGGAAGGAAAGAGTATACATAACCCAATTGAGATTAGAAATTGCTTCCAGAGGTACTTTAAACAATTATATACACAAGGGCCACAGAAAGAAATGGACATAGACCAATTTTTGAAGACAAATGGATTACAAAAAATCTCTCAAGAAAGTAAATTAATGTTGAACTATAAAATATCTGAACAGGAAGTAGAAGGTGCCGTACAAAATATGCAACTGGGCAAATCTCCAGGACCGGATGGGCTGACTTCTAGATACTACAGATCTTTGAAAGAGTGGTTACTGCAACCTTTGAAGGAAGTCTGCAATGAAATATTGGAAGGGAAAAGGGCGCCAGAGTCGTGGAAAGAGGCATATATTACACTTATACCAAAAACAGAGACTGAAAAGACCCAGCTTAAGAACTACCGCCCTATATCGTTACTTAATGTGGATTACAAAATTTTTGCAGATATTTTGGCCAAGAGATTGAAAAAAGTATTGATGGTAGAGATCCATAAAGATCAAGCGGGCTTTCTCCCGGGAAGACACTTGTCTGGCAATTTGAGGAATATAATTGATATCTTGGAAAAATTAGAAGTGAATATAAACACTAAAGCAGTTTTGATATTTGTGGACGCGGAGAAAGCTTTTGATAATATCTCTTGGAGTTTTATGAAGAAGAACCTACATGGGATGGGGGTAGGCCAAGGTTTTGAAAATGGTATAGGTGCAATATATTCTGAACAAAAGGCTAAATTAATTGTAAATAATGTGGTCACGGAAGAATTTAAGATAGAAAAAGGGACACGACAGGGGTGCCCAATCTCCCCACTGCTTTTTATATCGGTCCTGGAGGTTTTGCTAAACATGATTAGAAGGGACCGGTTGGTTAAAGGTATACAGGTCGGAGCCAAACAGTACAAACTGAGAGCATTTGCAGATGACTTAGTATTGACGTTACAGGAGCCAGAATCTAGTACCAAAAGAGTTTTAGAATTAATTCAAGAATTTGGTCAAGTGGCAGGTTTTAAATTGAACAAGTTAAAAACTAAGGTTTTAGAGAAAATTTTAACACCGATTGAAAGAGATAGGTTTCAGAATGAGACAGGATTGACGGTGGTAAAGAAAGTGAAATATTTGGGAATTAATATGACAGCCAAAAATGGGAACTTATTTAAAGATAATTATGAAAAATATTGGACGGAAGTGAAAAAAGATTTAGAAATCTGGTCAAATTTGAAGCTTTCACTGTTGGGTCGTATTGCTGTGATAAAAATGAATGTATTGCCTAGAATGCTGTTTTTGTTTCAAACATTGCAAATTGTGGACAAGATGGACTGTTTCAAGAAGTGGCAGAGAGAGATTTCTAGATTTGTCTGGCAGGGCAAGAAGCCCAGAATAAAATTTAAGATATTAACTGATGCAAAGGAAAGGGGTGGATTTGCCCTGCCAGACTTTAAACTTTACTATGAATCAGCAGCTTTTTGCTGGTTGAAAGAATGGCTACTTCTTGAAAACACAGACATTTTGGATTTAGAAGGTTTTAACAACGTATTTGGATGGCATGCATATTTATGGTATGATAAGGTCAAAGCACACAAAGCATTCAAAAATCATATTGTCAGGAAAGCATTGTTTAATGTCTGGATAAGATATAAAGATTTATTGGAAAATAAAACCCCAAGGCGACAAACCCTAAAAGTACGTTAGCTAATAATTGACAAAGATTCGATTGTGATAAAGCCAATCTTAAATTTTTATCATGGAACATTGCTGGTTGGCTCAACAAGGCGACTGACCAATCATTTGTCAATTTTATTCAAGATCATGATATAGTCTTCTTGCAAGAGACATGGCTAACAGGGGATCTAGATGTAAATGGTTTTGCCTCATTTTCGCTCGCAGGTTCACCAAGCAACAAAGGGGGACGAGTTAAGGGTGGGCTAGGCATTCTAATATCCACAAGGCTGAGAGCATCTTTCGTCGAGCTGGAGCCTCTGAGCAGTGTGGCCATGGCATTATTAATGAAATGCAGATATTGCACACTTCTATTGATTAATATATATGCCCCTCCCCAAAGAGGCAAGCAGCTTATCAAAAATCTCTGGCATAGGATAGAATCTTATGTTGATGAGCTAATGAATCAAACTCCTGCTGCGGCAGTGCTGCTGGCTGGGGATTTAAATGCCAGAATTGGCCAATCAGACGAAGCGTTATATGCTCATTTTCACGACGTACCTCCCATTTCTGAAGAAGCCCATTCTATTCCCCCAAGGCTCTCAAAAGACAAGGGCTGCAATTACGCAGGCCTATGCCTTCTACGTTTTCCCAACAATCTGGATTTGACTGTATTAAATGGTCGTGTCGACAGAGAACCCAGTGGGGAATTTACATTTATATCCAACATGGGAGCCTCCACTATCGATTACGTCCTGGTGTCATCTAACCTTTTGAGCAGAGCACGGGAATGTAAAGTGGTGGAGAGGGTTGACAGCGACCATCTACCGCTCTGTTTAATACTGGATGTAAGAAAAGATTTATTTTGCTCTGATAAACTTGTAGCCCCATGCTTCGAAAACATGGAGCTAAGATACTCACGTATTAAATGGTCCAGCAAATTGAGTGATGAAATATCGGAAAGACTTCACTCAGATATTTTTCTTGCTAGAAAGGAGAACCTCATTAATTCCCCAACTCCTGAGGCTAGATTAGACATGTTCCGGGAACTGATTTCGTCGCTACAACCTTATCTGACCAACAAAAAAACGCCACGGCAATCTCTACACTTTAATAAATCCAAACCTTGGTTTGACCAAGAATGCATGGCTATGAAACGCCTCCTGCTGGATAAGTACAGGAACTATAGAACAGCGAACTTACCTTCGCTTCCATTAGACTGGTTTGAGTCAAAACGCAGTTATAAAGCTTTGATTAGCAAGAAAAAGCTCCAGGCACAAAGGGAGGAATGGCAGTGCCTAGTGGAGGCCTCCCAAAGGAAAGATTCTGCCACGTTTTGGAAAATAATTGCAAAAAGCTGGAGAGACTCCCCGATTGAAATCGAATACTCTATACCCGCTGGAGCATGGGAGGCCTATTTCCTCTCATTATATTCGTCAAATCAACTGGCCCCAGCTCTGCTTCCTGCTTCAAGTGAATTTGGTAAGGAATGGCCCCCTGTAACTACAGAAGAAATTACTGGCCTTATTCAAGCTCTTAAATCAGGGAAAGCCCTGGGTGCTGACAATATCCCACCAGAAATTCTTAAGGCAAATGTCGAATGGTGGGCCCCTGTGCTAGCCGCCTTGTTCACTAGTATAAATCAAGCGGCTATTATCCCCGAGGACTGGGGTTTAGCCATCATCATTCCAATATTTAAGAAAGGAAACAGAACTGAGCCAGCTAACTATAGACCAATCAGTCTATTAAGTATTATTAGCAAACTGTATGCTGCTCATTTATGTGATAAATTAGTGGAGTGGATGGAAAGAGAGCATATTCTATCAGAAGCTCAAGCTGGTTTTAGAGCAAAGCGTTCAACTATAGACCAGGCCCTTACCCTTCAACACCTGGCAGACAAATACTCTAGAAAAGGGGGGTCTTTATATGCAGCATTCATGGATTTTAAATCGGCGTTTGATCTAATACCAAGGGATAGACTCTGGGAAAAGCTTGGCGCTACAAACATAGATAAACGCTTATTACGCCTTATCCGTGGTCTATACGAAAACACCAGGGTGAGGGTAAGATGCGATCGGTCAGGCCATCTAACTAAAGAAATTCAAACGCACTATGGGGTTAAACAAGGATGTGTCCTCGCGCCAACGCTATTTAATTTCTATATCAACTCTCTAGCAGTAAATATGGCGAAAGAAAATGCCCACCCTCCCAAACTGGCAGGTATTCCCATCCCGGTGCTTCTGTATGCGGACGACGCAGTCCTACTCTCCTTTTCCTGCGTTGGCCTGAGGAAGCTCTTGAGATCACTTGCTGACTATTGTCAAGCGGAACAACTATCAATAAATTACAGCAAATCTAAAGTTATGGTGTTTTCAAAAAAAAGAAGGAAACACAAATGGAGAATTAATGGTCAACCTATTGACCAGGTAGCAACTTTCAAATACCTGGGAATAACTTTTCAGGAAAGGGTCTCGTGGCACCAACAGATGAAAAACGCCATTGCCAACGCAGGAAGGGCTAATAAAGCCCTTACAAGATTTTTTCACGGGAAAGGGGGTAAATGCGTTCCGGCGGCCTCCCAGGTTTTTGCTGCAAAAATACTCCCACAACTCACTTATGGATCCCAGGTTTGCAGTTTTAAAAATTTTGCGCCTATGGAGGCATTTCAAACAAAATTCTATCGGTGTTTATTGGGGATCCCCCCCTGTGTATCTAATATAGCTGTCCGCTTAGAAGTTGGACAACCACCCGTTAATGCGCGGCTGTGGATTCTAAAGATACACTACTGGTTGAAGCTTATTTTTTCCCCGGCCGGTTTGGCTCCTTTAACACTCTTAGACACCTTTCATTCCACCTGGAAAGCTTCCCTGTTTGAAAAGATAAGAAGCTTGGGATTCTCCCCGCAGATCTTGATAGCGGCAGGATATGAGAGAGCCGGAAGTCAAGTGCTCCAACGCATTAGGGACATAGAGCTGCAATGTCATATGGGCAAAATGGATAAACATGCCATAATTAGAGACTTTGGGAGAGGGTTCTCACCCGCAAATTATTTGGCTGATTTACAAATACCTAAGTACAGACACTCCTTTACCCTGGCCAGATTTAACGTTCTGCCCTCTGCCCTGCTGCTAGGCAGATATGAGGGCAAACCATATGAGTCACGTGTTTGCCCGTGTGGCTCATCGGAAGTGGAAACAAGTCTGCATGTATTGCTGCACTGTAGTTACTACGAGGATCTACGTTTGACCTTTATTGCCCCAGTTCTACAAAAGCTTAAAAATGAACCAGAACTCCAACGTATGAGAGCCTTGGTTGAAGATAAGGTTCCTGAAATTACGATCAATGTGGCCAAATTTTGTGTAGCCGCTATTAGGCGCAGGAAACAAGAGCTTTCCAATGTCAATATGCAGGCGAAGGCAAATACTTAATTTTATTTATGCTGTCTAATTTTAAATTGCAGTTATGTATCGAAATTGTCCTTTGTTTTTTTCGGTGTTATGCTTCGCTGACTAGCTGTACAAGTTAATCTGGTCTGTGACCGTTTAATAAAATTTGATTTGATTTGAACCCCAAGGTGGCTGTCACCAATGGAAGCAAAAGCTCTGAAAAGGCTCAATATGGAGGCCAAATGGAAAAAGGTATGAAAAAAGGTTTATAAATGGGTAAAAGTTTAATGGTAAGGATTTGCTGAACTAACAAACTGAACTGGAATACAAAAAAGGGAGGTATGAGGAGGTCCGGGGAAATAAGTGTAAGGAAGATATGCTATGGAAAATTAATGTGTTTTTAACTGTTTTTATTTTGTTTGTTTATTTCTATTTTTCATTGCTTTGTTATATCTTAATAAGGGTTTTTTTTATTCTTCTTGCTGTATTTTGTATTTTTCTGTATTTTTATTTTTTGTTTTTGTGTAATCCTTGTATTTTTTTGAAATTTTAATAAATACCATTTTTTTTATAAAAAAAAAAGCATGGGACTACAAGAGGGCTTGGCTCATAGGGGTTATTCTTCTTATACAGTGGTACCTCGGGTTAAGTACTTAATTCGTTCCGGAACTCCACACTTAACCTGAAACTGTACTTAACCTGAAGCACCACTTTAGGTAGCACCACACCGCTGGAGCACGATTTCTGTTCTCATCCTGAAGCAAAGTTCTTAACCCGAGGTACTATTTCTGGGTTAGCGGAGTCTGTAACCTGAAGCATATGTAACCTGAAGCGTATGTAACCTGAGGTACCACTGTATTGTCTTCTGGATAGGAACCACAACAACCCCTCATTTAAGAAACCTGGAACTCCATTTTGGATTTTTAAGTAGCAGCTTTTGAACTATACGTGTTGGGTGTAGTGAAGGGTTAACCTTCTGTGTCTCGAGGCTGAGAGGAGGCGCTTACAAGGGAAGTAAGCCAGGACGTGACGAAAGCAGCTTGGAATGCTGTGAGCTGAGTGAAAAGTGAAAGCAGCTTTGCTACGCAGCTGCACACTGAGAGAGAAGGACGCAGAGAAAAATGCAGCTTGAATCAGATGGAATTTCTTGCTTGTAAATATGCTACTTTTGAGCAAATAAAGTGCTACTAGGACAGAAGAAACGTGTGGGACTTCTTTTACTGCCCTTTCAACAAGGACGCTGTGCAATTCTCCTAACTGCTTTACGACCTGCAGAGGCGTGCAGGGGAAGCGTGCCGGACGCCGAACAATAAAGCAATAAATCTACCTAACATGGTTATGGGTCAACGTGAAGCGTGTGAGAAAGGGCTTTGAAGCTTTATTTGCTGATCGTCAGCTTGATCGACTGCCAAGCAAGACTTCAAAGGGCAGATCGGAGGAGGCTGATGGAGAGGGAGCTGAGAGCCACGTCATCCGGAGTTCCCAGTTTGGCTGAGTGAGTGAGTACCCTTTGGAAAAAGCCAACAGAAGGGAGGCAATGGCTCAGCCCTGTGAACATGGCTTTGAGCTTAAACTGCCATGTCAGAAACTGACTAGCCAAAATTGGCTGCAGTGGAGCTTTCAAGTGGAGCTTTTGCTGGTGGGGGAGCAACTGTGGAATGTAATTCACCCCCCACAGAATGCAGCTGGGAAAGCAGAGGCTACGAGGGCTGCAGAGCAAAGTGAAGTTGAGAAGCGTGTGCTTGCTTTTTTGGCAGAAAGTGTGGATGCTCATCTGGTGCCTGTTGTCCTGGGTGCAAGAAAACCAGAGGCCGCTTGGCTAGCACTCCAAGAAGCTTGTGGAGCTGGAGTGGGAAGCAAGGGCCAAGAAGTGGCTGCATCCGAAAGGGAGAGGCAAGACAGCGCCGGCCACATTCTTGAGAGCCGATACACAGCTGGGAGGAGCTGTGAGCCCCCACAGGGGGGCGAAGGGACTGTTGCTGTTGCTGTTGCTGTTGCTGTTAATGCTGCTTGTGCTTTTGCTGAGCCTGGGAGCTGTGTGGATGCTGCAACGTGTCTGTGTGAGGAGCCTGGAGAGAGGCCAAGTGTTGGGAGCCCTTCATCCATCAGAGGGGGTGCAGGAAAACGTCCTGGAGACCCCGTGAGCAGTGGGGGGGCAGTGAGCAGTGAAAGCTCAGAGACGCCTCTTTCTCCAAAAGCTGCCAAGAGTTGTTTACGTCGTGAGTCGGAGCCTGGGAAGCTGAAAAGAGCTAGAGGCTTCAAGGTCAGCCACCTGCAGCAAGTAGAGATAAGAGCTTCAGAGTTGTGTGGGAACGCCGAGACAAGTCCAGTCTCCATGGCAACTGAGAGAGTTGCATCTACGGAAGCTGTGAAGGTCGTGGGCAAGTCTTCCTGCCGGGGGGAGTCTGTTGCCGTGACAACCAGAGAGGACATCTGCAGAAGCCCCAAGGAGGGGGGTAGTGAGGAGATTGTTGCCCTGGCGACCCAGAAATGTAAACAACAAGACTTTCTCACTGTAATAATAGACTCTGGTGCCTCAAATTCGTTGGTGCCATCTCCTGATCTTTTGAGGTATTGCAGGACAGTAAAAACTGAGAAGTATGTTACGCTTGCAGATGGGAGCAGGAAAAGGCTAACAGAGACAGGACTGTTCTTCTGTCCTTTCCTTAAGCATGAAGTCAAAGCTTATGCAGTGCCCGGTTTAACTAACTGTTTGTTAAGTGTGCATGATCTACTGATCGATGGTTTTCAAATTTCTTTTGCAGGTGACAAATGTGAATTCTCCAAGGATGGGAAACACGTGTACACAGTGCAGTCTAAAGATAATTTGTTTGCTGTAAATGTGCCTTTTTCCACAGGAGAAGATGACAGCGAAGATGCGAAGGGCCAATGTGTGAATGTAGCACCCCACAATGGTTGTTCACATATTTGGCACCGACGCTTCGCCCATTTGAATTGGAAATATCTCCAGAAAGCACCAGAGCTGACACAAGGGTGCAAATTTAATGTTTGTGACAAATTTCTAGATTGCAATGCATGTAAACAGGCGAAAGTTGTGACATGCTCATATCCAAAATCAGAGAGGCAGACCACACAACCCTTTGAATTAATTCATGCAGATTTGTGTGGACCCATGTCTGTTGAGTCACTGGGAGGTTCGAAGTATTCTCTGCTTTTGATTGATGATTTTTCGAGGTCTGCTTGGACCTTCTCTCTGAAAACGAAAGGGGAGGCGGCTAAAATGATCAGGGATTGGATCACCGCAGTTGAGGTAACCTTTTCCACCAAAGTTCATGGTTTTCAAAGTGACAGAGGTGCTGAATTCACTGGTTCTGCTTTACAGGATTTCTTTAGGGAGAAGGGGATTAGCCACAGACTGACCGCTCCTTATTCTCTGCAACAGAATGGGCTGGCAGAGAGAAAGAATAGGACGGTGCAGGAAGCTGTGTCTGCGATCCTGTGGGACGCAGGGCTACCCCAGAAATATTGGTCTGAGGCCTGGCGCTATGTGGTCCATACGGAGAATAGAGTGTACAACTCTAGTGTAGGAAATACACCGTATTTCTTACTTCATGGAAGGAAGCCCAAGGTACACTACCTTCGTGTGTTTGGTTGTGAGGCTTGGGTGCTTATTCCAAAGGCTCTACGCAAAAAAGGTGAGCCAAGATCTAAAAGAATGATCTTTGTAGGGTATGAGCCTGGCTCAAAGGCCTGGCGGTTTGCGTACCCAAGTGGAGACCAGTCTAGGTTGGTTATTAGCAATAGCGCTGAGTTCTGTGAGCAAGCCGGTTGGAAGCGTCTGCATGCTAATCCAGACGTGCTTCCACAGCAGTTCTATGACTCAGACGTTGAGGAGGAAGAGGAACTTGTTGCTGGGGACCACGGTCCAGAGCGACAGAGTCCAAGGCAGGGACAACTCAGGATCCCTCAGAGGGGGGAACCTAGAACACCTCCTCAGGCAAGTGTTAAGTTTGAGCCAAAGAGTGAGCCTTCTTCACCTGCTGGACCAGCTGTAAGGCCCAAGAGGCGCAGCAGGTCAGAGGGGGAAGACACTGAAGTTGAGGATGATTTGAAGTTGAGGATGAGGGAGGCACCAGTGAAGCGGCAGGGTCACCAGGATTCACACTGAGGAGATCAGCGAGGACAAGGAGGCCTCCTGATCGGTACGACGCTTCAGGCGTCTGGGTAGGTTCTGCAAGATGTGAAGCTGAATCCTTCGAGGATATTCAGGGTTTACCTGAGGAAGAAGCAGGCAAGTGGCACAGGGCAATGGACAAAGAGATGAAGTCCATGAAAGATCTAGGTGTGTTCTCACTCACAGAGTTGCCACCAGGCAAGCAGGCTGTGAGTTCCAGGTGGGTTTACCGCTTGAAACCCACTGGTGCAGGAGAGCCGCAGTATAAAGCCAGGTTAGTTGCTCGACGATTTACTCAGAGGAAGGGAATACACTTCACGGAGGTGTATTCGCCAACATCACGAGCGGAGACTCTGAGAACGCTTTTAGCTTGTGCAGCACAGAGAGGCTGGAAAGTAAACCACTTTGATGTGGATGTTGCCTACCTTAACTCAGATCTCCAGGAGGAGCTGTACATGATTCCTCCTCCAGGGTTTGAGAACTTAAGGCAGGATGTTGTGTGGAGATTGCACAAATCCATCTATGGATTACGTCAATCTGCTAGAAACTGGAACATGTGCCTGAATGAAGCCTTAGAAGAGCTAGGTTTCAGGAGAAGTGTTGCTGATAGTTGCTTTTATTTGAGAGGTTCAGGAGCAACACAAGAGTGTTTGCTGATTTTTGTTGATGACGTGCTTTTCTTCTCAGAAACAGATGAACAGGCGGAGAAGTTTGCCAAAGAGCTAGGTAAACGGTTCAAGCTTAAACAGCTTGGTGCTGTCAAAACCTATCTAGGTGTCAATGTTGAGCGTGCACAGGATGGAAGTTTTTTGCTCAGCCAGAGAGGTAAAATTGAGCAATTGCTTCAGAAAATGAGGATGAGTGATTGTGCAGGAGTGAGAAGTCCTATGGAGACTAGTTTTGTGAAGGACAGCCAGCAAGTAGAACGCGCTGCGTTCGAAAATACTGAAGTGTTTCAGTCAGCCCTAGGGAGTTTGTTGTACTTGTCCCAGTGGAGCAGACCTGATATAGCGTTTGCTGTCAATCTGCTCAGCAGGGAGGCATCAAACCCTAGTGTGCAAGCCTGGAATGGCATCAAGAGAGTTCTGAGGTATTTGCAGGAGACCAAAGACTTTTGTCTTAGGTTGCCAGCACAAGGAGAAGTCAAACTGACTTGCTATGTGGACTCGGATTGGGCTAATCTTGAGGATCACAAGTCTGTGTCTGGCCTAGTGGTGAAGTTTGGGAACTCAGTAGTTGGATGGAGGTCCAAGAAGCAAAGTCTTATAGCGCTCTCATCCACTGAGGCTGAGTTTAGTGCTCTTTCAGAGATGTGCAGAGAAGTAGAGTTCTATGCTTGTTTAGTGCAGGAACTCTGCGAAGTGGATTGTCTGCCGATACGTGTTTTCGAGGACAATCAACCATGCCTGCGTTTGGCAGAGTCAGGTCAGTTCAAGGCCAGAACTAAACACCTAGACATTCGCTTTCGGAATGTGTGCCAGAGTGTTCAAGAGGGATTAGTTGCGCTGAAGTATTGTCCCTCTGCCAAGAACCTAGCTGATGGGTTCACGAAGCCACTCACCTTCCAAAGACATGGGGAGTTTTGTGAAGGTCTGGGTTTGGGACGACCAAGGGTCGATTCTCCCCTCAGGCGCGAGACAAGAGGGGGTGTTGGGTGTAGTGAAGGGTTAACCTTCTGTGTCTCGAGGCTGAGAGGAGGCGCTTACAAGGGAAGTAAGCCAGGATGTGACGAAAGCAGCTTGGAATGCTGTGAGCTGAGTGAAAAGTGAAAGCAGCTTTGCTACGCAGCTGCACACTGAGAGAGAAGGACGCAGAGAAAAATGCAGCTTGAATCAGATGGAATTTCTTGCTTGTAAATATGCTACTTTTGAGCAAATAAAGTGCTACTAGGACAGAAGAAACGTGTGGGACTTCTTTTACTGCCCTTTCAACACGGACGCTGTGCAATTCTGCTAATTGCTTTACGACCTGCAGAGGCGTGCAGGGGAAGCGTGCCGGACGCCGAACAATAAAGCAATAAATCTACCTAACAATACGCACCCATTCCTAAGATATCATTGCAGGCAATGATATTTATTCATATATCCTAAAAGCACCACTGTCTCCGCTGTCCATCATTCCAAGGAAACTGAATCCTGCATAAGCACTGCGATCCTGTTGGCATGCAACTCTTTCCAACGTGTCAATGTTTGAGGCATGCTGGGTTCAAACCTAGTTTTATCCCTACTTTTTTTCCTGAGCTTTATGCTTCCACCACTCTATGAGGTTTATTCTTTTCTATACAGATTTACAACTATACCTGTAATGAATCCCAGTTTTCTCCCTCTGGTTGTACAAAGCCAGGGCTGAAGATCCTGTGGCCCTCCATCTATTGTTCAGCTGCAACTCCCACCAGAAGAGAATGGGTAGAGATAATAGCAAATGTAGTCCAACAAGATAGGAACGTCTACTGGGTCTCTGTTCCAGCATAAGCACTGGGTAGCCTGGTTCTACTGATACACTGGTTAACCAGTAGGTCACTTACATGGAGGTGAAGGAGACTCACTATGATTTCTTTAATTTTAATGCTGCTGAGAAAACATTTCAATTTTAAAAAAGAATGTGGCTGGTAAACTCTTTCCAGGCTATTTAAAATATGGATTATGTAAGTTAAGTTGCATGGCATCAATTCCAATCTGTTACCCCAAAGGATGTGGACAGGCTGCTTGGACAAGTGAAACCAACCACTTGTCTCCTTGATCCTTCCTCATCCTGGCTTATAAAAGCTAGCCGGGAAGGGCTGGGCGATGGGCTTCGCGGGGTGGTGAATGCTTCTCTCTGCGAGGGAGCCTTCCCAGACCCACTGAAAGAGGCAGTTCTCAAACTGCTTCTTAAAAAACCATCTTTAGCTGTGGCAGTATGGCCAACTATCACCCAGTCTCAAATCTTCCATTCTTGGGCAAGGGGATTGAGCGAGTGGTTGCTGAACAACTCCAGGCTCACCTTGAAGAAGCAGACCATTTGGATCCCTTCCAGTCGGGATTCAGGCCTCATCATGGGACTGAAACTGCCTTGGTCGCACTGGTCGATGATCTCCGGGGAGCTAGGGACAAAGGTGAGAGCTGTTTTCTAGTTCCGCTGGATCTCTCAGCGGCGTTTGATACCATTGACCATAACATCCTTCTGGACTGTCTAGAGGAGCTGAGGCCACTGTTATACAGTGGTTCCGCTCCTTCCTCCTGGGCCGTGTTCAGAAAGTGGGAGGGGTGAGTGTTCAGACCCCTGTGAGGTGCCTCAGGGTTCTGTCCTTTCCCCATGCTTTTCAACATCTACATGCAGCCGCTGAGAGAGATCATCAGGGGGTTTGGACTGGGTGTCCATCAGTATGCGGATGATACGCAGCTCTACCTCTCTTTCAAATCAGAACCAGTGAAGGCGGTGAAGGTCCTGTGTGAGTGTCTAGAGGCGGTTGGAGGATGGATGGCAGCTAACAGATTGAGGCTGAATCCTGACAAGACAGAAGTACTGGTTTTGGAGGACAGGAGGCGGGCAGGTGTGGAGGACTCCCTGGTCCTGAACGGAGTAACTGTGCCCCTTAAGGATCAGGTGTGCAGCCTGGGAGTCATTTTGGACTCACAGCTGTCCATGGAGGCACGGGTTAATTCTGTATCCAGGGCAGCTGTCTACCAACTCCACCTGGTACGCAAGCTGAGACCCTACCTGCCCGTAGATTGTCTCGCCAGAGTGGTGCATGCTCTAGTTATCTCCCGCTTGGACTAGTGCAATGCGCTCTATGTGGGGCTATCTTTGAAGGTAACCCAGAAACTACAACTAATCCAGAATGCAGCAGCTAGACTGGTGACTGGGAGCAGCCGCCAAGACCACATAACACCAGTCTTGAAAGACCTACATTGGCTCCCAGTACGTTTCCGAGCACAATTCAAAGTGTTGGTGCTGATCTTTAAAGCCCTAAACGGCCTCGGTCCAGTATATCTGAAGGAGCGTCTCCACCCCCATCATTCTGCCCAGACACTAAGGTCCAGCGCCAAGTGCCTTCTGGCAGTTCCTTCACTGCGAGAAGCCAAGTTACAGGGAACCAAGCAGAGGGCCTTCTCAGTAGTGGCACCCGTCCTGTGGAACGCCCTCCCACCAGATGTCAAAGAGAACAAGAACTACCAGACTTTTAAAAGACATCTGAAGGCAGCCCTGCTTAGGGGAGCTTTTAATGTTTGATGCTTTACTGTATTTTAATATTTTCTTGGAAGCTGCCCAGAGTGGCTGGGGAAGCCCAGCCAGATGGGTGGGGTATAAATAATTTATTGTTGTTGTTATTATTATTATTATTATTATTATTATTATTATTATTAAATGGGGTGGTTAATTAGAGGCCAAAGGAACAGTAATGGCAAAGTGAGTGTGTCACACAATAGCATTTGGCTCAGCTGCCAAATATTTTACACTCCCAGAACATCTGGGAACCTCACTTCTTGGAAAGACCTGCATAGATTTAGCTATCATTCCTGTCATTCCTTTTAACAACAACAACAACAACAAAACACCAAACACTTGCATTATTTTCGAACGTATATATTTCCTCACAAAGTCTGCCTTTATCTACACATTTCAACTAAGCACATCCCTTTTTAATATGCATTTTGGTATGTATCTGAGCTGAAACCCAGTATGCAATATTTAGTGAACTGTGAAAACCAAAGTCTGCCTGTGTTCTGATCTGCATATTTCTTTCAGGACGGACACATTTACATTTGTTCAATGAAAAATTCAGACGGAACAAAAGCTTCAAGGATCCCTAATCTTGATATCTTCTTGTGGTGGTTGGAAAATCCTATGAATGTGAACGATGACAAAGGGGTAATCCAGCTGCCCTCTGAGAGAACGAGGCTGTACTCACTTCATTCCTTTCAGTTTCAGTCCCACTCAAGCACTCGCTACCTGTTTATACTGAACGTTTGAAGAGCCTCTCTAGAATGCACAGGCTAGGCCTTGCTGCCTAGAGGATGCATGACTGACATCAGCATAAAGGAGTCCTATAGGCCATATGGAAGTGAGAGCTGGACCATAAAGAAGGCTGATCGCTGAAGAATTGATGCTTTTGAATTATGGTGCTGGAGGAGACTCTTGAGAGTCCCATGGACTGCAAGAAGATCAAACCTCTCCATTCTTAAGGAAATCAGCCCTGAGTGCTCACTGGAAGGACAGATCGTGAAGGTGAGGCTCCAATACTTTGGCCACCTCATGAGAAGAGAAGACTCCCAGGAAAAGACCCTGATGTTGGGAAAGATGGGGGGCACAAGGAGAAGAGGAAGACAGAGGACAAGATGGTTGGACAGTGTTCTCGAAGCTACCAGCATGAGTTTGACCAAACTGCGGGAGGCAGTGGAAGACAGAAGTGCCTGGCGTGCTCTGGTCCATGGGGTCACGAAGAGTCGGACACGACTAAACGACTAAACGACAACAACAACATAGGCCATCTGTCATGGATGCTTTAGCTGAGACTCCTGCATTGCAGAGGGTTGGACTAGATGACCCTTGGGCCCCTCCCAACTCTGATTCTATTATTCTATGCAGGTGGCTCCCTCCTTGGGGATGGAAACCCTAAATGAGCCCATGTCTTCTGCAGATCCCATTCATGCACTCAGTTGCCCAGAGTACCAAATGCCTGAGCAGGATTTACATTTTCATCAACTGCCTATCAAACCATTTGTTTTTTTCTTCAGTCAGTTTTGTCCCAATGAACAGCTGCGTTGTGAATAGTTGTGTTAAGGAGCAGGCCTAGCTGAAACTGTTTCTAAGGCATGATTTTTCCCATTTCAGAGCTTCCCGTTTCACTTGCTGCAAGATATTTCCTGTTCTGCCTTTCTAGGTTTCTGTCGCACTGTTCACATCTTTCTCCAAAGTAGATGAAGCAGGAACTTCTGGAGATTTTTCTGCGAAAGACAAAGGTGGGACAGAGGGGGAAAACTGATAAGCAGAAAGTTAAACAACTATCAATGCAGGTGATTGCTCAGTCTCCTGACTTGTTTTTTAAGCAAAAGCAGAATACACCTCCCCACATTTTTACGGTACCCTTCATGCCCCACTGAAGATGGGGTATTAGCTGCTTCAGGGGCAAAGCTCTCAGAGGTGGCTGAGGGGAACAGGTGTTCCTTTCCCCCCTCACTTTACCAATTTATTTAAAAAAAAAAAAAAACCATTGCCGCTACTCCTACAATGACAACAACAAGGTTTCCTTTTCCACAGCATGCAGCCATCATGCCTCCTGTACCAGAATGCTGTGGGAACTGATGAGGCCTTTTTTAAAAAGCAGAGGATGGGGAACCTGTGGCCCTCCAGATGTTGTTGACCTTTGGTGATCATCCCTGACCAGTAGCCAATAAAGATAGACAGATCTGCCAATTTTGGTTCTCCCAGTTTCTCATTTCTTCATTCTTAAATTCAGTTCCGCACATTCCTGCAGCTGCCGGCAATTTAGGTGGACAAGGACTCATGAAAATATGTGTGGAAGATAATTTATCTATTCGTGTCGTTTTGTTAGGTTGTTTAATGTTCTTGCTGTTTTAATATGTTTCATTAGGCCAGTTGCCTGGGAAAACAAGGGAAAGAATTGAATTGTAAGCAAGTGAATGCTGAGGGTTTGGGGCAGCCTTGGCACCTGTTGCTAAGGGATTTGGGGTGTTGGGAGAATGACCTTTGGAGGGTGGTTAAGCCAGTGAGGGAAGAGGAGAAGAGGAACCTTGGAGTACTGAGGGAACAATACTGCTGTGGGGAGTTTGTGGAGAACCTTTGATAAAAGAAAACCGCCCTCAATTTCTTGAAGTGGCCATGAGGAGAACTGAACAGGACCGTGATGTGAGAAAGAACAGCTAGATGATGATTCGCTTTCAGCACTGGTGCCTGATATGCTGAGGCAACTCTTTCTTAGAGAGGGACATATTTGGGCCTTGTTCTAGAACATTCTGGGCTCACAGAAGATAGCACTGGTTTCAAATTTCGGAGGGCCCTTGAACAAAGCACACATCATGAGGCCCCTTCTCTTACCGAGTCAACTGCCACTCTGGCATTATCACCGGCTGGTATTATTCACCTTTCTCCTCATTGCTACCACCGGCTTGTTTGCCAGATGGAGAGGCAAGCAGACAGGGACATCCCCTGCTTTGCCTTTTCACCCATCCACCCCTTGTCTGAGCCAGGGTGACAGGCAGGTGTACAAGCAGGTTGCAACGGTAAAGAAGAGAAGCAGGTGGGGACGGATCCTGTCCATGGTGCCTCTCCTGGGGTGTGGGCCCATAACATATGCCCCACAATGCCACCTCTTTGTGCAGCCCTCACAGAAGTGTTGCCTACTCTCAGCGATATCCCTTCTCCTAGTGGTTGCACTGGGGGCATGGTTCTGATCACGCCAAGGCCACGGGTCTCATTCCCTCACGAGCCACCTGCCTATTCCTGTACTGCAGGGGCTTGCACTAAATGATCCTTGAGGTTTGTTCCAACTCTACAATTCTCTGATTCTGTTCTGTGATTCTAATCCAGAGCTGGGAACTGCATATGGTTCCTTTCCTAAAAGGGCCCTAATCACACCTGTTTGTGTGGCCTTAGAATGCAAGGAGCTCAGGAAATCGCATTGTGGGCTAGGTGACATCTGTTTGAGCTGGGCTGCCACATCTGTGCCAATGTGGAAGAACTTCTGCTCTGCGGCGTTGTAGACAGGCCACTGTGCCTCATCTCCCATGGACCCAGTGGGATTCCTGTAGAGGAAACAAAGAAATCAGAGCCATATCTCAGCCTGAGGTTGGTTTGCAAGGTGAAGCTTCCAGTGTTGTATAATCAATAAATAGATAAGCCACACCAGGATTTAAATGCTGTCTAAACCTTGCTCCCAGTGCTGCTGGGAGTGCTGTGCCACAAATAAAAGTTGCCCCATAGCGGACATCAGAAGTGGGCAGCTGTGCAAGGATTCCAGTTGCTGACAGCAGTCCTGTATATGGGCAACAGATTCACTTTAGGAAAAATGGCTGTGTTTCTCAAAATGGTGCCCTCCAACCCAGGATCACACATGCTGTGATAGAAGCTTACTCACAGGTGCAGCCAGGCATTGTCCATGATATCTACAGCAGAGGTGGAGAACGCCTTTCAGAGCAGGGGCCACATTACCTCATACATAAGCTTTAGGGAGCCAAAAGTGGGCCGGTCAATGGATGTGACTCTTGCCTTGTACAATAGGCTACATTCCTGCCATGAAAACATCAATCTCTCCATCGAGGCATGCAAGAAATATTACCTCACTTTAAGGACATATTCCAGTCTGGGAAAAGCCCTCAAGGATGGCACAGAACCGAGCAGGTGAGAGGGGTGAACTGGGGAGGGAGACGCCCAATGACTGGACAGAGAGAATCCCACCCGTCCTCCACAAAATGGAAGCCTTTTAGCAAAGGAAACATGCTGGGAGGTAGACAACCCACAACATTCAAGCTGAACCACATTCACAACCTGCGCAAAGGTGCCATCAATGACACAGATGATCCGAAAGTGTTTGATTAATGCCTTACCCGCTTCTGGCAAATTCTGCCCAGTATCGCATCACTTGGCGGCTCAATTCGGCTTCAGCGGCCTTCACCTCCGACCGGTTTGTTTGCAACACTAATTCCACGCTTCCAAACACGTAAGGTACCTCAGCTCCATGAGGTGTCCCCGCCCATTCAGGCCAAATAGAGTCAGGATTGCGGTGGTCGAAGGAGTAAACATAAACTTGGTTCTTATCTTTCCCCACCTTCTCAGCAAACTCTAGCAGAGGGCACACAAAGAAGTAATCTCCCATATAATGACTCATGGCCAAACGATATTGTTCCGACCCATGGCTACCTTCAGTGTACTTCTGTATCACATCCTGGTCAACATTTTGTTTGGTTGCTCCTTTCAAAGTTCCATTGACTGCTTTAAGGGCCTGCTCCCGGGTCAGTATTGCATCCTTCACTGTCATGTTAGGAAACATAAAAAATACCATAGTTGACCCTTCATCAGCAGTGACGCCAGTGAGAATGGGTTTGCCATGAACAAGGCCACTCTCCAGCAGCTTTGGGGGATCATCTGGGAGGAACTCCCCATCCGTTGTCAATGAGAAGAAAGTTTGCAAGGCATCAAACATTCTGCTGTTCATTTCCAACCCCTGTAGGCAGCTTACCATAGCACTGTGGTTAGCTTTAGGGCACCCCACAAGGCCACTCACCATCGCTGAATCTCTTAGGGCATTTTCAGGATTCTTCCAACCCCAGGGGGCATTGGGAACTCCACTCTGAAGCACAGCACGGGCAAAAAGGGGTTGGCTTGCAGGTGAAAGCAGGTGGAAACCAACTGCGGCCCCTCCAGCACTTTCGCCAAAGAGAGTTATCCGGGCTGCATCACCGCCAAACACAGCTGCGTTCTCACTCACCCACTTCAGAGCCAGATGTTGGTCCCACAAGCCAACGTTTCCTGGGGCATCTGGCGGCATGTACAGGAAACCTAGGGTCCCCACGCGGTAATTCATGGAGGCCACAATGACATTCTCTGTAGCTGCTAACAAGGCCCCACTGTACATATCCAAAGAGGCTGTGCCAATGATAAAACCCCCGCCATAGATCCAAAGGAGGATGGGCACTGGTGTGACTGGCCGTGGGTGGGGCACCCAGATGTTAAGGAAGAGGCAGTCCTCTGAAAGTGGTGTGTTAGCAGCAAATAGCTCTGCAAATGGCATTTTTTCAATGTTTACCTGAAGGCAAGAATTGCCAAAGCTGGTGGCCTCCAAGACCTGGCTCCACGGCTGATGTGGAACCGGCTTCTGGAAGCGCAGTTTGCCTATGGGGGGCTCAGCATAGGGGATGCCCAGGTAGGCGGTCACAGAGCCAGGGCCAGCTGGGAGCCGTTTGCCTCTAATGGGACCGCTGCTGGTGACCACCACAGTATCATCTTCAGAGGCAGAGCTGGAAGCCAGGAGGAAGAGGAGGAGGCAGAAGGAGGAGGGTGAAGTCCGGAAACAACACATAGCGGCTGCAGCTGAATGAATCAGAAATAAGGGTGGGGTGGGAAACATTAGAATATGGGACATTTGAATAATGCAACCAAGCCTGAATACAAGAAGAAACCCAAATGGAAGGGTCAGTATCAAACAAATCTGCTTTTGTATGTTCCTTCCTACAAAAGAACATATACCACAATAAAAACTCTTTAAGATGCCAGGGGACACTGTCCAGTTTTCCCTGGTATTTTGGTGGTTTCTAGTCCCTGTACCATCCTAAGCACATATAGTTATTAATTCCTATTTTATTTAACAGAAGTTTTGGTTCCTCTAAATTATGAATGCAACAGGTAACTGGGTATATCACATCTCTCGATCATGTACATCTGTCCTAACAGCTACAGTACACCTTAAATGGAGACATTGAGAAGTATCTTCAACTTGCTGAAATCTCCTGGGGAATCAACACCTGGATACTCAAAGCATCTCCAAACTGTACTTCAGCTATTCCACGAATGAGGTTTCTCCAGATCTATTGTTGTACAGTTTGACAGAAGGGGTTATCATTGAAATCACCAAAGACAAACCCAACCCCAAAAAAGGTAAAAACAGCAACAACATTGACACTGCTAGAGCACAAGTTTCTGATTTCCTTTCCTATGGCAGGTCTTCTACCTGTTCTACAGAGAACATTTCCCCATTCTCATCCATTTTAAGAGACACTCTGATTTGTGATCTAGAGTTGCTGTGGTTCCAGTTTTTGGTAATGTTCTGAGTTATCCCCCATGGCCAGCTCACATCACATTTCTGTTCCTTACAGACTCACCCTGATGGGGTTCTCCTGCTCCTCAGTATCCCCTGCAGCCCACTCCAAAGAGGAAAGTTAGGTACTGCTGAGGATCCAGAGACTCTTATGAAAAACACCTGGGCGTGGGAGCATCTGCCCATCTGTACGTAAGCAAAAGTCAATGACCAACTGGCTTTGCTCACCCAGTGTCAGGGGTCAGAGAGAATTTGCTTTTACATAAATTCGGGGAAGGTGCAGGGGGAAAGACAAAGGGCTGCCTCCAAAATAAGTCATACTCAGAGGAGACCCACTACAATTAAAGGACATGACTATGATAGGACCATTGATTTCCATGTGCCCACTCTGAGTAGAACTTAAAAGGATTCAGCCCAAAGTTATTGCCATCCTCCTGTCCTTTGGCAACGGAGTAATACCAGTGTCCACAAATACAACCAACCAGTAGCCTGGCTCTCAGAACAAGATGCAGTGCTTAAGTGAAAACTTGTGTGATTCTTCTGTCAGCACAAAGGGCTTGTCATGGGCCAGGAGTCGGCTTCACCTGCTGAAGCCCAAAGTTATTTCAATCCTTCTGTCCTTTAGCCATGGAGTGATACAAATGTCCACAGATACAGGGAAAGAGTGACCTGGAACTCCAATTCCAGGATTTTGGATTTTGAGAAGCAGCTTTCCAAGAATATACACCCATTCCTAAGGCATGTGCAGGCAATGAGATTTATTCCACTAACAACTAGTGGATCAGCAACAGATTAATAGGGATTAATACACAAATAGATTCTAATCTAGAATGTTCCAGCTTCTCCAAAGGTCCAGATACGCCAATGGCAGCCTGTCCCATCAGGCTTTTCTCACAGTCAGTTTGGGGATGCAACCAATGAGTAAGGTCCTTCTAGATCCAGCAGAGATGTTGCAATAGCAACTGGGGGTGCGTTGCAAGAGGGAGCTCCAGCTAGGGTTGCCAAACTTCAAAAAGTAAAATTCATGACACCTGGGAGTTCCTAACAGCTTTTTGAGCTGTTACCACTGCTTTGCCCATCTGATGCCATTTTTAAACCCGAAAACCAGGACATGTCAGGAATTTTCCTGACGTATGGCAAGCCTAGAATTGCAACACTGGGAGGGCCCAGTGCCCAGAATTGTTTGAGGGAAGAAATGTGCTTTGAATGAGCTCCAAATGAATCTTTTATACGCACCTTGACTATGTGTGTGGGTCCCTATCCTGAACTTCCTGGGTCTGCCAGGAACCTTGACTCTCTCTTTTTTCATATAATTTTTATTATTTTCATTAATAAAATAAAAACATAAAATATAACAACATTATAATAGCCATTTCTAAAACATTTGCTCCGCCGAGCTCGTGACTTCTCTCCCTCCCTTCAACTGATTTCTAATTTCCTGATAAATTATATACACATTTCTGCTGTCAGTTTCTGTCCTTCAATACATCTCAAGTCCTCCATGGTCAGATACTATTTTTATATTATGTTGCAGGATTCATATCAATCCTGCTAGTGTCTTCACAATTTGCTCCAATCTCTCTGGAATTTTGGATCGCCTTGGTTCCGGATCCTCACAGTCAGTTTGGCTAACTCCGCATAGCCCATCATCTTCATCTGCCACTCCCTGATCAATGGTAATTCTTGTGATTTCCATCTTTGGGCTAAAAGAATTCTTGCTACAGTGGTGGCATACATAAATAGTCTTTGGTCTGCTTTTGTAGTCTCTTCTCCCATCAACCCAAGCAAAAACGCTTCTGGTTTTGGGGGGAAGGTATATTTTAACTTGACTCTTGCATTGAACCTGAACTCTTGCTGGAGACTGAATCACCATCTGAATGTGACCACCCTCTGGAAGATAATAGCCATTGTGCATTTGAGAAGGACAGTTAATGCCTTACCGGGCAAACTCTGCTCAATATCGCATCACTCTGCCATATATGTTTGTTTATAAATGCTCTACTAAATAAATAAGTAAAGCAGGCAGTGTTCCACTAAAAAATAATAATTATCTAGTACATATCAGTAGAGCATGAAACTCTTGATCTCAAGGATGTGGGTTCGAACCTCACATTAGGTGGAAGAATCCTGCACTGTAGGGGGTTGGACTAGATGATCCTCATGGTCTTTTCGAACTCTATGATTCTGTTCTATGACTCTCTCTCTCTCTCTCTCTCTCTCTCTCTCACACACACACACACACACACACCAGCTTAAATAAATGTTCTTGCACCACACCGCCAAATTGTGTGGCACACATATTTGTCTATAACATAGCAACCACATTTATTATAAACTTCCCCTTTTTCAGTTAAGGGCACAGTAGGAGGGCGCTGTCCCCTTGGCCTCTCTCTACTGCCCAACAATTCCCAAAAGAGATTTTTTAAAAAGCTGTTCTGCTAACCAGCACGAAGAGTACAGCTCTCTTTGCTGACCTTGGGGTTCTTTCAGCAAACAAGCTGCAGTCATTCACCTTCCGGACCCTGGCTTTGAACACGTTCTGTGTTTTCTAAGAAAATGTGAGTTGCTGTTTGTTTTTGGGTTCCCTCCCCGGTACGCCCCAGTTCTTTCACACATCTGCCTCAAGGATAGGGAAACCAGCCAGGCTGGATCCATAAAAGACTGTAGGTGAGGCTAAGGTAAAGGTAAAGGGACCCCTGACCATTAGGTCCAGTCGTGACCGACTCTGGGGTTGCAGCGCTCATCTTGCCTTATTGGCCGAGGGAGCCGGTGTACAGCTTCCAGGTCATGTGGCCAGCATGACTAAGCCGCTTCTGGCGAACCAGAGCAGTGCACGGAAATGCCATTTACCTTCCCGCCAGAGCAGTACCTATTTATCTGCTTGCATTTTGATGTGCTTTCAAACTGCTAGGTTGGCAGGAGCAGGGACCGAGCAACGGGAGCTCACCCCGTCGTGGGGATTTGAACAGCCGACCTTCTGATCGGCAAGCCCTAGGCTCTGTGGTTTAACCCACAGCACCACCCGCGTCCCTGTTGGTGAGGCTACCCAACTCTTAATCACCTGACATCAGACATCATGGTGGTGGATGTGAAGTGTTTTCCTTTGCCTGCAACCACATGTCTTCTATGCAGACTCCCAATATTAAGCCCAAAAGGATTTCAGGATCTTTTTGCTAGAGTTATGGTCTGAATACGTGTTAAACTTTCCCCCGCAAGAAAACTCATACACAAGAGGAGCAAAGAAAGACTGGTTTATTGCATGAAATGAAAGTTTCAGAATATATGGATGCCACTTCAGACAGCAAAATTACCCTAAAGGCAGGCAGCAGCTCTTGCCACACCAACACACCTTGATTTTAAAGAGCAAAGGAATCCCTAACTATTCCCAAAAGTCTACAGAAAGTGTGTGTGACCATATTGCCACAGAACTGACACTGAAAGTAAAGTAAGTAAGGGAAGAAGAGGGGCATCTGTGTCCTGAAGCAAAGCACGTTTTGGTTCCTTGAGGGTGTTGAGTTTATTACTGGAGTTTGGAGAGCTAGCTAACCATTGAAAATCAAGTGGCTTTGTACTCATTTTAGCCAATGCATCCTAAAGGAGAGGAAAGAGGTTGAGCAATTTCTTATAACACCGACATGGATTTGTTCTATTGTCTCTTTCCCACAAGTTCCTGTCTGTTTCCTATGTCATTTACTTTGTTCCGTTGGTTGGTGAAAGAATATAACCCTAGTGAGAAATGGCTAAACTGGTGGTCTTTGTTTTCTGAAGCCTGAAGGTTATCTTACTGTGAAAGAGGCATGGCATTGTGGTATGTATTATGATTCTTATTTGGGGGGAACAGGTGGAAGAATGAAGTTGTTAGCTTTGAACTACAGGAATCAAACTATCACTCATCAGGACCAAAGCAAAAGTAACTTTAACTTTGCTAATATCAAAAGGAAATGTATATTAGATGTTTCAGGAATCTACATCTGCCAAAGATATTGAAACCCACATCTCAAAGCAGCAGAACAGTTACTTTGCTAGAAGTTCAAAATTTTGCAGACACATTAAAAGGTGTGTTTTCAATTGGTTGTGAGTGTGTTAAGATCATAGGAAGCAGTGGGTTTTTATCAGCATGGAAGTCCTTGTCAGGTTTTCTTCTAGGTCACTTGGTAATGATGCTTTAAAATCGAGGGACACAAAGTCAAGCAACACCTGTTGAAAAGATGAGTGTGGTTTGGTCAGAATGCAATATAGGCATGAATGAGAGAAATGCATTTAGCCAAAAAAAAGTGTGTGTTAGGCAAAACTGCAGACAAAAAAAAAAGTGTATTAGAATAAATTAGCACTATAATGCGGATGAATTTTCATGAGGAGATATATATATATATATATATATATATATATATATATATATATATGGTAAAGGCAAAGGTAAAGGACCCCTGGATGGTTAAGTCCTGTCGAATCAGACTATGGGGTGTGGCGCTCATCTCCGCTTTCAGGCCAAGGGAACCGGCATTTGTCTGCAGACAGCTTTTCTGGATCCTGTGGCCAGCAGGACTAAACTACTTCTGATGCAACAGGACACCATGACGGAAAGCAGAGCGCACAGAAACGCCGGTTACCTTCCCGCCACAGCGTACCTATTTATCTATTTGCACTAGTGTGCTTTCGAACTACTAGATTGGCAGGAGCTGGGACAGAGCAATGGGAGCTCACTCCATCGTGGGGATTCAAACTGCCGACCTTCTGATCGGCAAGCCCAAGAGGCTTGGTGGTTTAGACCACAGCGCCACCCATATCTCAGCATGTGGAAATGTGGCGAGATGAGGAAGAGGGTAACAGAAGAAAGCACTCGTCTACTTCAGCTCCCTTTGGGCTGCAGCACAAAGCCTTCCTGATGTGGGGAAATGGACAGGTGTTCATGTTCACATTTAAAACATGGTTCCAGGCACAGGTTGCAGAAGGAAGCCATTTTAGCTGTGGGCCATGCAAACCATTAAGCCGGATGACAGAGAGGGGAGAAAATGTCCTCCTCTCAACTGCTCGGTGTGGTCTACCCATTCATTCTCTATTCATTCATTCATCCTTCTATACTCCCCAGCTCCATCATTTCCTCTGTAGTCCTAATGACCTTTCATGGAGATTCCCTCTATTGTGTTGTGGATTCCGTTTTCTCGTCCTCCTCCTTGTGTGAAGCAGCAGAATCCTCTTTCAATTTGTCTGTAGAAGAAGGAGAAGAAGAAAGAAAGAAAGCCAGAGAAAAGTTTGAATCTGGAAATGAGATGTTGAAGACTCTGGAACAAGAGTCGCCGACCTATTTAGGCATATATCCACATCTGGATTTTGGAGTGCGTGCCCAGCTCTGGTTTCTTCTCATGGAAGTGAGAGAGGAAGTGGGAAAGAGTCTCAATCTTCCAGCTTCCTCCTTCAGTTCTTGGCTTTTCACAGGACAAAAGGTAACCTCACTTACCATCTTATGGCCAAAGGATGGAGGGGTAGAGAGTACAGCCATGGGTACCCACACCATTGCATCCATGGTCATCACATTGGCAATCCCTGTTCCAGAAGCCCGGGGCCAGTAGCATCTCATTTCAGCTGTAGGTGATGCCAGCTACAGTACAGTCATTAGAAGCATTTGTCTTATGAGGTCTTAGCCCCCACCGCAGTCCACTCACACCCATACTGCAAGGCAAAGAACAGAGCTCACTTATCAGTGTATTGAAGAAAGTGCAGTGTTGCACAGGTGACCTGTCCACAACCTGGGTTGGCTCAGTGCTTAGGTGGAAGAAGTTCTGCTGTGTGGCATTGTAGAGCGGCCACTCTACCTCGCCGGCAGCTGACCCCGTTGGTTTCCTGCAGAGGATGTAAAACAAATATATAGCTCTAAACACCAATCTTCCATCTTCCATCCAGGCAGAAGGCATTATCAGAGTTTGGGGAGATATCACAATCAGGCAAAAAAACACTTGAGGAGCGAAACAGAGCCAGTGAGAGCTGGAGAATTCTGAAGGCCAGATATACACAGGAACACATTTGGACCTCGTCAGATTTGCAGATGACACCAAACCGGGAGGGTTAGCTAATGCCACAGAAGACATGATCAGAATTCAAAATGACCTTGACAGATTGGAGAACTGGGCCCAAGCCAACAAAATGAATTTCAGCAGGGAGAAATGTAAGGTTCTGCACTTAGGCAGGAGGAACCAGATGCGCAAATATAAGATGGGGGACACCTGGCTTACTAGCAGTGCATGTGAAAAGGATCTAGGGGTCTTAGTGGACCACAAGCTCAACATGAGTCAACAGCAGCACACAAAGAAAGGCTAATGCTATTCTAGGCTTTAAAAAGACAGCTTTAAAAAGGTAAAATACACTCAGAATCTATCTTATAGCAAGATAGTCCTTTCCTCCTCTCTTGGCTGAGAGCCAAGAGGGCATCCTTAGATGTTTCCTGATCGAAGGAAGATGGCAGAGAGAGGCAAGAGAGACAAGAGAGAGAATGGCTGCCTGCCCTGTGCTTTTATCATTTACCTGCACAGGTGAGGCCACACCCACCTCTGGTCACATGCGGAGGAAGTCCGTCCCCAGGAAGTTTACCTGCTTGCTGGACAGACATCCTTCCCCATGTTCTAACATGTACACTCTAGGAATGTTGTCATTGACTGCTCCTGTGTTTTACATCCCACAGCTTTAAGGGTTGAAAGGGCTTGCCTTCTGTGTAAAGGCGAAGGGCAAGCGAGGAAAAGGTCATGCCTTACCCACTTCTGGAAAACTCTGCCCAGTATCGCATCACCCTGCGGCTCAGATCAGCCTCCGCTTCTGTGTAAGTTTGATTGGCGGCCACAGCTTTCTCGAGGGTTCCAAACAAGTAAGGCAGCTCAGCATCATGGGGGGCCCCAGCCCACTCAGGCCAAAAAGAGCCAGAGGTGTGGTGCTTGAAGTAGTAAGCGTACACAGGGCTCCCAACTTCTTCCAGCTTCTTAGAGAATTCATCCATTGGGCACGAAAAGAAGTAATCGCGAAAGGACTGTGACAAGGCCCTGTAATACCGGACTGGATCCTGGCCTTCCTTGCTGTACTCCAGGGCCACAGCCTGGGCAACTTCTTCCGTTGCATTTCGTATTGCCATCCGTATCCCTTTCAGAAGTAGCTCGTGAGTGAACTGGTGGCGCTCGATGCCAGGAAAACTAAACGGCATAAAGGTGTTCCCTTCGTCAGAGGTAAAACCAATGAGAACTGGCTTGACTTTGATGTGCCCAGGCTCCAGAAGCTTCTGAGGGTCATGAGGCAGGAAATCGCCATCTGTTGTTGGTATCACAGGAAGATCGATAAGATATTTGCCTTTCTCAAAGAGGAGCATTTCCTGTGGAGAGAATTCTGTGGCATTTTTCGCCTGTAGGCAGCTCATCACAGCGCTGTCATCGCCATCAGCACAGCCCACCAGCTGGGCGATAGCGAGGGATTTTTGTTTGGCTTCCTCAGGACTCCCCCAAGCCCAGATGGCACTGGGGGATCCACTCTGAATCACAGCTTGGGCAAAAAGGGGCTGGCTGCCTGGTGAAAGGAGGTGGAAACCCACTGCTGCTGCTCCAGCGCTGTGGCCAAATATGGTCACCCGAGTCGGATCTCCTCCAAAGGCGGCGGCATTCTCATGGACCCATCTCAGAGCCAGCTGTTGGTCTAGCAAGCCCATATTTCCTGGAGCTGCTGGTGGCATGGAGAGGAAGCCTAGCATCCCCAGGCGATAATTCAGGTTGACAACTATCACTCTCTCGGTAGAGGCTAAGGATTCTCCTTTGTACATGTCCAGGGAAGATGTCCCAGTGAAAAACCCCCCTCCGTGAATGAAAACAAGGACAGGGGTTGGTGTAGAGGGACGCGGGTGGGGAACCCAGATGTTGAGAAAGAGGCAGTCTTCTGACAGTGGCGTATTGGGTGCCCACACGTCTGCATCAGGGATGCCAGAAATAATAGACTGGTGGCAAGAGTTGCCATAGCTGGTGGCTTCCAAGACTTGGCTCCATGGCTGGTGTGGAAGGGCCTTCTGGAAACGCAATTCACCCACAGGGGGCTCAGCATAGGGGATGCCCAGGTAAGCCGTCACAGAGCCGGAGCCAGCTGAAACATGCTTGCCCTTGATGGGGCCACTTTTGGTGACCACCACGGTGTCATCGCCAGGGGCAGAGCCAGAGGCAGGTGAAAAGAGGAGGAGAATGAAGATGTAGGGGAGCGAAGAGAGGATACCAGGCACTGCAGCAGCTAGAAGGAGATTTTAAAAGTTACATTCAATAAAAGGCAGGTCATTTCTCTCTCAGGGATCCGCTGCTCTGGCCTGCTCACATCAAGCCCTGCTCTGCGGTTCTTCCCCAAGGTCCCACAAGGGCAACACAGATCATGGACCTTGGATGCCTTCTGCAAACAAGCCACGAGCTCCCTCACTTAGCAACCTGGGCTGACTCAGCACCGGGCTCCGTTTACATTGTTAGAAAGGTGGAAAATCAAACGAATTTAACACATTTTCTCCAGGTTTATGTGTTCCAAGGCTCAGCTATTCAGGAGGTTTGGGAGACCAGTTACTCTAGCCATTTCCTGCCCTATTTTTCTGTCTAGGAATCAAATTTAACCACTCATTTCTACATTCTTTATGTATGTCTATGTTCCTATTTCCCCCCTAAATTGCAGCAGGGATGCAAATATGCTTGGAAGTGCATCAGGTGGCGGTGATTAATTTAATCCTTTCACTGCAGATCAAGAGACCAATGAATATTGCAAGGTTTCAACTCCCCTTTTGGAAATGTCCTTTGGATTCCATAACTCTTATAACTTGTTTATATTGATGAAAGCTCCATTGAACGCAGTGAAACTTATCCCTGAGTAAGCATGCACAGGGATTGCCTTGTACATCTATCCACAAGTTTGAGTTCTGACTCTGTGTGTTCCCTTGATGCAGTTGCTGTTTTGCTTTCTCCAGTGTTCCCAATGTTTCTTAAAGCAACAGTTCTTTTTCCAGAACAAGGCTCTTTCCAGAAACAGAGGCTGATGGTGGGTAGGTAATAGAGAGCCTTCATTAACATTTTTCATCCAGCACTTATGTCACAGGGACATACTAGGCTGTCTGATGGCAAAATGCCCCCGGAAACTCAGCTGGACTTTTGAGTAAACGTACATAGATGAAAGCTGTACCCGGGCATAAGCAACATTAATTCAATAGGACTTACTCCGGATTAGACATGGTTAGGATTGCAGCCTTTGCCATATCACAGGGATGTTGTTGGGACCCATTTCTTAGGAATGGAGGAGAAATTCTGTCTATCCAGTATGCATTTAAAGTTGAAACACAGCTATTCTGAATTTTGTGTCTGAATTTTGTGATACAGTTATCTAACCCAACAATGCTTACATAAATGGATGTATTAATGGAAAGTGGAAAGAAGAGTGAGGATCTTAGTGAAAATAGCATAAAAATGCATTATATTAGGCAAATTGTTTCCCCCCAAAATTGTTAATCAGTCAAAACTGCTTATAAAAATATATATATTATGATAAATTCCTACCATGCTGCTACTTAATTTCTGTGGCAATGTCTTTATAAATGCAAATGGATGCAAAATGTGGAGAGCCGAATTTATGGTTGGAAAAATGAGAACCGGAGAGAGACTGATATGGACAGACTCTCCATCCCTATTCAGAAGTAAGATCTTCTGGGATTGATGACACTTCCTTCCTAGTAAGTGTGATTGGGAGTGCAACCTAAATCACCCACCTGAAGCAAAATAATTCAAGAGCAAGTCACTAGACCTTTGGAAAACCTGCAAAGAGGGGAGGGCTTCTGGGTCATAAATGACAGAATGGGCATCACATCCCGCTTTCCCCTCTTTCTCACACCCACACCCCAAAGGCTTGGGTTAAAGCTATGTGTAGCTGTTGTAGTTCAGAGAAATAGCAGTCCAAGGAAAAGATTGGCCAGGGTTGCCTTAAATACAGGAATTGCACAGATTCCTGCAACAGACTTGAACAGTCAACCATTGACATTGTTTCAGAATTAGATGCATGCAGGCCTAGGAAGTCTAAATCCAAATCAATTCTTCAAAAGCAAATGGGTTTTCCTAATTGTAAGGACTCACCTCCCATCTCCTTCATGAGTTGTTTTCCACTCCTGATCCTAGCTCAGGCCAAAGGGGAGAACAAATTGCAGAAGGTACCAGTGTGTTCCCTGCAATGTTCACAAACAACCAGCAGCGACAGAGGGTAACTGTGCTAACTGAAAAGAGCATTGACCTCTCGGGCTCTGTCCAAAGAGTGGGAGGATGCTGTAGATTGACAAGGTGGAAGTTCATGTCTTGGATCAAGCATATGGGGAAAGGGAGGCTTTGCTTTGCTACGGAGTGATAGAGCAGATTCCCAATCCTTGATATGCAACCTTGTGGCTTTGGGAGAAGAAGAGTCCCTGTCTAAGGCTATCAGGGGAATGGTGACTATGCTGTCCCCCACATACACACACTAATGGGGGCAGTGGGACTCTGAATACCAGGTGGGGGGAGCATTATTGTGCTCAGGTCCTACTTCGGGTCATCTGGTTGGCCACAGTGAGAACAGGATGCTGGACTAAATGGGCCTGGGGCTTGATCTGAAAGACTTGTGTGTTCATAAGAGTGTGTCTTAATTTATTTTAAATATTGTTGCATGCCACCCCAGTCTTGAAGCAATGCAAGATTCCAGGGGTTTCAGGCACCAACACAGAGTTTGTGTTTCCTTTTGGAAGTGAGGTCAAGCAGAGACTGTGGTGTCTTTATGATGTATGGTTTATTTACATGTACAGTGGTACCTCGGGTTAAGAACTTAATTCGTTCCAGAGGTCCGTTCTTAACCTGAAACGGTTCTTAACCTGAGGCGCGCTTTCGCTAATGGGGCCTCCTGCTGCCACTGCACCGCTGGTGCGTAATTTCTGTTCTTATCCTGGGGCAAAGTTCTTAACCTGGAGCAACCACTTCTTGGTTAGCGGAGTTTGTAACCCGAATCGTCTGTAACCCGAAGCGTCTGTAACCCGAGGTACCACGGTGTCATTAGAATCTTAGAATCATAAAACTGGAGAGTTGGAAGGGACACAATCTGAGCCCACGATGGAGGGGTTCACAGCATCAGCAGCCCAAAGCAGTCTTGATTCTCCCGTATCCACAGCCTTGCACTGACAAGGTGGAAATCCAGTGCTAGGATCAAAGGCGTTGGGAAACAGAGACTTACTTTGATGTGGAGTTTGAAGGGAGATCTGCAACCTCACAGCGCTCAGTAGAGAAGGGTTCCTGAACATATTTTGGTTCTTTATTTTAAATATTTTTATTCCACCTTTTCTATTGGCTTTTGGCGGTGTGTTAAGTAACATTAAAGCAAGCAATTGGCCGCTGGCCCCTGGGCTTGCTGGCCTTCCACCAAGTTGTGTCACAAGTTTATTTGTACTTTTACACTCACTTTTAAGGAAAAGAAGCAATGAGATCTGGGTAAATAAATGCTACTGCCCTGCTATCCATTGGATAGCTCAGTTGGTTACAGCGTGGTGCTGATAACGCCAAGGTCGCAGGTTCGATCCCCGCTTGGGACAATTGCGTATTCCTGCATTGCAGGGGGTGGAACTAAGATGACTCCCAGGCTCCCTTCCAACTCTGCAATTCCATGATTCTATGAAGCTTCACTTCTGGTAAAGCCAAGGCACACAGCGAGAATTGATGGGAGGAAATAGGGTTACTGTGGTACCTCGGGTTAAGTACTTAATTCGTTCCAGAGGTCTGTTCTTAACCTGAAACTGTTCTTAACCTGAAGCACCACTTTAGCTAATGGGGCCTCCTGCTGCGGCCGCACCGCCGCAGCACAATTTCTGTTCTCATCCTGAAGCAAAGTTCTTAACCTGAAGCACTATTTCTGGGTTAGTGGAGTGTGTAACCTGAAGCATATGTAACCTGAAGCGTATGTAACCTGAGGTACTGAAATATACTCAGAGTCGCAAAGTGATTTCATGCTCTTTATTCAGCTCATAGTGGTGAGGAGGAATGAATAATGTCCCCTCACAGTATCTGCTTTATATACATTATTTACACAATGGGCTGCACATGATTGGCTAATTCTGGAATTCTACTGTAAGCCAATCAGGTTGTGGATTCACTTCTATCTGGAGCAGGATTGGGTGGTTCCTGCCAACCAATCATACTGCTGCATTGTTCTAGGACCAATCAGACTGCTGCATTCTGAATCCTATTGTTCTAGGACCAATCAGACTGCTGCCTTTTGGATCCTATTGTTCTAGGACCAATCAGACTGCTACAGTTTGGATCCTATTCAACTCAGTACATAACACCCCTCCCCTCTAAGTTCCAGTCCTGCCCGGGAGGTCGCATTCATAGTCCTCAAGGTATGCCGGCGGCCTACGTGTGCGTTGTGGCCTGGGGTGTTCCCTGGTCCGGGCTCCGGGTTCTGGCTCGTGTTCCAAGGATGCTGGCTGTGATGCGGCTGTTTGGTCTGGTGCAACCGGCTCGCTCAGTCGTGGTTCTGGTTCCGGTGTCCTTTCGGCCTCACGGGTCCTCTCTGTATTTACTGATTCTGCCTCTCCTGCTGGCCCCTCCTGCTCTATGGGCCTCACTGCCCCGCTGTTCCCTTGGGACTCCTCTGACCTGTCCTCCTCCTGGTTTTCTCCCGGGAATCGTCGCCGTATCTGGTCGCAGTGGCGGCGCCAGCATTGCCCCCCATCCGTTAGCACCTCGTACGACACGGGGCCAGTGACCCTGGTGATTGTGGCGGGTACCCATGCTGGGCCTGCCCCAAAATTCTTTGCGTACACTGGGTCCTGGGCCTCGAAGGTCCGGGGGTTCCTGCCTTCCCCCACCACTACCTCATCCTGAGCTCTATCGGGGTGAAGGCGGTCCAATCTGATTGCAAGGCGCCGACCCATTAGTAGTTCAGCGGGGCTCCGGCCAGTCGTTGAGCTGGGGGTGCTGTGCTGTGCTAGAAGGAATGTGGCAAGGCGGTACTCCCAGTCCCCTTGCGTCATGCGGCGAAGGGTGTCCTTGGTGGTCCGCACCATGCGTTCTGCTTGGCCATTGGTGGCAGGGTGGAACGGCGCCGAACGGATGTGGCGGATGGCGTTCTGCGCTGTGAAGGTTTGGAATTCTCCTGACGTAAATGCAGTCCCGTTGTCTGAGACGAGAGTGTCAGGGAGCCCGTGGGTTGCAAACAGCCTGCGTAGTACCCGGATGGCTGCGGACGTGGAAGTGGACGGTACCAGTGCGACTTCCAGCCATTTGGTGTAGGAGTCCACCACTATGAAGAATGTTTTCCCCTGAAAGGGGCCAGCGAAATCCACATGCAGGCGTGACCATGGTGCTCGGGCGGACTCCCAGGACTGGACTGGGGCCCTTGGGGGGTCTGGGCGGGATTCTTGGCAGGCCTGGCAGTGTTTGACCCAGGCCTCTATCTCTCCATCGATCCCCGGCCACCACACATAACTCCTGGCAAGGGCCTTCATTCTTACTACCCCTGGATGTGTCTCGTGTAGGGCTGTGAGGACCCTTTTGCAGAGGGGCTGGGGAACAACGACTCTGCTTCCCCATAACAGGCACCCCTTGTGGGCCGACAGTTCATGTTTGCGGGTTGTGTAGCTGGCGAATTCTGGCCCGGGGCTGCTGCTGGGCCATCCCCTCCACACCCAGTCCAGGACCCGGGAGATGACCCTATCTTTCTTGGAATGGTGTGCAACTTCTTGTGCCTGAATGGGGCGGTCGGGAAGCAGCTCCAGGCTCATAACCTCTTGTGCAGGTGCTGGGTCAGGGCCTGTTTCCGGTAGTGGTAGCCTGCTGAGGGCGTCCGCATGGCCCATCGCCTTCCCAGGTCGGTGAATCAGTGCATACTGGTAGCTGGCAAGGAAAATTGACCACCTGAGGACGCGAGGAGACAGCACTTGGGGGGTCTGCTTTTCGGGGGCAAACAAGCCAAGCAACGGCTTGTGGTCAGTCACCACGGTGAAGGGCCGCCCGTACAAGAAATCATGGAATTTTTTTACTCCCTTTACGATTGCCAGACCCTCCTTGTCGATTTGCGAGTAGTTCCGCTCGGTTGTGTTGAGTGTCTGGGAAAAGTACGCCACCGGTACCTCTCTTCCATCCGGGAGTTGGTGCCCCAGGACAGCTCCAATGCCATAGGGTGAGGCGTCGCATGCTAGCACCACCGGCAGCCTCTCGTCGAAGTGTGCCAAGACCGAGTTTGAGACAAGCAAGTCCTTGACTGCCTGGAATGCGGCCTCCTGGCGCTGGCCCCACACCCAAGGGGCCCGCTTGTCCAGGAGTCTGTGTAGGGGCTCCGCTACCGCCGCCTTGTGGGGAAGGAAGGAATGGTAAAAGTTCAATAGTCCCAAGAAGGCCTGAAGTTCAGTCTTGCTCTTGGGCGCTGGGGCATCACAAATGGCCCGTACCTTGTCCCCAGTCGGGTGGACCCCTTCTGCGTCCACCATAAATCCCAGAAAGTCCACCTGAGGCACTCCTAGTAGACATTTTTCCCGCTTCACCTTGAGACCCGCCGTCTGGAAACGGTGCAGAACGGTGCGGAGGCGGTCCTCAAACTCCTCTGGTGTGGGGCCGGCAATCAACACATCATCGAAGAAGGGGGTGACGCCAGGAATCCCTTTAAGGAGAGAGTCCATTATATTCTGGAATATGCCTGGTGCCACGCTGACACCGAATTGCAGCCGCTTTACCCTGAACGCTCCTCTGTGCGTCACAATCGTCTGTGCCTCTGCTGTGGCCTCATCTACTGGCAGCTGTTGATATGCTTGGGCCAAGTCCAGCTTGCCAAAAATTTTCGACCCAGCCAGGGTGGCAAGGACATGGCTGACCACTGGCACTGGGTATGCGTGGGCCGTGAGGGCCTTGTTTATGGTACATTTGTAGTCTGCGCAGATGCGGACCGAACCATTAGGCTTGACGGGTGTGACGATTGGGGTTTCCCAGGGAGCATTAGGCACCGGCTCCAGCACTCCTTGCTCTACGAGTCGGTCCAATTCCTCGTCTATACGGGGTTTCAAGGCGAACGGGACCCGGCGGGCCTTGAGCCTGACCGGTCGTACTGCGGGGTCCAGCTGTAGCGCAATGGGGGGGCCCGTATACTGTCCCAATTTCCCATCGAAAACCCCTGGAAATTCCTTGCATATGGCGTCCACGTCCACTTGTAAGCTAGTGTGGTTCACCCCGGTGACAGCTAGCCCCAGTGGTCCAAACCATGCCAATCCCAGTAAGCTAATGTAGGGGCCCTTGACCACAAGCAAGTCCAGTTGCCGCGTCCGCCCTCGGTATTGCACCCTGAAGGTCCCCACCCCCATTGTGGGGACCTTACATTTCTGGAAGTCCCGGAGGGTGAATGGGGCCGGCCTGAGTTTGGGACCCCCAGTGGGACACAGTTTCCTTAAGGTCCTTGCCGAGATTATGGATAGAGTTGAACCCGTGTCAAGCTCCATGCGGCATGGGGCCCCCTCTATCTGTACCTCTACATAAATTTTCTCTACGTTGGGGTGGGGCAACTGGTATACCTGGAAGTCCGTGAGCTCCGTCGAGTTGCCTTGGTGCGTTGGGCCCCGGGACCTGGGGCTCTTGGATTGGTCATCTGATGCCTGGTGTCGGGTGGGCCGAGCCCGACACACCCGGGCGATGTGTCCCGATTTTCTGCACTGCCTGCACTCTGCGTTGCGGAAACGGCAGGTCCTCCTCTCGTGACTCTCCCCGCAGCTTGCGCAGTTCCCTCCTTCTCGTCGAGGCAGCTGTGGTCTGTGCGCTGCTTGAGTGCGCTGCTGTACTCGGTGCACCTCCTCCCTGTCGGATCCTGAGTCGTCGGTGAGGTCTTCATGGTGGACCCTCGGTTGGGATGGCAGGCTCGGCCGTGCCTCTTGGGTCGACCTCTCGGCAGCTTCTGTTGCCAGGGCCTCCTCCAGAGCGACCTGGAACGTTAGGTCCTTCTTAGCGTAGAGGCGTCGTTGCAGCTTCTCATCCTTCAGGCCACCGACGAGGCGGTCACGAAGCATGTTCTCCAGCTCTGAGAAGTTGCAGAACCGGGCGGCTTGGCGGAGAGAGGTCACAAACCCAGTTATGGTTTCCCCAGGGGCTTGCCGCTTTGCGTAGAAGGCATTTCGACGAGCCACCACTGAGGGCTGCGGCGAAAAGTGCCCCTTCAGCTGTTCCATTATTGTTTTGTATGGAACAGTAGCGACGTCTTCAGGCGCAAGGAGAGCCCGGGCGATTTCAAACGTCTCCTCTCCGCAGACGCTGAAGAATATCGCCCTCTTCTTGGCGTCTTCTTCGTCGGTGACCCCTTTGGCTTCTAGGAGGAAGGTGAAACGGGAGGCGTACGCTTCCCAGTCTCCAGATGCTGGGTTGAATGGCGAGAAGCTGCTGTTGGCTGCCATTCTGAGTTCCTTGTGCCCCGGAGCTGAAGCCTGGATACACGGTGCGAGGCAGCGGTGCGGCAGTTGGCGGTGCTGCGGTGCTGTGTGTGGCAGTCAGCTCAGCGGGATCCCACCTTCGTCGCCAGTGAAATATACTCAGAGTCGCAAAGTGATTTCATGCTCTTTATTCAGCTCATAGTGGTGAGGAGGAATGAATAATGTCCCCTCACAGTATCTGCTTTATATACATTATTTACACAATGGGCTGCACATGATTGGCTAATTCTGGAATTCTACTGTAAGCCAATCAGGTTGTGGATTCACTTCTATCTGGAGCAGGATTGGGTGGTTCCTGCCAACCAATCATACTGCTGCATTGTTCTAGGACCAATCAGACTGCTGCATTCTGAATCCTATTGTTCTAGGACCAATCAGACTGCTGCCTTTTGGATCCTATTGTTCTAGGACCAATCAGACTGCTACAGTTTGGATCCTATTCAACTCAGTACATAACAGGTACCACTGTATATCTGATTCAAGAGAGAGAAGCAGCTGAGGGAGGCTTGGCAGGAATTGCTCAGGGGGGACCAGGGAGTGCCTGGGTGCAAGAAGAATTCTGACACAGCCCTGAATGATCAAAAGGCGTCATGTGAAGTAAGAGGGAGAGTCCCCCAGCAGAGAGCAGGAGGAAATCCAAGCTGAGGAACAGGGAAGCAAGAGGCAGAAGTATTTGCAGAGAGTGAGTGAAGGGCAGGAGAAATCCCTGCATGAATCGGAGTGAAGATGTGGCCTGTAAATGGAGGGTTGTTTGTTTCGGAGTGTCTGTCTGAAAGAGGAACTGAGAAACAGGAAGATTAGGTACAGGAATTGTAACTTCACTTCGCAATTTACTTTTTTCCCATTTTAACTGGAAAAATTGTTGGTGGGGGGATAATAAAAAGGAAATAATCACCAGACTCCAAAAGTTCTCAAAAGTTGCTGTTGGCTTCTTTTATTTGTTTGTGGCTGTGGAATCTTAGAGCAAAGGCTGAAATCATATTTTAAAGCTGTTGTTAATGACTGACTGCATCTGAAAACACTTCTTTCTCTCTCGTTTTTCTTTGAAAAGTGAGATCCTCAAGATATTCACACACAAAGTAAAATCGACCTGCCACATTGCTTGGCTGAGATTCGGGATAGTTGAAGAACGAGGATAGTTGCATTTTTAAGTGAAATCTACATCATCCATTTCCAGATACTTTTACCAATCAGAGTCACTTTCTTCATCCATCAGCTCAGAGTCTGGAAAACAGGAAGGCATGTTTGGGTAAAGGAAGCTGCAGTAGGAAAAATGCTGGGGTTGCAAATCATATTCCCATTTGCATTGCAGGGTCAGTTATTCCTGATATAGAACCATTCTGAAACTAATGGAAAATTGGGGGGCACCTCTCCCCATACCAACCCTGAGATGGACAGGAGGGGGCGGGCTCTGCTTGTGCCTCCACCAATGCATGTTGCTCATTCTGCAGGGATAAAAATGAGAGTCTTTTCTGTGGTGGCACCTTAGTTATGGACACGCACACCCTCCCCTTGGAAGCATAACAACACTAACAGGTTTCTTGCGTTTGGTGAAACCCCATTTCTGACCTCTCTGCTTGGAGGACCTAAGAGTTTGTCTTAGGCTGTGTACATAGACCTACAATGTCAGGAAGTCTGCCCCAATAGGAGGTGACCTTAGAAAGCACCATCTGCATATGCAGGCAGGCAGAAATGAGGATGATATTTATATGCTGCCCATCTGACTGAGTTGCCCCAGCCACTCTGGGCGGCTCCCAGAAAAATATTAAAAACACAATAAAACATCAACCATCAAAAACTTCCCTGAACAGGGATGCCTTCAGGTGTCTTCTAAAAGTCAAATAGTTGTTTATTTCCTTGACATCAGTTGGGATAGCATTTCATAGGGTGGGTGCCACTACCAAGAAGGCCCTCTGTCTGGTTCCCTGTAACCTCACTTCTTGCAATGAGGGAACCGCCAGAAGGCCCTCGGCGCTGGACCTCAGTGTTTGGGCTGAACGATGGGGGTGGAGATGCTCCTTCAAGTATACTGGGCTGAGGTCGTTGAGGGCTCTAAAGGTCAGCACCAACACTTGTTGTGCTTGGAAGCGCAGCCTCGTCATAAAACAGATTATAACTTTTCCAGAAGAATACGCTTTAGATCGGCAAATAAGACAGGGGTGGCATATGGGATGTAAAGGTAAAGGTAAAGGGATCCCTGACCATTAGGTCCAGTCGTGACCGACTCTGGGGTTGCGGCGCTCATCTCGCTTTATTGGCCGAGGGAGCTTCCAGGCTTCCGGGTCATGAGGCCAGCATGACCAAGCCACTTCTGGCAAACCAGAGCAGCACACAGAAACGCCGTTTACCTTCCCACCGGAGCGGTACCTATTTATCTACTTGCACTTTGACGTGCTTTCGAACTGCTAGGTTGGCAGGAGCAGGGACCGAGCAATGGGAGCTCACCCCGTCACGGGGATTCGAACCACCGACCTTCTGATCGGCAAGTCCTAGGCTCTGTGGTTTAACCCACAGCGCCACCCGCGTCCCTCATCATGGATGAGGCCATGTGTTCAGCACCCCAAAGCAGCACTTGCACCCAACACTTGGTGCACATTATCACGGAGTGTGCTGGTGCCTATCAAGTGACCGGCTGACATGGGCGGGGCAAGACAGTGTCACAGACAGATGCTCCCGAATTACATTGAGCAGAAGGGTTATCTGACTGGGATGTGGTATCTTCCAACTCCCCCCACCCGCCGGCCCGAAACCGTGCTCTTCCTGACCCTTAAATCCTTCCGTGGCTAGCCACACCCAGAAGCCACAGTAACGGGTGGGCAACACCTCCTCAGCCTGAGCTGGCTCTGTGGTAATGCGGAAGAAATTCTCTCCTGTGTAGACAGGCCATGCTCCATCATCAGGAGACCTGTGAGGGGAAGCAAACATTGCCAATCAGTAAAAGGAATAAGAATGAGATAAAAATCAAGTGCGGAAATGTAATAAAATTCCACTAGTTAAGCGCCACAATCAGCACAACCATGGAAGTTGCTCTGTGACAAAGTGCAAATGGGCGGGTCTTTCCTCAATCCCCTGTCACTCAGCTGCCGGGTAGGACAACGGTAGCCAGAGTTGTGTTTGAGGAGGTTGGAAGCAGACTGGAAGCTGTAGACACAGGACTCAGCTACACAGCTGCAAATATAACGTTTTAAGTGTGTTTTAAGCGCATTATACAAATGTGCCACTAGATGGCAATGGTGAGCTTTAGGCAAATGCCATATATTTTTCAAGAAAAAAGGTATTTTCACAGCGTTTTTTATAAGGATCTAGAGTCCACCACCGAGTCGTGCTTGCTCTGTGCCTGCGAAGAAAGGAGAAGCTTGACCTTTTGAGGGGTGAATGCTGCAAGCCCCTCCATCTTGTGCTCGGGTTGTATAGGTTTATCCTAAAAACGCCACAGTCGCCGCTGACCTTCACTCCAAGGAAACTGAACGCCACCCTCTAAATCAACATGCACTGCTGCTCAAAAGCAAGGCCATGTTTAACTTTTTGCCAGTTTGCTTTTCCTGGCCTTGATAAGATAATATGGGATGTTTCAAAGAACATAACCAAACCCGTTTACGATCCGGCGATACTCTCAGTACAACAACTCACAAGAGTAAGCCCAGAGCTTTTTCAAAAATACATAAATAAAACGATGACCCTTCCTTCCTCCTTATTTTCTGTTTTTAGAAGAAATGTTGATTCCCCCCCCCTTACTTCTTTACTGTTGTAAGCCACTTTGGGTAGGCTTTGCCTGGAAAAGTGGCCTATAAAATGTGGGGAGGGGGGAGCAAAGATAGTTACTGTTCTGCCAATTCAGGCAATCACTGGTTATGACAAGCAAAGCCAAGAAATTTGGGCTGCATGCACACATTTAGAGCACATCTCCTCCCCCACCCCAAAGAATCCTGGGAACTCTAGTTTGTTCAGGGCGCTGAGAACTGTAGCTTAAGTGAAGAGTAATCTGCGGTTCCCAGGATTCCTTGTGGGAGGGGTGCTTTGAATGTTCAGTACGTACGAAGTCTTGTTCTCAAAATGGGGAAGAGGAAGAGTGCCCAAATGGGGAGCTTGCTATTCAAAGAGAACAAGGACCACCTCTTCTGTTGCCGGTGCTAAAGACTGGAGGGATCACTTACCCGGTCCTTATAAACTGTCCCCAGTAGCTCATAACCCTTTGGCTCAGAGTCCTCTCAGTGTCTGTGTATCCCGACGTAGACAGTGGGTCACCAAACAGAAAGGGCAGCTCAGCGCCATGGGGCACTCCAACCCAGTCGGAGACGGTTACAAAGGAGGGCTGGTGAGTGAAGGAGTAGGCAAATGCCAGGCTTTGGGCTTCTGCCACACGGGTGGCCACCACAGCCACAGGGCACAAGAAAAAGTAGTCTCCAGAAGCTTTGATCAAGGCGTTTCGATATCGTTCTTCCCCCTGCTCCTCCTGACTGTAGATGGTTGCTGCGGTTTTGATGATCACCTCAGGTGCCTCTGGAACCATCAGACGGAGGCCTTCCAAGAGTTGCTCGTAGTTAATCAGGCTGTCGTTGTATAGGCTGAAACCAGGGGCATTTCCTGCGAGGAAGATGGTGCCTTCATCACGGGTGAAGCCGGTCAGGATGGGTTTGTCCAAGAATTGCCCAGCTTCCAGAAGTTTAGAAGGGGCATCTGGAAGGAATTCCCCATCAGTCGTGGGCACGAAAGGGAAACCCAACAAAGTTTTATGACTGAGGATAGGCAAGTCCTTCATCATCTCCCCTGGGTCTTTCTTCCGCAGGCATCGCACCACAGCCCTGTCATCACCCTCGGCGCAGCCCAAAATCCGGCCCAGGGTTCGCCCTCTGTTCGCAGCCTCCTCAGGCCTCACCCAAGCCCAGGAGGAAATGGCGGCACCGCTTTGTAAAGTGGCCTGGTCAAATAGAGCCTGACTCGCCGGCGAGAGAAGGTGGAAACCAACCGAGGCGGCCCCGGCACTCTGACCGCCCAGGGTGAGCCGGGTTGGATCCCCTCCAAAGGCGGCCATGTTTTCCCTCAGCCAACTCAACGCCAGGTGTTGGTCCCACAAACCAGCGTTCCCCGGAGCCTCTGGGGGTAGCGAGAGGAATCCCAAGGCACCTAGGCGGTAGTTCATAGAAGCCACGATGATATTCTCAGTGGCAGCTAGGAAGCTCCTATCGACGGAGCCAGACCCGTTGAGAAAACCCCCTCCATGGATCCAGACGAAGGCAGGAGCTGGCGCAGAGGGTCGGGGATGAGGCACCCAGACATTGAGGAAGAGGCAGTCTTCAGAGAGGGTGGATTCCGAGTTTTGTTCCGCACGATAGCCGGGAAGTTCTATATCCCCTTGGTGGCAGGTATTGCCAAAGCTGGTGGCGCTCAGGGTGTGGTTCCAAGGCTGGTGAGGACGGGTTTTTTGAAAACGCAGCTTCCCCACAGGAGGTTCAGCATAGGGGATTCCCAAGAAAGCTGTCACCGCGCCAGAATCTGTCATGAGGCGTTTGCCACGGATGGGACCGCTGCTTGTGATCACCAGAACATCTTCCTCAGAGGCGGAACTGAGGCCCAGCAGGAACAGGCATGAAAATACTTGGCACAACATCATGGCAACTGAAAGGAATTAGTTTTTTTTTATGTAACTATTTTTTTAATGACTGCTTTAGACTGTTTATTTTTACAGCTTAGAGGCCTTTTGTTCTAGTAAAGAGTATATAAATATTTTATTTTTATTTGGACATGAAAAGCAACAATAACATACAGTGGCACCTTGGTTCTCAAACTTAATCCGTTCTGGAAGTTTGTTCCAAAACCAAAGTGTTCCAAAACCAAGGTGTGCTTTCCCATAGAAAGTAATGCTAAATGGATTAATCCATTCCACACTTTGAAAAACAGCCCCTAAAACAGCAATTTAACATGAATTTTACTAACGAGACCATTGATCCATAAAATGAAAGCAATAAACAATGTTCTGCAGTCAATCAATCAATCAGTAGCTGAACTGGGTTCCACACAGTCACACACACACACAAAGAGCTGCAAAAACAAAAATGCAAAATAAATAGCAAAACCAGACAGACCCAGCGTAACACTCTAAACAGAAGTGTGGCACTCAAAACGGAGCACATTCGACTTCCAAAAATTTAGCAAATCAGAACACTTACTTCTGGGTTTGCAGTGTTTGGGTTCCAACTTGTTTGAGTACTAAGAACTAAGGTACCACTGTATTGCAGGAAAATAACTTTCATCGAAGCAACAGACACAAACCAGCAAGGAGGCCGTTTGAAGAAGGAAACACAGAGCAATGAGCAGAAAAGGAACCAGATTATGCATCCTGAGAGCCATAAAGACAAGAAGGCATGAAGAGCTTAAATGCAGAGGTGGCAGCAGGCAAAAGGAACGTCTATGAGAAAATTAATGAATATTTCCAAATGAAACAAGGATAGCCAAATTGGTGGAGCATGTGACTCTGAATCTCAGTCTCGTGGGTTCGAGCCCCACATTCGGCAAAAGATTCCTGCTTTGCTGGGGGTTGGATTAGATGACCCTCATAGTCCCTTCGAATTCTACAAGTCTATGTTTCTATGAAGTCCTACTTAACTGGAATGAGGACTGTGCCATAGCCTCAAATGTTACTTACTCCTTTTGCCAGCAGGTGACAGCAAAGTCCATCTGTTTAGCAGTACCGAGGGTGAGCTTTCTCAGGATGGTGCTGGCATCTGTCTGTCTCTCCTCTCCTCTAAAGATAAAGGTAAAGAGACCCCTGACCATTAGGTCCAGTCGTGACCGACTCTGGGGTTGCGGCGCTCATCTCGCTTTATTGGCCGAGGGAGACGGCGCATAGCTTTCGAGTCATGTGACCAGCATGACTAAGCCGCTGCTGGCGAACCAGAGCAGTGCATGGAAACGCCGTTTACCTTTCCGCCGGAGTGGTACCTATTTATCTACTTGCACTTCATGCTTTTGAACTGCTGGGTTGGCAGGAGAAGGACCGAGCAATGGGAGCTCACCGCGTCGCAGGGATTCGAACCACCGACCTTCTGATCGGCAAGTCCTAGGCTCTTTGGTTTAACCCACAGCGCCACCCACGTCCCTCCTCTCCTCTAAAGGACTGCCCAAATGTTACAGCTGTAGCTTCTGAAAGCACATAGCAGTTGCCTTGGCTCCCTGCCCCACCTACCCAACTTTTAAAAACAGATTATCGGTGCATGCAAACTATCTATTCTGTTCAGATGTTCTGCTGAAGGAGAGAGCCAGTGTTGTGTTGTGATTAGAGAGTCAGACAAGGACCTGGGAAACCAGGGTTCAAATCCCTACCTGGCTATGAAACTCACTGGGTGACCTTGGGCCAGTCACAGTCTCCCAGCCTAAATGGCCTCACAGGGTTGTGGAGAGGATAGAAAGCACTGGGGAAAGACGTTGCCCTCCAAAGAGCTGCTATTTGCCCCAAGGACCAAAAAAATTAAAACAAAACAGAATAAATCCCTACATAACCTTTTTTTTCAGCTGCCAGAGTGGGCAAGAAAAACATTGCAGGAGTGAGGGTTAAATCCCCCACTTCTTGAGTGGCTGCACAGAGCCTTTAAAACAGGAGATCCAGTGATGGAGATCTAGTCACGAATCTCCATCATCACCTCCCTTGTTTGGCCCTCAGCATTTAACCCTTCCTTGGGTGGTGGAGCAGAGCAGAGACTCACCTCTTTGTGCCATGATGAAGTTGTGGGTTTCTGGTTCTGAGCCAAATTCCCAGTTCAGTTTGGAAGCAGCCGGATTAGCAACAGGTCAGCTATTGTTGTCTCGGGAACAAGCGGGTAGTCTGTGGTTATGATCCTGGTGTCTCTTTGCCTCTTAGCCAGATGGCATATCTCTGTGGAGATACCATATCAGCTGTGCCCCAGTGGAACCCCAGAACGAAGGTCAAAAGCTTAGGAAAACATGCACCTCCTCTGATTAAAGTCTCTGGCAATATCTTGAGATGAAAGATCTTCATCTGACCTATGATCGCTGCACGCACACGGCACGCCGAAAGCACATCATTTCCCACAAAGAATCCTGGGGATCTCATGCAGCTACAATTCCCAGCACCCTTAGAAAACTACAGTTCCCAAGATTCTTTGGGAGAAACAATGTGCTTTAAATATATGGTAATTGCCCCATTATTAGGCTGCTAACACTGAGCACAAAGGCCCGTATAGTTAAAGCTATGGTTTTCCCAGTAGTGATGTATGGAAGTGAGAGCTGGACCATAAAGAAGGCTGATCGCCAAAGAATTGATGCTTTTGAATTATGGTGCTGGAGGAGACTCTTGAGAGTCCCATGGATTGCAAGAAGATCAAACCTATCCATTCTGAAGGAAATCAGCCCTGAGTGCTCACTAGAAGGACAGATCCTGAAGCTGAGGCTCCAATACTTTGGCCAGCTCATGAGAAGAGAAGACTCCCTGGAAAAGACCCTGATGTTGGGAAAGATGGAGGACGAGGTGGTTGGACAGTGTTCTCGAAGCTACCAGCATGAGTTTGACCAAACTGCGGGAGGCAGTGGAAGACAAGAGTGCCTGGCGTGCTCTGGTCCATGGGGTCACGAAGAGTTGGACTCGACTAAATGACTAAACAACACCAACACTGAGCACAGAGTGCATTCCTCAGAACACATTGGAGTTTGGTTTGGTGTCCTTAGGTATGGCGCTTGCTTGACAGTAAGGGACAAGTGTCCTATGGGGGTGGGTTCTGTACATCTTTTGAAGTTGCTTTGCAACTTTTCTGGTCCAGTGTTTACAACATTAACATCTGGAGGGCCCTGGCTCCAATAGTCGGAGTTCTCAGACAGCGATCGAATTGCGACATCCTTTTCAGGGGGACGTCACTTGAGCCTGGCTTAGCCATCCCACCTGCTTCTTCCTCCCACTCTGAAACCATTCCCTCCCATTTTGGCACTGGATTATGATGGCGTTCCTTGTCAGGATTCCAGAAGATCGGGGGGGGGGGGCTTTGTCCTGAATCCATCCATCACCCGATCTTGTCCCACTCCAATAATACTTCCCATGGGAAAGTCTCTGAGCAGCGTCCCTTAGCTGTTTAAAACTTTTCAATGGTGCCTGCTGTTTCTGAGGGACCCTGTGCACACCTGGCGCCTCGACTCCCTTTTGGTGTTTCGATGTTTGTTTGCATTAATCCACACTAGACTGAGAGCGGACTACATTTCCCAGGTGCCTTTGCTGCATCAAACCAGGAAGAGGATGCACGCGGACGGCTTGGTTGGAGAAAGCGATTGATCCGAAGGCGCCTCTTTGTCTTTGCGTAAGTTGTGCTAATGGGGTAACAATCGGGGGTGCAAAAGGTAGGATCTTTTTAGGTAAGTCCAGGAGAGAGAGAGCTGATTTCCACATAAAGGGGATTTAATGGCTTAGCACGCTGCGGGAGAGCTATCGGGATCTAACTCACTCTGCCTTTCATGGCGCTTCCTGCAATTTATTTGCAGCAAGGCTCAGTCCTGCCATCTGTTTTCATTGCTAGGGAATTTTCCTTGCACGTTGTGGCATCGAGAAAGAACTTGTTTTAAAATAAGAGCAGGGTGATTTTCCTTAACTGCTTGCTTTAAATAAGAAGAATGCAAAAATAAATATACTCTCGCTTCTCCGAGTTTTTCCACATTCACCACTCATATTTTTATTTTTACACATTTTCTCAGGTTACAATAAAGTATATTGGGTTCACAGTTTCACCCATTGATGCAATTGTTTTGATTTTTGGCCTACGAAGAAATAGATCATACAATTAAAATCCCTCAAAAATAGAAGCTGAAGACATTGGAATAGCCCTGTGAGATTGCATGACGTAGGTTGCTGTTTGCTACAATTGCTGCCTTTTTTCCTTGATTTTTAAATCCCTGTTTACTGCAGGTTTCTCTTCTGTTGTGTCAGCACCATCACTAAAAAAAAAATTGTAAAGATTCCCTGTGTCAGCCATGATAAAAGACAAAGAAGCATTTCAGAGGCTCAGCTTCCTCTACCAGGTAAGGGAGAGTGTTCCTTGTACACCAGTCGTATTTGCTAGCTACCGTGTTGTTCACAAAATACTGTACTTGCAGAATCCTCATCCTTTCTCTGGCACAACTGAAAGCCTCTACCCTAAACTGGCTTTCTTGTGCTTGGCCTTTTGGCTTCGCTTTTATGATTTTCCCGCCTGCCTCTATACCTGCCTTTTGCATCACTGGCGGAGGAAGAGGCGTGCAAGGGGAGCACACTGCCCCCGGCAGCGCAATCTCAGCGGGGTGCCATCGCGGCTGGGCCCCCGCCCCGGCCTGCACTGGCCGCCACGCCCCTATGGGCGACACCACGCCCCCAGGATGCATGCCACACCCCTACGGGCAGCACACCACGCTCCCAGGACACGCACCAGCCCCGCTCCCCCCCCCCCCCCCCGGTGCCGGAGAATGAAGCTCCACCACTGTTTTGCATGTGTGTCTGGCTCTGTACTTAAAAAACAACACCCCGTTTTGCAGCACTTGCAAAGGCAGAGCGATGTATAAATGGCATAAAGTGTTCAGTATTCCGTCTGATCAGATGCATGGTTATCCTCAGCTGGCAAGTAATAGATGCAGTGGATGCAAGTGGTGGTGGGAACTGTGAGCGGAGTTTATATAATAACAAAATGCAAACAGACTCCCTGGAAAAGACCCTGATGTTGGGAAAGATGGAGGGCACAAGGAGAAGGGGATGACAGAGGACGAGATGGTTGGACCGTGTTCTCGAAGCTACCAGCATGAGTTTGACCAAACTGCAGGAGGCAGTGGAAGACAGGAGCAGTGGCGTAGCGTGGGGGGTGCCAGGGGTGCCAGCCGCACCGGGCGCAACATCTGCGGGGGGCGCGAGTCCAGAGGGAAGGGACAAGTTCCTTCCTCCGCCGGGCTCCCCGCCGCCACCACCAGCCTTGCGCCCTAGCGCGCGCGCGCCCCCCGCCGCCGCTGCGGCTGCGCTCCACTCACTGCTCGCAGGAGGAGCAGCCGCTGCAGCAGCGCTGACACCGCCACCGACGCCTGGCCGGGCACGGGCAGCCTCCGCACCCCGACGCCGACGCCATCCCCTTCCCCCTTTTTTTCCAGAGCTGGGGGAGGGGGAGGTTTTAAAAGGGGGTCTTGCATTGGCAATCCTGCAGCACTTTGGGCCGTACGACGCGAGCGCGCAGCACGGATCAGCCACGACCCCATCCCGTGCATTTCCCGGGGAAAAGTGCTCCACGTGGGAGGTGCGTTTCCCCTTCATTCCCTCTCGTGCAAATCCTCCTTGGGTTCCCTCCCCCGTCTTTCCTCTCCCTACCTCACAAAAGCCTCACCTCGTCGACGGAAGAAGGAGCAGGGCGCTTCTGCAACTTTGGATTGCAACTTCCTGCTTCCCTGGGAAACAGAGCCCGGCCGGGTCAGTTGTCCAGCGGAGGGCCAGTTCCCCCCCCCTCCCTCCCTCTCTCTCTCTGCAACCCTTGCGCCCCCCCCCCTGCGTACTACTTGCAATGCAACTTCCGCGCTCCATGCGCTTTCATAGAATCTGTCGAGCTGGAAGGGAGCCGAGGGTCATCTAGTCCCACCCGCTGCAATGCAGTAATACGCCGCTGCCCCCCTACAAGGGATCGAACCTGCAACCTTAGCCTTATCAGCGCCGTGCTCTTAAACTGAGCCATCCGGGCTCCCCTTTCCCCCACCTTCTTGCGTGCCTGAACCTGTCCGCGTTTTGCATTCTAACACTTGCAAGCTCCATCCTCCAGCAGTTCCCTGACGCCAGCTGCGCTTCCTTTCAGGCCAATACTTGGCAGCCATAAACTCGCACCGTGTCCAATATCCTATAAAAAGCATTAATCGGAATACCTTGCAACATTTCATCAAAGAAAATTGAGACGCCCTATTCCATAATAATAATAATAGTAATAATTTTATTATTTATACCCTTCCCATCTGACTGGGCTGCCCCAGTCACCTTGGATAAAAATATAATAAAACATGAAACATTTAAAAAAACTTCCCTTCAGATGACTTCTGAAGTTGTAGAGTCACTTATCTCCTTGGCTTGGGGGGGTGTCTAATAAAAATAAAAATAAATTATTTATACCCTGCCCATCTGGCTGGGCTTCCCCAGCCACTCTGGGCAGCTTCCAAAAAAATATTAATACGTCAAACATTAAAAGCTTCCCTAAACAGGGCTGCCTTTGGATGTCTTCTAAAAGTCTGGTAGTTGTTCTTCTCTTTGACATCTGGTGGGAGGGTGTTCCACAGGGCGGGTGCCACTACTGAGAAGGCCCTCTGCCTGCTTCCCTGTAACCTCACTTCTTGCAGGGAGGGAACCGCCAGAAGGCCCTCGGCGCTGGACCTCAGTGTCCGGGCAGAATGATGGGGGTGGAGACGCTCCTTCAGGTCTACTGGGCCTTTGAGGCCGTTTAGGGCTTTAAAGGTCAACACCAACACTTTGAATTGTGCTCAGAAACGTACAGGGAACCAATGTAGGTCTTTCAATGTAACTTCATACATTATTGTTGTTGTTGTTGTTGTTGTTGTTGTTTAGTCATTTAGTCGTGTCTGACTCTTCGTGACCCCCTGGACCAGAGCACGCCAGGCACTCCTGTCTTCCACTGCTTCCCGCAGTTTGGTCAGACTCATGTTTGTGGCTTCCCCTCCCCATGCAGCTTGGTTTCCCTAGCCACTCGGAAACCCGAACCCTATGGAAATAGGGATGTCAAGGTTGCAGGTTCGATCCCCGCACGGGACAGCTGCGTGGTCCTGCATCTTTCCTCAGGGCCTGCAAGACAGAGCTGTTCCACCTGGCCTTTGGTTTGGACTCAGTGGGACCCTTATGTCTTCCCTCCCCTTACAGTTTTGATTTGTGGGCTACTTTTAAAATGAGGCTGCTTTTCAAATTGCATTTTAACCTGTATTTTAAATTGGTCCCTCCCCCCATTATGTTTCTATTGTAATTTTACCGGTGTTAGCCGCCCTGAGCCCGGCTCTGGCTGGGGAGGGCAGGGTATAAATAAAATGTATCATCATCATCATCACCACCACAGGGGGTTGGACTAGATGACCATCGGGTCCCTTCCGACTCTACGATTCTATGATTCTATAAAGTCAAGTGTTACCGGAAAAATCCGAGGGCGCGCTCGCACTCGAGTGCTAAAATCCACGGGTTAGGGGGCGCAAATTACTTGCCTTGCCCCGGGTGCTGACAACCCACGCTACGCCACTGGACAGGAGTGCCTGGCGTGCTCTGGTCCATGGAGTCACGAAGAGTCGGACACGACTAAACGACTAAACAACAACAAACAGTGTAGTTTGCAATGATTCAGTTAATTCTCAAATGTATGCCAGACAAGCGCAATGCCCATCAATAACCGCTGCAGTCGGTGAAAATAGCACTATAGTTTTCACATAGCTAAGTAAATTAAAACCTGGAGTGGGACAAACTGCCTAACTATTTTATCCTTCTGCCACTGTAAGCTCTGGTCCATAGAAGCTTATGCTATGGTATGTTTGGCCTATAAACCGCTGCAGGACTGTATTGTTTTTTCCATAAGAGACTTAATAAGTTATGGGTGCTGCCACTGGCAAGGATATGTTGTGCAGGAAAACTGTGCATTTATGGAATCTGCATGGTTTCTTGGTGGGGTGGGAGGTGATGCCGAGGATGTTCAACTTACTTCCATTCCCCCGCAACAGGCTGCGCATTGTGTCCTTCGGCAGAACCCAGAGAACCAGGAACTGGCTCGCTTTTATTGCCACACGCAGAACAGCATCAGCCGGCGGCTCGTGTTAAGACAGTGAGTGCCAGGACAGTGGTTAGGGGACCCAGATGCCCGTGAACCCCAGCCACTGACATTCACATGCATCCTTCATCTGATACAGGGACGCGGGTGGCGCTGTGGTCTAAACCACTGAGCCTCTTGGGCTTGCCAATCAGAAGGTCAGCAATTCGAATCCCCGCGATGGGGTGAGCTCCCGTTGCTCCGTCCCAGCTCCTGCCAACCTAGCAGTTCAAAAGCACACCAGTGCAAGTAGATAAATAGGTACCGCTGTGGTGGGAAGGTAAACAGCATTTCTGGGTGCTCTGGTTTCCGTCACGGTGTCCTGTTGCACCAGAAGTGGTTTAGTCATACTGGCCACACGACCCGGAAAGCTCTCTGCGGACAAATGCTGGCTCCCTCAGCCTGAAAGCGAGATGAGCGCCGCAACCCCATAGTCACCTTTGACTGGACTTTACCACCCAGGGGTCCTTTACCTTTACTCAGTTGTCCAACACGACATTTGCTACTTAACCTTCATTTCCCTTTGTCTTGCAGGGATCCATCTGTGAAAAGAACCATCTGCAAATCTTGCTTCTCGCCTCTCGTCCCTGGAGTCAGCTCCACTGTGCGCCAGAGAAGTGAGTGGCCCTATCTCTTCCTCCTCCTCCTCTTCTGTGCGGCTATGTGGGCTCTGTGCCCTGGAGAGGCCCTTGGGTCTGGTACAGAGGTTCCCCTCTTCACAAACAAAGCCGAGAGTGGGCTGCACCAAGTTGGGAAGGCAGGAAGGACAAAACAAGGGAGTGTCTTTCCCCTTGAAAGATGTACGGGTGGCACTGTCTACAAACTAAATTACCCTGAGCATTCCCCCAGAATGGTGGCGAACCAGTTCACACATTCCTATTTGAAAGTGTAGTGTGGCCTGCCCCTGGGAATGTGGGTCATATGCTGCATAGGGGCTAGGTGCCCATGTCTTTGGATGACCAGGCAAAAGCACCCGAGGGGGTGTGGCAGCAGGGTTGGTAAGGGGCGGGGCCAGATGGAGATTCGTGGAGGGCCACATTCAGCCCCCAAGACTTGGGTTCCCTATAGCTGCTCTACAGGGAACCAGTGGCCCTCCAGATGTGGCTGAGGTCCATCTTCCATTATCCCTGTCCATTGGCCATGTCAACTGGGACTGGTGGGATTCAACAACATCTGCAGGGTTCCTCATCCCTTCTATGTTGGGATCTTCCTTAGAGACCACTGGAGAATTAATATTTCTTCCTAACTTCCCATTATGTACAGATTATTAGATTGAGAGATGGATTATTGTGGTTGTGAGCGCAGAAACAAGTGAGGCTGGGCAAAGAAAAAGTGAGGGAACTGCTGATGTAGTTGAAAGTTTGGGAGGAAAGCTGGAAATATCAGGGCAGGGAAGCAGTCTGACCCACTGTTTTCCAGGCTTCCCTGACTCATTTGCTCCTCGCCTCTCTCACCAGAGCGCCGTCATCAGCGGTGGACCATTGTGCGTTGTCTCACCTGTGGCCGCACCAAGCGTTTCCTCAGCAACCCTGACTACAAGTTGTGGTCGGAGCAACCTGAGGCGTTGCTGGAGAAGCAGATGCCCCCTAGTGAAGGAGCAAAAGGTGAGCGAAGAAGTTAAGTGTTTTAATATAATCAATGCTGTTGTTGTTGTTTTTGTTGTTGTTGTTATCATCATATTATAAACATATATATATATATATATATATATATCCCTCCCCTTCAAGCTGAAGATTTCCAGGGTGGAAATCTTTCCCAGCTGATCTTAAGCCAGTGCCTAAGCCCCAATGCCTTCTCATAATTCTCTTGAATAAAGGGCTTGAGTTGTTGGGAAAATATGATAGGGAAACATTTAGAAAGTTTCCATACAAAGGGAAGGAATTTTGCACAGGCAAAGAGGGGTCAATTGTTGCAGTGGCGGCCATTATAAGGGTCTTGGTAAAGTTGAAGGGGAGTAAAGATGTGGGCAGCAAAGGTTTGGAGGCCCAAACTAGGTGTGGAGAACGTAGCTGTGGAAAACATTTTTAGGAAGAAGCTTCAACGGAATCACCTTGGGCTGTTTTTCTTTCCTTGTGTCCAGCTTCAGGCCAGACCCCCAGCTCAGTGCAAGAGCCCCCCAAGGCCTCCCGAGCAGAAAAGGCAACACCACCTGCAAGTTCTGGACCTCACAGCCGTGCCTCTGAGGAGACGACAGCAGGCACCAAATCTAAAGGGAAGAAGGGGCAACGAACTCTTCCCAGTCAGGCAGGCAACTGTGGCTTGGTAGCAAACGCATAAGCCCCAAGTCGGGGCAGAAGAGTCAAATGTGCTTAATACGATTATTGGCTGTGGAGAAAGGACCCTGGATTGTTTGGAAACTAAAACCTAACTGGCTAACCCGTGGGACTTGAATGGCTGAGGTGATTTGAGTTCAGTGATAACGGCCCTCTTTTATAGCGCAACTAGCTTTGAGGCACCCACAAGAGAGGGGCTGGAGCCCATAGCGGCCTAGTGAATACCACGGCCTGCATTTCTTTTCTCTCGCCATCTCCATAGCTTGAGGTTCATTTTCCACCTGGAGGGGTGTCTCCACTTAGGAGCTGTTGGAGACCAGGAGATTTTGTTGAGCTCCTTCCTATTGGAACTTGAGGTGAAGCGATGATGGGGAAATGGCTTCCCATCCAGTCTCATGTACTACGCTATGTAAAAACTTGGAAATAAAATTTTGTTTCAACAGGATCATTCTTGCGTTGTGCTCTGAGTCATGCAGAGTAATAGAGCGACTTTACCCTCAAAGACCTAGTGATGAAGTAGACGCCACACATAAGACTTTGAAGATAGCTCTTTAATTGCAGGATGGCAACTATGACCAGCAGTATCATACATATACAGTGGTACCTCGGGTTAAGTACTTAATTCGTTCCAGAGGTCCATTCTTAACCTGAAACTGTTCTTAACCTGAAGCACCACTTTAGCTAATGAGGCCTCCTGCTGCCGCTGCACTGCTGCTGCACGATTTCTGTTCTCATCCTGAAGCAAAGTTCTTAACTCGAGGTACTATTTCTGGGTTAGCGGAGTCTTTAACCTGAAGCGTATGTAACCTGAGGTACCAGGTTACATACGCTTAAGTCCAGTGCAATGTGTTTCACTCTCTTGAGCCCAAGAGAGGGTCTGATTGCTTCTAAAACTGCTTTGAAGCAGCCCATAAATTATACCATCGACCATTCTGGAGCAACTCTCCGAACTAGGAGTAGGTGGCACCGCTTTGTGGTGGTTCCAGTCCTACTTGGATGGTCGTTCCAAGAGGGTATTGCTTGGGGAATGCTTTTCAGCCCCATGGAACCTTCAATTTGGGGTTCCGCAGGGCTCAATCCTATCTCCCCATGTTGTTTAACATCTACATGACACCACTGGTTGGGGTTATCTGGAGGTTTGGAGTACGTTGTCAGCAGTATGCTGATGACACTCAGCTCGTATTTCTCCTTTGCATCTGCAGGTGAGGTAGTGAAAGTACTGGACCAGTGTCTTGCCTCGGTAACGGAATGGATGAGAGCCAACAAACTGAAGCTCAGTCCAGATAAGACTGAGGCACTGTTAGTGGGTGGTTCCCTAGGCCAGATGGGTGGGAGATCGCCTGTTCTTGATGGGGTTACACTTCCTTTGAAGGAGCAGGTTTGTAGCCTGGGGGTCCTCCTGGATCCTTTGCTGTCGCTTGGGGCTCAGGTAGCCTCAGTAGCCCAGAGTGCCTTCCTTCAGCTTCAGATCATAGCTGTCAACATTTCCCTTTTTTGAAGGGAAAATCCCTTATTCAGAATAGGATTCCTCACAAGAAAAGGGAAAAGTTGACAGCTATGCTTCGGATGGTGACCCAGCTACGCCCCTATCTGGACAGGGATAGCTTAACTACTGTTGTCTATGCTCTGGTAACCTCAAGGTTCGATTACTGCAATGTGTTATGCCTAGGACTGCCTCTGAAGACGGTTCAGAAACTTCAGCTAATGCAGAATTCAGCGACCAGGTTGCTCATCAGAGCAGAACAGTTTGAGGATATTACACTGATCCTGGTATGACTGCACAGGCTACCAATTCGTTTCCGGGCCTAATTCAAAGTGCTGGTTTTGACCTATAAATAGCTCAGGACCACAATACCTTGAGGATCACCTTTTTCCATATGAACCTACCCGGACCCTGAGATCAACTTCTGAGGCCCTTCTCTGTGTGCCTCCTCCTCAAGAGGTCCGGAGGGTGGCAACAAAAGAACGAGCCTTCTCTGCAATGGCTCCCCATCTATGGAGTGCTCTCCTCAGCGAAGTTAACCTGGTACCTTCATTATATACCTTTAGGCGCCAGGCAGAAACTTTACTTTTTAACCACACTTGGTTGGTTTGATTGACATCCTATGTCCTTTGAAAATGTGTGTGGTTTTTTTGGGGGGCGGGGTTGCGTTGTTTTTATTTTGATTATGTATTTTGTGGTTTTATATTTGGATTTTATTTTGTGAACCGCCCTGAGACCTCCAGGTATAGGGCGGTATATAAATTCAATAAATAAGTAAACTAGTGTCCGCCTCTCTGCCATCTGCTCCACTGGTCCCAATTTTGGGGGATTTCTGTTGACATTGCTAACTATCCTCTACAGTTTTCTTTGCAGATAGGTAGCCGTGTTGGTCTGCCATAATCAAAATAAAAAAAAAATCCTTCCAGTAGCACCTTTAAGACCAACTAAGTTAACTTAGTTGGTCTTAAAGGTGCTACTGGAAGGATTTTTTTTTTTAGTTTTCTTTGCATTTGAGTTGGGAGATTTTCGTTTAAATTTGGAGTCTTCAAGCTGGCGTTCAACTTAACTGCTTTGCGGAATCAATGACCCCAAGTTGATTAGGTCTATTAATTTCAGTAGGTTTACTCAGAGTAGAATTAGCATTGAATACTGCCCCCACTTATGCCAGAATACTTCGTGTGTTGATAATTGTGGAGGAGGAGAAATAATTCTGGAGAAATGGTAGGGTGTGTGTGTCTTGCTCAATGTTTCTTCTGTTCTCTCCCTTTGCACAATCTCCCTTTCCTTGGAAAGAGATGTTTTTACCAAAATCATCATCATCATTGTGGTCATCTTTGTAGTAGCGAGGATTAGGATTGCAGCCTAAGTGTGTGTGTGTGTGTGTGTGTTGCTCAATTCCCCATTTACCATATTTTTCCGTGTATTAGATGCCCCCATGTATAAGATGAACTCCTATTTTTTGAGACTAAAAATTAAGAAAATGGGGGGAGAAGCCCAGAGCTTTTGGGGGGGATCACAAACATTTCTATAGCTTCTTTGGGAGGCAGTTAGCAAAAAAACACTCATCCTACAGAGCGCCGCTTTCAATCACGCGTGTCACTAAAGCCACCTACCGTCTGCTCAATCAGTGAAAGCAGACTCAAGGCACTCCCGATTGACGCAGCGCCAGCCAATACACTGCGGACGTTGCCGCAATCACCAGTCACCTGCCCAAGCAGTTACTAGAAGATTTAATGATAGTGAAGTTTAGATAATAAATACATATGAATTGTAAAACAGCTAATAAAAAGAAGTAAAGTACAAACTTCAGGAAAGGAGGAGTAAATATCGCCAGATAGGAATATCGCCAGACAGGACACACACTAAAACATCAAACATTAAAAACTTCCCAATACACTCTTGCATCTTTGCACTTGTGTACAAAAGGATCTCAAACCTTGTGGCAGAGAACTCTTGCACACGAATAATAATAATTATTATTATTATTATTATTATTATTATTATTATTATTATTAATTTGTACACCGCCCATCTGGCTGGGTTTCCCCAGCCACTCTGGGCGGCTTCCAACAAAGATTAAAAATACATTAAAATGTTACACATTAAAAACTTCCCTTTCGCAACTGCCCCACTTCACCTAGAACAACCCTTTTCCAACATTTCATTTGTTCTGTAGTCTCCTCCCACTCTGTGTACATAACTTGATGAATCACTGTTCTTGAAATCATTGCAACCAGTCTCTCGAATCCCTTTCCAGGGGAGCAAGGGAGACACCGAACACGCTGAGAACGATAAAAAAAATAAAACCCACCAGGAAAAAGAGAGAGAGGTGAGTCTGTGCTGTCTTGGGAGATGCACACATGCCTCAGGTGATGGGAGAAATCTCGCCTAGAGGATGTGGCACGGTTGGTCCATTTAGCTTAGTCTTGCCTAAGCTACACTGACAGGCAACAGCTGCCCAGGGTCTCTAACAGGAGTCCTACCCAGGTCTACCTGAAGATGCTGGCGATTGAACCTTGGACCTCCTGCATGCAACGCAGATGCTCTTATCATTAAGCTACAGCCCTTCCCTTAGTGTGGGTGGCAAGGAGAGGAAGCAGGGTTGGGGAGAAATAAAAGGGGATTGCAGAAAGGGAGATGGAGAGACACCCTGCTTACTTTTGGCTCCAGCCCTGATCACTGCTGGTGGCCCCTAGAAGATTGAGGTAAAGGGACCCCTGACCATTAGGTCCAGTCGTGACCGACTCTGGGGTTGTGGCACTCATCTCGCTTTATTGGCCAAGGGAGCCGGCGTACAGCTTCCGGGTCCTGTGGCCAGCATGACTAAGCCATTTCTGGCGAACCAGAGCAGCGCACGTAAACACCGTTTACCTTCCCGCCGGAGCGGTACCTATTTATCTACTTGCACTTTGACATGCTTTCAAACTGCTATGTTGGCAGGAGCAGGGACTGAGCAACGGGAGCTCACCCCATTGTGGGGATTTGAACCGCCGACCTTCTGATCGGCAAGTCCTAGGCTCTATGGTTTAACCCACAGCGCCACCCGTGTCCCCCCTAGAAGATTACCACTGAGGGAATGCGCCCCTCCAGAGGAAGAATAGGTTACAACTCCCCTGCTCTTAACTTTCGAGCTAGCTGTCCTTCAAAACCAAAACTAGGCTTTAAAATAAGAAATTCCACCTCGGCTATTCAGAGGTGTTATGGGAACCACAAGAAGGAAGAGTGCTGTTGTGCTCATGTCCTGTTTTTGAGCTTCCCATGGGCATCCTGATCTAGATGGGCCAATCGACTGATCCAACAGGACTCTTCTTCTGAAATAGCGTGTTCTGTGTATTCTACAATTTCTGGGACGTTTCCCTTTCAGCTGCTGCAATGGCCCCCCATCTCCTTCCTTGGCTCTTGTGCCTCATCCTTTCGCTGGTGGGACCCAGTTCAACTGCTGAAGATGACTTGGTGGTGGTGACCAGCAGTGGCTCAGTCCGGGGGAAGCGTCTCTCGTCTGGCTTTGGCAACGTCACGGCCTTTTTAGGCATCCCCTACGCTGAGCCCCCTGTAGGCAAGCTGCGCTTCCAGAAGCCCGTTCCTCATCAGCCATGGAGCAAGGTCTTGGAGGCCACCAACTTCAGCAATTCCTGCCCCCAGATAGTTATTTCCGGCACTCCAGATGCCGAAACATGGACGGCCAACACGCCCCTCTCAGAGGACTGTCTCTACCTCAACGTCTGGGTGCCCCATCCTCGGCCCTCCAAGCCAGCCGCTGTCCTTGTCTGGATCTATGGCGGGGCCTATTTTGTTGGCACAACCTCCCTAGTGATATACAATGCGGAATTCCTAGCTGCTGCCGAGAATGTCATTGTGGTCTCCATGAATTACCGCCTGGGGCCTCTAGGTTTCCTTTCGTTGCCACCAGCTGTCCCAGGGAACATGGGCCTGATGGACCAGCAACTAGCCATGTCTTGGGTGAAGCAAAATGCAGCTGCCTTCGGTGGAGACCCTACTCGGATAACCATTTTTGGCGTGAGTGCTGGGGGAGCCTCTGTTGCATTTCACCTCCTCTCACCAGGGAGCCAGCCTCTTTTCCATCGTGCTGTGCTAGAGAGTGGAGCTTCCGTCGCGGCCTGGGCTTGGCTGGATCCTGAGGAGGCCAGGAGAAGAAGTCAGAAGCTGGCCAAAGAGATGGGCTGTGCTCAAGAAGAGATCCCTGCTTTGGTGAGTTGCTTGCAGGGAAAGAACGCATCAGAGTTCCAAACCGCCCAGTTCCTTGTTGTGGACCCCACGGTGGTTCTGAATCCACCCTTTGCACCGACAACGGATGGGGAATTCCTCACCGATGAGCCGCGGAAGCTTCTAGAATCCAAGAACTTCACGGCTAAGCCTATCGTGATTGGTACCACCTCCGACGAAGGGTCTAGCTTCGTCTTATATGCAAGCCCTTTTTTGAACACGACCAAAGACTGCCTTTTGACCCGGGAGCAACTGTTGAAGGGGCTGCAGATGACCGTCCGCAACGCAACCAGTGACTTCATCAAAGCTGCAGCTGAGAGGTACAGTCAGGCAGAACCTGAAGGCCCAGCAAGGTACCGTTCAGCCATGGTGAAAGCCTGCGGCGATTACCTTTTCGTCTGCCCAGGCACGGATGTCGCCACAGCAGTGACAGAGGCTGGAAGCCCCGTGTACGTCTATACATTCCGCCACCGCAGCACTGGCTCTGTTTGGCCTGAATGGCTGGGGGCCAGCCACGGAGCTGAGGTCCCGTATGTTTTCGGAACTTTGACGCTGTTGAAAGGAACCAAGGAAAAGCACACAAAGGCAGAGTTGGAGCTTATCTCCCGTGTCATGCGATACTGGGCGGAGTTTGCCCGAAGCGGGTAAGAGAACTTTTTGGTTTCTCCTTTCAGTCACCCTTGCCTCAACAGCACAAAGACAGTCGCTTCTCTATGAGTACGACAACTTAGCCAAAAGACTTGTTTATTGCTTTGAGATTGAAAACATGAAACTTATGGGTAACCCACAACTTGTGCGTATTCCATACCCTCCAACATTTCTCCGATGAAAATAGGGGCTTCCTATTCCATAATAATAATGTATTATTATTTAGATCCCGCCCATCTGACTGGGTTGCCCCAGACACTCTGGCAGGCTTCCAACATATATAAAAAGTGTAGAAAAACATTAAGCATTTAAAATCTTCCCTACGCAGGGCTGCCTTCAGATGTCTTCTAAAGGTTGTATAGTTCAGGGGTCAGCAACAATTTTAAGCCGTGGGCCGGTCCACTGTCCCTCAGACCATGTGATGGGCCGGACTATATTTTGAAGGGGGGAAATGAACAAATTCCTATGCCCCACAAATAAACCAGAGGTGCATTTTAAATAAAAGGACACATTCTACTCATGTAAAAACACGCTGACTCCCAGACAGTCCACGGGCCGGATTGAGAAAGCGATTGGGCCTCATCCGGCCCCCTGTCCTTAGGTTGCCTAGCCCTGGTATAGTTACTTATCTCCTTGCCTTGAGGGGGTCACATAACTCCACACCCTCCAAAATTTCTCCCATGAAAATAGGGATGTCGTAAGAAAAAGCAGGACATTCCGGGCTCACATCAGAAACCGGGACGGCTTCTATAAATCCAGGACTCTCCCTGGAAAATAGAGACACTAATGCTAGAGAGTCTCACATTCAGCTTTACACGTTTGGCAAAAAACCCAAAAAAATTAAAAGGGGGTGGAAAATGGGTGGGTGTCCAGGACAAAAGACTTTGTCAATCCCGCCCGCCACTGAACCCAATATGTTTTGGCTATGGTTTTGGCAATGGTAAATTGAGGGTGGCCTGTATAAAAGCCAAGCTCAAACTAAGATTAGGAAGCATTTCTGATATTCTCAGTCTTCAAAAGTTTAGCTGATATCATAATTTGTGTGCATGCTAATTATAAATAATGTCATTATCTCAGCCTCTCTGGATCTAGCTTGCATTTCTCTATACTAAGATAGATATTCTACTTATTCTAAAACCCCACACTTCTTTCTCCTGTGGGTTGAGGCAGGTGGTCGCTAATAGCTAATCACGATGAGCAGGCAAAACCTCCGGAAGCTGCTATGCACTGATAACACTGATTGCAAGAAGGGTTGTTTGTGCAAGTGCAGAGTTGCACAGTTAACAGGCACTGCATTCCGTTTTTGTTGGGGATAGTGAGCAACCAATTAATGTGAAAGCAGAGTGTTTCGAAATTTTGTACAAAGTACACGCGCATGCGCATGCACACACACACACACACACACACACACACACGTTAGCTATAATGCAATTGCATTACAGTGGTACCTCAGTTTTCGAAGAGGTTAATTCACAAACAACTTGGAAAGCAAACGCTGGAAAACCGGAAGTAGGTGTTCCGGTTTTCGAACTATTTTGGAAGCTGAATGTGCTCTGTTTTGAGTCCCCCTGTGTTTCCTGTTGCGCTGCTAATTTGTGTCCCCCACCCCCATTGTAATTCAAGCCTTCTGTTTCCAATTGCAGTGTTCTGAGGTGATATTTGGAGCTTGAGGCTTTTTCAGTTAATTTGTTTTTGTGACTGTGTGGATCCCAGTTTAGCTACTGATTGATTGATTGATTGATTGATTGTGTGACTGTGGAAATGGATAAATGGATACTGTTTTATTTATTTTATAGTAGATCACATTGTTTTCATTTTATGGATCAATGGTATCGTAAGATAGCAAAATTCATGTTAAATTGCTGTTTTAGGGATTGTTTTTAAAAGTCTGGAACGGATTAATCTGCTTTGCATTACTTTCTATGGGAAAACACACATTGGTTTAGGAACGCTTCGGTCTAGGAACAGATTTTCCAGAACGGATTAAGTTTGTGAACCAAGGTATCACTGTATAGTTTTGAGATCTGGTTCTCACAAATCTGGAAATTAATATTTTAATGGACAAGCTGACAACTCATGTACGAGAGAGTCAAACGGACAAGAAAATCACTACTTCTCAATCTACCAGTTTTATTACATACGTAACATCAACAGAACATAGTTACAGGCCTCCAAAACCACATGGCGATTGGTGGGAACTTTGCTTAACTGAAATGACTAAAAAGTTAAATGTAATTAAAGAGACATTTGGTGCTTTGCAGGGGCGGGGGTGGTAAAATCAACTGTATGAACCACTGTTTATGACCCCAAATAAAGAAAAACAATGAGGGGGGAATGCATGCAACTCCATGAAATAAGACTGCAATAAAGAAAATGCACCTTGAAAGAGAGAAAAATAGTATATGTTACATTATAGTAATTCTGGGGACGCTGGTGGCGCTGTGGGTTAAACCACAGAGCCTAGGGCTTGCCGATCGGAAGGTCAGCGGTTCGAATCCCCGCGATGGGGTGAGCTCCCGTTGCTCGGTCCCTGCTCCTGCCAACCTAGCAGTTCGAAAGCACGAAGTGCAAGTAGATAAATAGGTACCACTCTGGTGGGAAGGTAAACTGCATTTCCGTGTGCTGCTCTGGTTCGCCAGAAGCGGCTTAGTCATGCTGGCCACATGACCCGGAAGCTGTATGCGGACAAACGCCAGCTCCCTCAGCCAATAAAGCGAGATGAGCGCCACAACCCCTAATGGTCAGGGGTCCCCTTTACCCTTTACCTATAGTAATTCAACACCTTTAATTACTGCCTGGTTAGTCTAAAATAATTTTTTAAAAGGAAATTGGATTAACAGAATCAGAAATAGTACTCCCATCTAGTATCAAAAATAGCCAATAGTTTGGACTTTCTGAAATATTTTGTATATTGTATATTGTATATACCAGATTTCTCAGAAAGTGCACAAATCTGTCTCTTATTATGGAATCACAGATCCATTCGTCTCTGCAGTCTGTAAAAAGGAAACGGTTGCTCTTTTAACTGGAAATCATCTTTCTTCCTCCTCTACATGCTTTTGTGAAATCACAGCCTCGTTAGTCTTTGGCTCAATGAGCTCTAACCCAAGTTTAGAATATATAGCTGACGATGATGAAAATGGGAGGCATGTTATCCCTCCCCAAAAACCGGCAACATTACATTAGCTTAATTATGAACACGAGTCAAGTATTTCACTGATACTCAACATCGTTGTTTCGGAAACCCCTTCAGATGGGCAGGGTACAAGAAAGCAGAGTTGTATATCGTGTGCCTCACACAGAACCAGTGCTATTTGAGCAATGATTTCTTTGCTTCCCACTCAGCAACCCGACTCCTTCCGATGTCAGTGAAACAAAATGGCCCGTCTACGACCCGGCACAGCAGAACTTCTTCGTCCTCAGCACCGAGCCGCCCCGTGTGATGGAGCCATCACCGGCTCAGCAATGCAGTTTTTGGAACACACTCCCATCAGGGACATCAAAGCCAGGTGAGTGGAAAGGGGGAACAGACAGGGCCAAATGCTTTCCTTGCAATGGTCACCTGTCATGGATGCTTTAGCAAGGATTCTTGCATTGCAGGGGGTTGGACTAGATGACCCTAGGGGTCTCTTCCAAGTCTGTAATACGAATAAATGTCCCCCGCCACCATTCAGGCATGGCTTTTCCCAGTTAAAACACAGTGATTTGGGTTTTACATGAACAAATCTCTCACTCGCGCACATATTCGCTTGGGGAGCTCATTCTCACCTCAGATATCTCTTGAAGGTCTTTTGTTTATACTGACAGGCTTATTCAGTTGCTTGCAGTCATTTCTATATTTATTTTGCATTGTTTTATGTGCATTTTATTGTATTTCATCATCATCATCATCATCATTTATACCCCAGCCATGTGACTGGGTTTCCCCAGCCACTCTGGATGGCTTCCAACAAAACATTAAAAATAGGATAAAACATCAGATATTAAAAAAATTCCCTAAACAGGGCTGCCTTCAGATGTCTTCGAAAAGTCAGAGAGTTATTTATTTCCTTGACATCTGATGGGAGGATGTTCCACAGGGCAGGCGCCACCACTGAGAAGGCCCTCTGCCTGGTTCCCTGTAACCTCACAGTGAGGGAACCGCCAGAAGGCCCTCAGAGCTGGACCTCAGTGTCCGAACTCATATGGGTGAGTGGAATGTAAATATTTTTGTAAATAAAATAAAAATAGATCAGAAGCTCAGTGTGGTGGTGGCGGCCCAGGAGAAGGGAAATTCTCTGAGGCAGCCCTAAGTTGTGGAATTCCCTCCCTACAGAAGTGTGTTTGCATCTGGCACCTTCATTACCTAGTTTTTTTGTCATGTGTTGAAGACATAACTTTTTACGATGGTCTTAGACACCTGGGAGATATATTCTTATGTTCTTATTTTTAGCATCCACCATATACTTACGACCTTACTTGTTGAAAGCAGTTTTTTTAATATATATTTTTCATTGCTGTAAGCCACCCTCTAATCTCACAGGGAAGGGTGGATAAGAAATCAAAATACTACTATTAATAATAATAAGTTCATTTCCTCCTTCATTTGCCATTAAAATCCAAGAAGATGTCTTATCCACACAGGAATATGAAAGGAAGGAGGAGCTGTGAATTAAGAGAAAGGCTTTTTTTTTCACAGGTAAGTATCAGTAAGGATGGAGAGAAAGAAAGAATCTGGTTGGGAGTTGGGAGAAAGTAGTCCAATGGGACCAGTATAATTTTTTGGTGGAATACAATTTTCTCCAGCCAAAATTAAGCGTTTAAAAGATCCATTTGAAAAGATTTGATTGGGGAGCAATTTAAGCATCTGCTCCTGGAAATAATGGGGATTAAAAAGTGGTTAATTTGGGTTGGATTGTGGTTTATATTTACTTCAGTTTATGCCACCACACTGTCCCATTTGATTCACGGTACTTGATACTATTTTTACATTGGCAATTACAGTGGTACCTCGGGTTACATACGCTTCAGGTTACAGACTCCACTAACCCAGAAATAGTGCTTCAGGTTAAGAACTTTGCTTCAGGATGAGAACAGAAATCGTGCTCCAGTGGCACAGCAGCAGCAGGAGGCCCCATTAGCTAAACTGTTGCTTCAGGTTAAGAACGGACCTCCGGAACGAATTAAGTACTTAACCTGAGGTACCACTGTAGTTCTACGCAAAGAAGACCTGTTGAAATGAATGGAAATTACTAACAGGTTCCTTAAACTTCAATGGGCCTACCCTGAGGAAGACTTGGTTGAATACAACTAAGTCAACATAACAGCTCCTACACCTTCCGGGTCCTTACGGAAGACGGGTTACTGCACCACTGGCACCTGGGCACCCCTTGGAGACGACGGGCAGGTTACAAATGTGAAATAATCACAATACATTGTGAACTGAAATAGGAGTGTAGTGCAAAGGAGAACATTTTTCTTCCATATTTCATTTTTATATATATATGGAGAAATCGTCATTTTCTTGATTGAAAATATTTGGATCCTCTCAGTCACCAGGATTTCCTCTTTTCAAACATTATAAAAATATGAAATCGTTGATATGAAACACACCAACATTTAAACCAAGGATGGAGAATGTGTGACCCGTTACCCCCAGCCAGCATAGTCAATAGTAAGGATTGACTCAAGTTCAGCAACATATGGAGGGCCACATGTTCCCCACCCGATTTAGGCTCCATCTGTGGTCTAAACCACTGAGCCTAGGGCTTTCTGATCGGAAGGTTGGCAGTTCGAATCCCTGTGACGGGGTGAGCTCCCGTTTTTCGGTCCCAGCTCCTGCCAACCTAGCAGTTCAAAAGCACATCAAAGTGCAAGTAGATAAATAGGTACCACTCCAGTGGGAAGGTAAATGGCGTTTCCGTGCACTGCTCTGGTTTCACCAGAAGTGGCTTAGTCATGCTGGCCACATGACCTGGAAAAACTGTCTCTGGACAAACATCGGCTCTGTCGGCCAGTAAAGCGAGATGAGCGCCGCAACCCCAGAGTCGTTCGCGACTGGACTTAACTGTCAAGGGTCCTTTACTTTTACCTTTACAGAAGGCGTGTAATGCAATATCTGATACCACTTCAAACAGCCATGGCTTCTCCCCCAAAGAATCTTGGGCAATGTAGTTTGCTAAGGACGTTGAGAGTTATTAAGAGACCCCTAGTCCCCTCTCAGAGCTACACTTCCCAGAGTTGCCTGGGAAGGGAGCAGGATTGTTAAATGACTTTGAGAAGTGTAGCCCTGTGAGGGAATATGGGGTCTCCTCTCACAACCCGTAACAGACGGCATTTCCCAGGATTCCCTGTATATCCATGACTGTATAAAATGATATGATCCTGCTTTCAATGTATATTGCAGATGGGGCCTTATGCAGATAAAAGAGTCGGCAGTTGGGTTGAGGAACAAAACTTAGGAAAATATCCCGTCGATAGCTAAAGGGGAGGAGAAACCCAGTTGTTCATGTAAAATCTCCAAGGGAACTAGCAACTACAAACAAGGGAGAGAGTTCTAGACATGAGGCACCCTGACTAAAAAGTCCCTGTCTCTTGTTGACTTGCCACCCACCTTCGAAAGTAGGGACATTGAATGGAGCCTCTGAAGAAGGTTTTAACAACTGGGCAGGTACGTATGGAAGCAGGCCGTTAGGAACCCAGTTCCAAGTTGTTTAAGCAGGGGTCAGCAAACTTTTTCAGCAGGGGGCCGGTCCACTGTCCCTCAGACCTTGTGGAGGGCCGCACTATATTTTGAAGGGGGGGAAATGAACGAATTCCTATGCCCCACAAATAATCCAGAGATGCCTTTGAAATAAAAGCACACATTCTACTCATGTCAAAACACCAGGCAGGCCCCACAAATAACCCAGAGATGCATTTTAAATAAAAGGGCACATTCTACTCATGTAAAAACACGCTGATTCCCGGACCGTCCATGGCCCGAATTTAGAAGGCAATTGGGCGGGATCCAGCCCCCGGGCCTTAGTTTGCCTACCCATGTGTTTAGGCCAGGAGTAGAAAACCTATGGCCCTCTAGATGTTGCTGAATTACAGGTCCCATAAACTCTGACCATTGGCCATGTTGGCTGAGGCTCATGGGAGTTTTGTAGTCCAACAACCTCAGGAGAGCCACAGGTTCTCAACCACTGGTTGGCGGGGTCAGATCAAAATCAGCACACCCTCAGAAATGTCATGGCCTGCACATGTGGTTTTGGGGAAGATCTTCCAGGACACCCATTCGCAACCACACTGAGTTATCCTCCGCCTGTAAAAAGAGCTCCTGCTAACACCAAATGCTTTGTGTCCCTCAGAGATGTCTGAGAAGATACAGAAGAACCTATTATGTGGAATTATAAAGCTTCGTTTTCACAGAAAGGGCTTGCTACTGCCTTGCAAAGACCTGCTGAAAGCCAAGGTTGAGTCTCCAAGGGCTGCAACTCTTCGAGATGAAGCAGAAGTATAGTGAAAATGGATACCTTTGTTTTCTTTTTGTGAACCACTAGGCATCCACAAACTCAGCCCTCCAGATGTTTTGGGACTACAACTCCCATCATCCCTAGCTAACAGGACCAGTGGTCAGGGATGATGGGGATTGTAGTCCCAAAACAACTGGAGGGCCGAGTTTGGGGATGCCTGACTTAGAGGTTTGCTTGCTTTTTTTACAATCAAGCGGGATGTAACTTTTATGCAATAAATAAATCTTTTGAAAGCATTTTCCCAGCTTCCTATTCCTGCCTCTGCATTACAGCAACAAAGGTCAGCAATATAAAGTGAAATTTTGTGTGGAAACTGGTGTGAAAAGTTTAGCTTTAGTGGGGATATTAATGTTCTGCACAAAGGCCAAAGTTCAGATCCTCATATAGAGTTTGAGTTCAACAACACCTAGAGGGCCATACAGTCCTCTCTCCGCATTTATATTTTGTTTTTACCAGCTAGATTTATTATGACATTTATATCCCGCTTTTCCTCCAAAAATTTCAAAGTGGTGTGCATGGTTCTCCCCTTCCGCATATTTTCCCCTTAACAACCCTGTGAAGCTGAGAAGTAGTGACTGGCCCAAGGTCACTCAGTAAGCTTTATGGCCAAGTGGGGTCTTGAACTCTGGTCTACTGGGTCTTGGATTGCATTAAATGCAGCCAGTACAAGCATGGTATGTGTCGGTTATTTGGTTATTATACAAGAAGAATTCATTGGATCCCTAAATCCCAAGGCAAGGTGGAATACTGTCCATTAAAAGAGAGCCCCAGAAGAAGTTTTGAAACACAAAACATGCAGCAAAGAAAAGTGTGGGAATATGGGCTACTAAATATCCTGTTTTAAGTCATTTACAATACTTCCCCTTTCTACCCTCTTAGCATAGAATAGACCACAGAGTTGGGTATGTTAAAATGGTTTTTACTTACAAACTTTCCAAAGGTCAGATTCATGCGTTTTTCTGTGCCGCAGCAAGAAAACACAGGCAGACATTTTGGGTTACAAAATATAGCAAAACGTTTCTGAACAAGTGGTCTGAGCTTGGAGCGATCAAGCTCACACACATCCTATCTGGCCAAGTTCACATGTTGGAAGAAGACAAACAGTAGAAAGAAAGAGAACAAAGAACCTTCCTAACCGTTTGCCACCACATGTGAGAGGGCAGAACCTGGTTGAGTCTAGGGAAAAAGCTTACTCTATGGTCTTAACCCTTTCATCCATTAACAACAGCTAAGCATGCTGTTTTATATGAGGCTGCAATTATATCCCACAGCTTTAGTAAGAGAGGCCAGGGGCAAGCCATCAGGAATATCCCCTCCTTCAAAATGAATGGGGTGGTGTGAGAGTGGTACCACAGCCTTGACTGTGCACACTTATCCCAGTATTGTCCATGCTCAGAATTTTTGTAGAGTTTAAAAAAAAAAAGTGGGACAAACTGATGTGCAGAGTACAGTGGTAACTTGGTTCTCAAACTTAATTCATTCCAGAAGTCTGTTCCCAAACCAAAGCATTTCAAACCAAGGCATGCTTTCCCATAGAAAGTAATGCAAAATGGATTAATCCGTCCCAGACTTTTAAAAACAACCCCTAAAACAGCAATTTAACATGAATTTTACTATCTAAGGAGACCGTTGATCCATAAAATGAAAGCAATAAACAATGTACAGTACTGCAGTCACACATTCAATCAATCAGTAGCTGAACTGGGTCAAACACAGTCACAAAAACAAAACGAAAAGAGCCGCAAAAACAAAAATGCAAAAACAAAATAGCAAAACCTCAGTGTAACACTCCAAATGGGAGCGTGGCACTCAAAACGCAGCACGTTTGGCTTCCCAAAAAAGTTTGCAAACCGGAACACTTACTTCTGGGTTTGTAGTGTTTGGGTTCCAAGTTGTTTGAGTACTAAGGCGTTTGAGAACCAAGATACCACTCTACCTGAAATAGTCTCCTATCACACCAAACCCTCTTTGCAAAGGAATCCCGAGGAGACAGTAATATTGGGCAGACACTAGGTGGCACCATAATGCTAAGCATCAAGAGCAGAGACTTTTAACCCCAAGAGTTTGGTGTATGGGAGTCTCCAATGAACTATCTGGCCACAAAGATAGGTATACTGACACCCTGCAGCTGGTGTGTATATTTCCCTCTGAAGTTAGTACAGTAAGAAGTTGTTCTTGTCAGGAAGAAGAAAGAGTATTCTGGCACCTTAAAAAATAAACAGATTTTTTATTCTGTGAGCTAGAGGAGCTTGCTCATGCCAGTGTATTGTCTGTAGCAGACAGTTACACACAACTCTGGGGCCAAAAGGCAGCACTGGGTCTTTGGAAACCAGAGTCATAGAAGAGGCTTGTTCACACAACACACTCTACACAGGTATACGTGTGCAAGTGCTTTTGTGAAAAAGGTATATTCTTGTTGATTTGTACACCTCAACTATTGTCTGCACAGACTGTACACATGTGAAGCTCTGCGTGTATGGTAAATAACTATGAGTGTATAGCTATTTGTGTACACAGGCACACGGATTTTACACTTGCTGAATGGAATGGGTGAACACCCTTAAGAAAGCTGCAGGTCCAGCTCTCAGTGGCAATTTGTTGTTGTTGTTTAGTCGTTTAGTCGTGTCCGACTCTTCGTGACCCCATGGACCAGAGCATGCCAGGCACTCCTGTCTTCCACTGCCTCCTGCAGTTTGGTCACACTCATGCTGGTAGCTTCGACAACACTGTCCAACCATCTCGTCCTCTGTTGTCCCCTTCTCCTTGTGCCCTCCATCTTTCCCAACATCAGGGTCTTTTCCAGGGAGTCTTCTCTTCTCATGAGGTGGCCAAAGTATTGGAGCCTCAGCTTCACGATCTGTCCTTCCAATGAGCACTCAGAATGGATGCGTTTGATCTTCTTGCAGTCCATGGGACTCTCAAGAGTCTCCTCCAGCACCATAATTCAAAAGCATCCATTCTTCGGCGATCAGCCTTCTTTATGGTCCAGCTCTCACTTCCATACATCACTACTGGGAAAACTATAGCTTTAACTATTCGGACCTTTGTTAGCAAGGTGATGTCTCTGCTTTTTAAGATGCTGTCTAGGTTTGACATCGCAAAAACAAACACGTGAAGTGTGAAAGCTCATTTTGCGGTCACGTGCCTTAAATCACACCTTGCTTTGTAGCTCTGCTACAACAAACAAAAACATGGATCCAAAGCACGGATCCTCACAATTTTAATCAACCAAGCTCCCACATTTATCATGTAAACCAGGGGTGCCCAAACTTTTTTCAAAGAGGGCCAGATTTGATGTAGTGAACACGCGTGAGGGCTGATCAAAGTTGTTGCACTTTTTATAGGATTTTACCCCAGGACATATACTGCCATGGGGGCTGGGTTAAATCACCCGGCAGCCCGGCCTAGGCCCCAATATGGACTTTGGACATGCCTGATGTAAACCTACCTCACCATCCATGCGTAGGACTGCACCATGTGTTGCTAAAGCATAAGCTGAAGGAACGCAGCCTCATGATCCATGCGCTGGAACCTCAAGACTAGACTACTGTGATGCATTCTGTGTGGGGCTACCCTTTGGCTTGGGGCACAGCCTGCTGCTGGTGCAAAACACAGCGGGTAGACGGTTGATTATCACCAGCCCACAACTCCAGTGCTCAAAAGTCTGCACAGCCTGACTTGACAACTACTGGGCCAGGTACAAGGTTCCTGTATTAATTTAGGTAAAGGTAAAGGGACCCCTGACCATTAGATCCAGTCGTGACCGACTCTGGGGTTGCGGCGCTCATCTCGCTTTATTGGCCGAGGGAGCCGGCGTACAGCTTCCGGGTCATGTGGCCAGCATGACTAAGCCACTTCTGGCAAACCAGAGCAGCGCACAGAAACACCATTTACCTTCCCGCCAGAGCGGCACCTATTTATCTACTTGCACTTTGACGTGCTTTTGAACTGCTAGGTTGGCAGGAGCAGGGACTGAGCTACGGGAGCTCACCCTGTCGCAGAGATTTGAACCGCCAACCTTCTGATCAGCAAGCCCTAGGCTCTGTGGTTTAACCCACAGCGCCACCCGCGTCCCTTTGTATTAATTTACAAGGCCCTTAATAATTTGGTCCTTGAGGATACATCAAGGACCACCTAATGCCTTATATCTCAGCCCGATTACTGAGGTATTTGTAACTGTTAGCGGTCCCCAATGTCTGGGATGCATGGCTCATATTCTCCCTGAGCTGCGGGTGTAGTACTATGGACCCAGTTTCATGAAACTTCCTTCTGGCTGAGGTCAGACAAGCCACCAACCCTGTCGAACATCTGGCACCTACTCAATACTTTTTAAAAATTCCAGCAGGCATGTTAATTGAAGCTTGGTTTTATAATTTTAACTGCTTTTTACATTGTATCTTTGTAAACCGCTTGCTTAGAGACCGTGGTAGTTGAGCAGTATATAAATTCCTTAAGTTAATAAGTTAAGTATATATAGTTGAGCACTTATAACTTAAATTCCTTAAGTTATAAATTCGATAAGTTAATAAACAAATGGTAGTTTCTGCAGAGCTATGCCAATGTTTCCCAAACTTGGGTCACCAGCTGTTTTCGGACTACAATTCCCACCATCCCTGACCATTGATCTTGCTAGCTAGGGATGATGGGAGTTGTAGTCCGAAAACAGCTGGGAAACGCTGACCTACGCAGATGAGTTAACTCACAGCTGACCCAGCAGGCTTGAACTCTGCACCCATCAGCTATGGGGCTGTGACTTCAACTCCGCCTTCTCCAGGGGCTGGCTGCACGAGGGAGTTATCTGGATCCAGTCCAGCAACATCTGGAGAGCCAGTGTGGTGTAGTGGTTAAGAGCGGTGGATTTGTAATCTGGTGAACTGGGTTCGCTTCCCCGCTCCTCCACATGCAGCTGCTGGGTGACCTTGGGCCAGTCACACTTCTCTGAAGTCTCTCATCCCCACTCACCTCACAGAGTGTTTGTTGTGGGGGAGGAAGGGAAAGGAGAATGTTAGCCGCTTTGAGACTCCTTAAAGGGAGTGAAAGGCGGGATATCAAATCCAAACTCTTCATCTGTGCCTGACACACACCTGACAGCTGTGGGGTATGTGGGCACCATTTGCAGGAAAGAACTTTGCAGGCCTAACTTGGGAGCCGAATCTAACCCACAAGCTGGAGGTTCCCTACCGGTTACAAGCAGGTAATATTAGTAGTAGTAGTAGTAATAATAATAATAATAATAATAATAATTTATTTGTACCCCGCCAATCTGGCTGGGTTTCCCCAGCCACTCTATGTGGCTTCCAACAAAAGATTAAAAACTGGGCTGCCTTCAGATGTCTTCTAAACTGGGCTGCCTTCAGATGTCTTCTAAACTGGGCTGCCTTCAGATGTCTTCTAAAAGTCAGAGAGTTGTTTATCTCTTTGTCGTCTGATGGGAGGGCATTCTACAGGGCGGGCGCCACTACTGAGAAGGCCCTCTGCCTGGTTCCCTGTAACCTCACTTCTCGCAGTGAGGGAACTGCCAGAAGGCCCTCGGCGCTGGACCTCAGTGTCTGGGCAGAACTATGGGGGTGGTATACTGGGCCAAGCCTGTTAAGGGCTTTAAAGGTCACTACCAACACTTTGAATTGTGCTCGGAAACGTATTGGGAGCCAATGTAGGTCTTTCAAGACTGGCGTTACGTGGTCTCAGCGGCAAGTAGCAGCGCTCACAGCTTACGGACTGCACCGTGTAACAGGTGTCTGGCCCAGCAGCCTAAGGCGGACAAGCCACTGAAACAGGCATTCAGAATCCATTCATTTCATAAACCCTGCAGGGCTCAATCTCTGTGTTTGTGTATGTGTGTGTTTCTGTTTTGCCCAAGGGTCTGGGAGTGGGAGAGAGCTCTTTAGCCTGATGCTTTTAAAATAATTAAATTCTCAACAAACAAACTTGATGCTACGAATAGCAACGGGGGTCTACTCGGAAGTAAATACTGCGTCCAGGCGCAATTAGCGCCGATTTAAGGTGCACCACACTAAGCTAAAAACCTCACCAAAGAAACGCTTCGTTGCAGAGGGAAGAGTTTGTGCACCGTGGAGGCTGGAGGGCTTCTATTCTACATGCGGGGGTGGGGGGGGCGAGGAAAATGTGCTCCGTGGGGGGGCGGGGAAGGCAAGGAAAGGAGCTGAGCTCTAACTATAGGCTCCCACGCTTGAGCAGGCCCGACTCCGTGGGGCGGACCACCCTCTCTCCTGGAGGAGGAGGTTCCCATCCACGGCGTGTCCTCCCGCGCTCCTGAACGGGAAATCTCTGCAGCCCAAGACTCTCCGCGAGGCAGCTCCTCCCTTCCTGCCTTGAGCCGCCGCCAGCCGCGCCCCCCTCCCCAGTTATCTGCTGCCTGCCAAGCCCCGCCCCTCTTCATTGTCCTCCCCTTTCTGTTTATACACAAAGACCCCCATCTTCTTCCCCCTTCCCCTTCCTCCATCCCTCGCTTTTTTCCTCTCTTTCCTTTTTTAAAAAAAAAATCTTTTCTCTTTCCCTTCTTTTTTTCCACCCTTTCTTTTCTCTCTCTCTCTCTCTCTCTCTCTCTCTCTCTCTCTCTTTCTCCCCCCCCCCATCCCCGCCCTCCTGCCTTCCTGGGTTAAAGGATTTGAGCAATGGGTCTGGAGGTGGAGCTCGTCGGAGGATTAGAAGAAGCGGATGTGAGAAGAGATTGAGAGGGATTTCTCTCTCTCTCTCTCTCTCTCTTCTCTGCCTCGCTCTGTCGCTCCGATCCCGAAAACTTCTCGGAAAGAAGCAGAGGGAGGAGGAAAGAGGAGGGTTTGCTGTTTTTTTAAAAAGGGAACTAACCAAGCCCCCTTCCTGCCCTCCACCCAGCAACAATCCTGACTCAGACCCGCTTGGATCTGCCCTCCCTTCCCCTCGGCTTGGGGAAAAGAGGAAAAAAAGATCTGCTGCTGAAATCTACCGCCAAGCAGAGGACCAGCTCCGCGCGCGCCCAGCTACGCTCCCGGGGATCATGGGCCAAGCGAGGGATCCAGCCTGCCGCCTGCCCCACACCTCCAGGACCTAGCTGGATTGAGACTCTCCTCGCGTGTTTTTGCGTGTCGTCGGAATACCCTTTCCCCTCCGGGTCCTCCGAGCACTGGAGGTGGCTTCCCCCCCCTCTTGGCGTCTTGAAGACAAGCCGCCTCTCCGGATCTGGGTTCTGATTTCGGAGTGGACGACCCTCCTGCCTTCTCGGACGCCTGGGTTCTAACGGAGCCGTGAAGAAATTCGGCGGATGGTGGAGCGGGGGAGAAGAGAAGAAGAAAGGATTCTTTTGATCTCGAAATTCACTGCTTTTTCCCTTCCAATTCTCGGGCACTCTGATTCTCTCCAGATACTGAAATATATTATCTCTACTGCTGGCTTTAAAAAATAGGACTCCTTTGATCTCTTGGTTTCTCTCCGGACTCCTAGGTTCTGTCGACTTATTGGAACGCTCCACCATTTTAATTATTTATTTTTGATGTCTATAATCCTCTTTCCTCCCGAGCTCCGGGACTGCAGAATTCTCGGGATTTTCTGAATATTAAGAAATTCTTGTTCTACAGACATCCAGGCACCTCTCTCCATCCTTTTGGGTTTCCAGCTTGAGATTTGAGCCCATCTCTCCCCCCCCCCACCGCCTTGGGCTTTGTGCTGATTTCCTCATCAGGGATCCTGACTTCCTGACCCAGTTAAGAACTTTTAAGAGAAGGAGTTAGGTACCAAAGTCAGCTCGGCACCTCCATCGTTGCTGGATTTAAACTCCTGGAATCGCTTGAAATCCTCGCATTCGGACTCTGGTAAATTTGATATTTAATTTTACCTCATTTGCACGCCGCCTTTTGCAGCCCCACAAACCCACTTTTCCTTTTCAGTCATCCACTGGGGGGCATCCTGATCAGTTTCTGCCAACAGGCAGGAGAAATCGGAGCCATTCGGGATTTATTTTATCCCAGTTATTTAATTACAGCTTACTTCCTGTCAGTAATATTAATCTCCCCCCTACCCCCGTTGCCAATCGCATGGGTCCTTGGTGACCTTCTGAACCCGAACCATTCCCCTCCTCAGGTTCAGATGAAAAGAATTCCCTCCCCCATCCCCAAATTGGGAGCCAAAAAAATTGCCCCCCAAACTATATCCCTGTTATCCGAGATTAGTTTCCACTTCTCAGTACGGAAACCACAAGACCTGCATGTTTTAATTTAGATCAAGTAAGGAGGATGGCCTGTCAGCCTGTGCACACACTTGCCTCTTCAGATTAGTCTGTGCCACTGTTTCAATCTGGATTAAACAGCCTGGAATAATTTCACCACCCCTGGGTTATTACTCCCTGTCACCAATAAGAATTAAAAAGCACACCTGCAGCATTAATAGCCATTGAGTGGGTTTTCAGAACAGTGGTACATAGGGAGCTACCTTATTATGAATCAGGCTCTCCAGGGTGGAGGGGTGGGCATCCTCTTCCCCATCTCTTTAACCACTCTGGCCTCGTCTACAAAACTATGGCTGCAGCATGCCACGCTGCCCACCCCCTTTCTCCTCGGCTCCTTCCTTCAGTGGTGTGGCGCCTGAGCTCCTTGCGTGAAGAGATCCACGTGGAGAGCTGTCACCGCCCCAAGGCAGGGGAGGCAGCATATGGTGTGCGGTGTGTGTCTGGGTGTGAGCCGGAAAAAAGATGAGTGGATTGCGTGCAGGGAAAGAAGGCAACTCCCAGGTGGAGCTCCTCGAAAAAGGGCTTTTCATCTCCACGCCCCTTCCTGAACGGACCCTCACAGTTATCTTTCCTTCCCAAGTTCCTCCATTTTCTTCTTCATCGTCTTCCTTCCCTGAATCTGTCTTGCTCCCCCTTCCTTCTTTCCCAACCCTCTTTCCTCACCGCAATTCCAACTCCTTCCTGCCTAGCTAACCCCTTTCCCTTCATGCCTTTCCCCCTCCCTCCTTCAATCACATCCCTGTTTCTTTTCTTTCCCTCTCACAAGCCTTTTCCCATCTACTCCCATTTTGCTATTCGCCTTCCTTCCTTCTCCCCCCTCCTCTTTTTCCCCTTCGCTTCCCTCTTTATTCCTCTTTATCGCTCTTCCTGCTCCTCCTCCTCCTGAGTCTTTCACTTTTCCCAACTTGCTCTCCCTCCCTCTTCCTCCTCTTCTTTCTCATCCCTGGATTTCCCCTTCTTCTTCTCACGTTCCCTCCTTCTTTCCCAGGTTTCCCTCCCCGAGCTCCTCAGGCGAAGATGTCTTCTTCGGCTTCGGCTCTGCCGGAGTGGAAGCTCCAGCTCCTGGAGCGCCGGCGCAAGGAGGAGGAGGAGGCCCGCCGGCGGGAACGAGAGCAGCAAGACCGCATGGCCAAAATGCCCGCCTGGAAGCGGGAGATCATCGAAAGGCGCCGGGCCAAGCAGGGCTCCGGCACCTCTTTCTCTGAGTCTGGGGGGCCAGGAGGGACCGAGAGCGGCGCAGCTCCGGCTTCTAGCGCTCCGCAGCCCTGCCAAGAGGGGGAGCCGGAGAGTTCGGTGCTGCAGGAGAAGATCGGCCCCATCCACCAAAACCCATTCATCCAGCTGGAGAAGCGGCGCTACAAGGAGTCGGAGAGCGACCTCGCCAACGCCAAAGCCAAGCAGATTGTCGACCTCTACGGGCAGATCCCAGGCGTCCGCACCTTGCGTGCCGACAACGTCATCATCATCGAGACGGTCCCGGGGGCACCGCCGGCGCAGCTGGCCAGCAGCCGGCAAACGGGCGAAGCCAAATCGGGGAGCGTGGAATCTCTCAACGAGCTGCTGGCTCGGCGCGGGGGTAGCGTGACCGAGATCCGCGCCGGGGAGGTCTTCATCGTCAAGTCGGCCTTGAGCCGCAGCGTGGAAGATCTCAATTCAGTCGGCCGGGCCGAAAGCCGGGGCTCGCTGCCCGAGCAGCACCGAGGGAGGGTCAGCAAACTGCTGAGCCACTTCAGCCAGGAGGGCGGCAACATCGGGTCGGCGTCTCCGCGCCCGGTGCGGTCACTGAGTACCGAGAACCTAACGGAAAGCAGCTACATGGCAAGGAGGCCGGCCCGGGTGGCAGCGGACCCCAGCCCGACCCGGAAGCACTTCGACAGCAGCCCTCCGCGCGACCTTCCCGGATTGAGCCCGCCTGTTCCCTACACTGTGGCATCCTATCGCAGCCAGTTTGAATCCAAATCGAGCAGCGGCGAAGGCTGGCCGGACAGCCCTCCCAGGCGCTCCCCGACCGGGAGGAGCTGGGGCCGGGAGGCTGCGTCGCCAGAGAGAAGCCCCAGGAAGGACAGTGTAGATTCGGAGGTCGCTTTTGAGATCCAGCCGGCCCCCCCGCCGGCTCCGGTGGCTGAGGACGATGTCCAGGGCAAAGCCTTGGCCAACCTGCGCCTGCACTCTCGGAACTCCTTTGTGGTCGTTCCGCGCCGGGCCCCGTCCTCCCCACCCCCAGAACTCAAGCAGGAAGCCAGCCCTTCTCTGTCTGCTGTCAAGCCCCCAGCCCCCACTTCCTGCTCCTCGCTTCTCCCAGACGCAGAGGAAGAGCCGCCCGAGGCTGCAGAGGCCATGAGGCGTGGTGTGGGGAGCGGTGTCGCCAAGGAGGATGTCCGGGTGGGGGGCTTGGCCCGCGCCTCGTCCCCCCACCCGGCCGTGCAGCGCCGCAGCGGCAACACCATCACCATCAACCCTCGCAAGGCCCCGGCCGCACCTGTGTCCGTGGTAGAGAACGGCATCGAGAGCGACACTTCCCCGGCTGCGGCGCCCATGAAGAAACGCTACCCTACGGCCGAGGAGATCCAGGTGATCGGAGGCTACCTGTCCCTGCAGAGGTCCTGCCTTGCCAAGAACGACCCACACCGGAAAAAGGTACACACAACTGGCTGGCTGGGCTGGCCCTGGCTCAGTTTTGCAGGACCTCCTTCGCTTCTCTCGCCACTGCCCCCTTTTGAGTTTGCTTCTTGCTGCCTTAGTTGGCCCTGCCTGCTTTCTAACTTAGGTGTTACTCTTTCATCGTCTTCCTTCTCTCCCAAATTATCCTCCAATTCCTTTTGTTTTCTTTTTCCTGCTTCCCTCCCTTCTTTCATTACTTCGTCCTCTTTACTCACAGCTCTGACGCAACTGGAAATAGTCATGTAAGGAATTGTACCGAGGCAACTTAGCTGGTTGAAGGGTGTGGGATTTGAAAGCAGGAGCCAGAACCTAACCTGGTGAGCTAGGCTCCGTTTATGATTGAGCCTTCCAGTAGCTTTTCTTTTTACAAAGTGCAGAATGCTTCGCTATTCCCGCCGGTTAGGTCGCTGCTATTCCCATTTTACAGATGGAAAAATGAGGCCAAGGAGATGCAGCTTGCTCGAGGGTAGACGTATGTCTGAAGGGATTTGAATTCATGCCTAGGAAGCTGCCTTATACAGTCAGACCATTGATCCACCTAGCTATGTTTTGGCTACACTGACTGGCAGCCGCTCTGCCGGGGATCAGACAGGGTGCAGGGCTCCCATCCCTTTCTGAGGATGGCAGGGATTGAACCTGGGTCGCATCTTTTGCAGGCAAAAGTGTGTGCTCCACCCACTGAGCTTCACAGCCTTGCAGGCCCTGGGCTCTAGCCCCGAAACACCCTAGATTTCTTTCAGCTACTTCCTCTTGGTCTTGAGCATTCCTTTCACATTAGGCATAGTGATGTGAAGGCCTTTTTTTGTTTTGTATATTAAAAGGCGCACTGTATACGCAGTAATTTTACTCATTGCCTTGTAAGGCAAAACGTTTAGCAGGATCAGCTGTCTGCTGGAGCACTTAGTCCTTTTCTCCTGTGCTTTTTTTGTCCCCCTTTCACTCTTTCTTTATCTCTTCCCTCCACCCTTTCTCTGAATTTCCTCCTCACCTTCTGCCCTCAGCCTTGCTCTGACAAACTGCTGCATCCTGAGAATTGCAGTCGCCTTCCCCTGCCTTCCCCGTGCATAATTTTACACGGGAGCTGTGGCTGTGGTTTGATGTTGACCAACAAACTCTGGACAAAAGCTTGGAGTGTTTGCACACTAAAAAAGCACTTTTGAGCTTCTGTTTCTACTGGTGCCATGCCTGGGTGTTCTTAATGGAGGACAGAATGCAGAACACTGTCTGCAATGTGCAGGGTTATTGTTGTTGTATTTTTACACTTGTTTGCAGTTGTTTTTGGTTTTACAGATGGATTTAAGACTCTCATTTGTAAATTACCTTTGGCTATTTATAGACGAGGACCCCGGGAGAGCCCCAGTTACAGGCTAGGTCCCCTGTTGGGCTGGCTGGGCTTCACAAGCTGCAGACCCGAAATGCAAATCTTCTCCCGGTTCAAAGGGGGATCGATATCACAGTTGTAGTTAACATGCAATTGCTTGTTCATCTGAAATTTCATCAGGAGTTGGCTGTGATCACTTGAATGCAACCACTGCCAAAGGGAGAAAAGCTTCCCTTGTGAAGGAGTGGGGCATCCTTTTCTCAGTAAACACATTTCTACAAGACACTTGCTTCTCTGTTTCTTCACACGGTGGTCTGGATTATGGGTTGTGTGCTGTGTGTGTGTGTGTGCTCAAATGTGTCTGCGTGTGTGCAGATTGTTGTGACTCATAGCAAGAGATGTTCCCATTTCCAGTCATTCTTAATATCCGAAGAGCAAAACGCCAGCAATTTCTGACTTTTGCCAGTCAATGTTGAACCCGTCAGGGTATCCAAATGTCATGCTTGTTTTCCCATCGTTTAGTTGTTCAAAGGACGCTTCTCATGCCATGGATACGAATGTCAAAAAAACACAAGCTGCACACCCACAGATGTTTCTGGTGTTTCCAGTTGGGCCGTTAAAAATCATAAGAGTTACTGGTTAATGCCAGCATTTACCAAATTCTGACATTTACCACAACACACACATAAGTCCTTGTTTGCATGTAACAATAAGCTAGACTCTATGGCATATCGTGTTTTCAGAGAATCAAAGAAGGGAAGATTACAGTCAAAGTAAAGAGCTAAGGAAATGACTATAGTAGCAGCAGCAGCATACTTGCATGCTGTAAATGGAGCAAGATAGGACATGTCAAATCCAGAGGAGAATCTTCTGCACAGCTTCTAGGTAGAGCTTAATGCAGCCTAAAGTTTCAGCTGTGATTTGGGCCTCTGAGGAACAGGGTGCTTTGTGAATTACGGAGGTGACTAGTTGTCTTGAGCCATATCCTGGGGCCTGCTCTCTGCTTGGACTAAAACACACACAGAAACCAAGCTGTGGAAAAGGAAAAGAATCAGGTTGGAAGGGACATTGTCACCTACTAAAGCAAGAAGGTCCCATAGCCATGATTTACTCTTTCACCAGGGACAAGACTCAACACTAATGTTTTCTAGCGCGCCAACACCTGAAACATTAGAGTCCCCAGCTGCCAGTGGTGCATCGTTTTCTAATATGTGATACATATATGAAATAGGTCTGTTTATTTGCAGAATGGTCACTTTCCTGCTCAGCTGAAAAAGACTGCGCAGAGCAGCTCAGCGAATGTCAGTGGCAGGACAGTCCCTACCCCTAGTCTTAAAAGTCTCCGGGGCATGACACAAAAGGAAAAAAGGACTGGGATGGAGGAGGAAAAACCTAAGTTCATGTGCTGTGTCTTAGGTACAGAGTTCTTGCAATGAGCAGCTGGAATGCAAAGAGTTCGAGGAGAGGAGGAACCAAAAGTTGCTGACCTTTGAGCTGGTGGAGAGGATCTGTAGTCCCCCTGCTCGCTCTTTCTTTCTTTCTTTCTTTCCTTCTCTCTCTCTCTCTCTCTTTCTCTCTGTCCTAGGATAGAATGTCTGGTGATAGTTGGCAGTTGAGAGGATCCTGTTGGAGCTGCTCTGTGAGATCTATCTTTGAAAGAGGGGGCATATTCACAGCAATAATTCCTTGGTGGAGGGCAGGTCCTCCAGAGCTAAGCGGCAGCAACTTTCTCCTCAGGGCCTCCCCCGTCTAGTCACCCTCCTGTGTGTCTATGGAGAGGAACCTATGAGCATCCAGGTGTTACAAGACCTACCTGGAGGACCACAGGTTCACCATGCCTGCTCTATGGCATCTGCACTGCGGCAGAAGCTTCTCTTTGAGTGGCTGCAGCTTACACAAGATGGCGTTGCCTTAGGCTCTACGGTGTGTGACCTTGGGTTTGTGGTGTGTGTATCTGTGGAAGTGCAGTGTTCAAAATTCGCCAGGCGCATTTTGCACCTGGTTGTCGGCCACTTGCGACCAAGTGAAGGTGCCAGGATGGCACCTGACGTCTCCACCATCCGGAGGTGCGTCTCTGGAGATCCTTGGATCTTGACTGTTTTCACACGCTAGCAACACATCCTGTAGAATTCTACGTGTTATATTTTATCTGCGCAATTTCAGGAAACAAAAAGCCGTATTGAAAAATACGACCTTGGAACTGTCTGCCCCCAAAATAGGAACTAGGCATTCTGTTTTGGCTATTGCAACCCTGGTTTAAGGAACTGTTTGGTGCTCAGCTTATATATCTGAGTTTCTAACACTGGTAGCCACACTTACTTCATTACACCAGTATTTTCGACCTTGTGCAGCACTGGTTTGTGGCCCTTGAGAGGTTACCACAGGGCAATCTGGCCCTTGGGCATAAAAGCTTTAGCTGCCTGTGCCATAGAAGAAACACTTCAGGCATAATACAGTGGTACCTCGGGTTGCATACGCTTCAGGTTACATACGCTTCAGGTTACAGACTCTGCTAACCCAGAAATAGTGCTTCAGGTTAAGAACTTTGCTTCAGGATGAGAACAGAAATCGTGCTCCGGCGGCATGGCAGCAGCAGGAGGCCCCATTAGCTAAAGTGGTGCTTCAGGTTAAGAACAGTTTCAGGTTAAGAACGGACCTCCAGAACGAATTAAGTACTTAACCACTGTAAATGCCTCCCTTGCTGCCATGGAGATAACTTCCTGCTCCTCTCGCCATGTCAGTGGAAGAGTCCAAAATGTGCTGCCCTCAAACGGCACCCAAAGTTCACCACTTGAGACGGAGTCTTTGTGAGTCGGTTGGCCTCGAAAGCATCTAGTTCATGCTGGAAGACATTACACACAGAAGCCTTAAGTTCCCTCCCACAAAAGCCCTTTCATGCTAGTCGCCCTATACTACGCTTCTGGGGTCATTGGATGGGCCCTGAACAAATGTAGTAGCCTGTCTCTTCAGTGCATCATAAGGGAGTTATTTAGCCAAATTGCCAGCTACGTGCAAGGCATCCAGGCTACGTCTTTGTTGCCGGGAGCCAGCGGCATTTTCTGCAGCCAGCTTCAGAAATGCTACCCAGTTCCTAGCCACCCATAAGCACAGACATCTGCCTCCCGGCTTATTAATGCTGTCCTGCCATTTCCAACGTCTTGCACAACATTCCCCCAACGTGGGAATCAGCGACTAAATAGCAGCTTTAAGTCTCGAGCAACTTAGCTAAATACACCCTTTACGGGGATCCTTTGTCAGCCTTTAATTATCACTCATTAAGAAAATTCCTCAGTTCTTCTGTTACTCAACTCCAAGCCATTAGTGCTGGTGTCCGTAAGGAACATGGGCTTTTGAACCACATCTGCCCCACGTTATACTACATTAAGTCAAACGAGGTTTAAATTGACTTAACATTCTTGGTTTCTCAAAAGGAACTCTGGGAATTATATGTTGTATTCAAGGGTTGAGAATTCTGCTTCAGTCACCAGCCCCATTGCGGAATGGAGTTTCTTTGAGAGGGAGACTTGGCAGTTTAAAAGGGGTAATTACTTTTTAATTAACCATGATTTAGTTTGTTAAGGTTTTCACAATGGAAGACTGCAGTCCCTTGTTCTGCTTACCAACTTCCCTTCTTCCCAGCCTAGGCTGCTCTTGCGCATTGATGTGCAGAAATCCACCTCCAGTGCATGGAGACAGACATTGTCAGCAGCTAATGTCAGCTACAGTGACTGGTTGAAACTTTGACAATGCTGTGGACTTTTTGAGCTTCAGGTACCATCTCAAAATAGACATAAACCAGCAGCTGAGATCCACACACAGTGCCACACACAGTCATGAGAAGGGGAAGTCAGTAAGCTTTGTCTCCTCCCCACCCCAGTGTGCATGGAAGCATTTTGTGGCCATGCGTGCGGGAGCTTCTCTGAATTCTGCCCAGTGTTTGCTTGAAGAAACTTGCAGACTCGCATTCCAGAGGTCATTATGGCTTCCAGGTCTGTGAAGGCTACATGGCCACTTTCAGCTCCTGCAGATGTTGTTTCCGTAGGCAGGGCCTGGAAAAAAAACACAGAAACTTACAAAGAAGCAAAAAGTTCAAGAATTAAAGCCAACTCAGGTTTATCCTTGCCTGCTCTGTGAACTAGTAAATGGAGCATTCCTCTGCTATTATCACCCAAGCCTTCTTGTTCATCTCCATAACAGAATAACCTATGTCTGTGCATTGTTTTTTAAAAAGCATTTTTATTTGATTTTACAAATACAAGGTTATTAAAATCCAAATATAAAGCCTTATACAGAGATTCCTCTGAATCTCGTGACTCCCCACCCCCACCCCCTCCATGGGGTCCAATTTTGAACATTTACAACTGCATATTCTTCCATACTATTTTATATCAATCCATATTGTCCGTGATATTTATTAGACTGCAAGTGCAATCAAAATCCTGCCAGTGTTTCCATCTGCTTACAGTGGTCTCCTAAATAACTTATAAATTTTCCCATTCTTTTATAAAGGTTTTGTCCTCTTGGTTTCTGAGTTTTCCAGTCAGTTTTGCCATTTCGGCATCGTCCATCAGCTTGGTTTGCCATTCCTCTCTGGTAGGGACTTTGTCTTCTTTCCATCTCTGAGCTAGTAGCATCCGGGCGGCTGTTGTTCCATACATAAAAAGTCTTTTCTGCTCCTTTGGAATGCCGGTGCCTATAATTCCTAATAAAAAAAAGCTTCTGGTTTCATGATGATATATAGTGTTTGTGCGTTTTATATCCCCTCATGCAATGCTCTGCACCTTGACTGAACCTTCTTCATTCTGATGGTCTGGCTAGCTTGGGTGAGTTTGGCATATAGATATCCTACCTCTGGTTTTACCGCCATGCAACGTCTCTCACTCCCAATTTCTATGGTGTTCAGAATTTCAAAATATTGCATGCCGGTGGTGGGGAATCTGTGGCTCTCCTGATATTGCCAAGCACCAATCCTGTCATTCCTGGTCATTAGCCATGTTGGCCGAGGCTCCCAACTCCAGTAACATCTATAGGACCAGAGCCTTCCCATCCCTGTCGTACTGTTTAGGAAACAAAGTGATCCCCATAAAGGCAGACAGTATTTCTAGGAACCAGAGCTGACTCTATAAAGTTACAGTGTCATTCTACTCAAGGCAACTGGCACATGTAGGTGCAAATTCTATTTTTTGCCGTTAAATGGGCACAAGTTATCCTGATCGCAATCTCCCCTTCTAACCTGTGTGTTTTGATCCCCTCCCTCGCCATCCGACATACTTGTTTGCATTTCACCCAAGCCTGTTCACGACATCCCTCAGGGGGGAAATTCCAACCCTGCCTTTTCATCCATTGCTGGACTCTTCTTTTCCTTGTCTTCCTTCACAAAAAGGCCTTTTATCGAGTCTGATTTGCTGGAAGCAGCTAAGCCTGACTGGAGTCCTCCCCACCCCACCCCGCCGCTTCATTTCTTTGGCCTGAGCTATTGCTGTTGGGCTCCGGTCCAGGGCTGACACAACGGCCTCTGAGAGGAAGCGAGGCCGGCTGACATCAGCTGAAAGCAGCGACTGGCTTGCCCTCAGCCTCCTCCTTCCTCTTCTGAGCGAGCAAATCTGTGAGAACGAGCTCCCAACTCTTGCTTCCTTGACTGGGCCAAAGCCCCAGTCAGAAAAGGGAGCTGGGCTACAGGGCTAATCTGATTTCTGGTGGGGGAAAGGGCAAAGATGTTACAAATCACCCGACAGAAACTTTGCTGGGGAAAACAGCCATCCGAAAGATGGCGTCCTGTGGTACCTCAGAAGGCGACGAGCTTCTTGTGGCATTAATAGACAACGGCTTATTTCAACACACATGTTTATTCGGATTTTTAAAAATCCACATTCACCCACTCGCAGAACTTCCACTGTGAGGGTCACAGTTTGCTAAACTTTTAACTTGTTTTTTAAACTGTCTGACATGGCTGTGGGGATGATTCAGTCCCACCACAAGTCCAGCAGATGAAGATTCCTGTTTCTCTCTCATTTGTCTTGCACAGAGAAGGAGAGTAGGATGGGGACATGGGGAGCTCCTGCAGCCTCCCCACCTGCCACCATAGCGATCTGTCATGCTGCCTTGATGAGTGGAGGGGAAGGAAAGAGAAACTGTTGAGCCTCTGCACCTGTGGCAGAGTTGGATCATGCCTCAAATATTTGCTTAGAGTGAAGAAACGTTGCTAAGGGGGCATGCGGGCAGTTCCAAAGAGGGCTACATACTTCACAAATGGAGCCAGTGTCTTGAAGAATTGTGGGCCATGGGGAAGTGTCAGCAAATGCAGCGTTTTCCCTCATGGCACTGCAGGGATGGGAGAAGCACCGTTCTGCACCGTTCAGAAGTTGCTAATGTGCAACGGCACCTGTCAGCAGCATTCAGTCTTTCCAGACCCATAAAGTACTGATATAACCCCTATCTGCGACTTGTGACACAGATTTAATTCTGTGGGTTAGATGTGTGTGTGTGTTTTGCCTCTACCAGCCCTAAGCCTATTTCTTATCCCCCCCCCTTTTTCCCTTCCTTTTGCTCACCTCTCTCTCTGCCTTTGTCTCCAACATATACTTGTAGCACTGTTGATTTGGAGGAGAAACACAAACACATTAGGCTAGCAACGCATCCACAAGAAAGCTCCATGATCCCATTGGTGGAGCGTGTGTGTTTTCCATTGGTGGCGCATATATATATTCTTGAGTCATCAGATGTCTCTTTTTACTCAAGAGTCACCCAGACCTATAGATTACTTTTTGCCCTAGCGTCACAGGGCCACAAAGAACAGTGTAATGAGCAACCTGATCACAGAAATCCTGTCAATATTCATTTCTCAGGAAGTGTTTATAGGACCACAGCTCTGACCTGCAACTGTATTCATGCTTTCCTGAGAGTAAGTCCCACTGAGCTTAGCGAGGCTTACTTCTGAGCAAACATGTGTAGGATTGCACTGGTTTTGTCCCTTCCTCTTTAATTCTTTTATTCCTAAAGCGCCATTTGTTAATCACTGCCATCCACTTTGTGGCTCAATCCCAAACTTTTTGGCTTAAAACTTATAGCCTGGTGAGTTCAGTAAGACCTATGTCCCAGTCAGCATGCTGGTAGATGGGGCATATTATTTGTACCTACAACCCCCCCAAGTCCATTGTGTGTTCTTTGCAGACATATTCCAGCCTGTTAGCCTAAAACCATTATATATAAAGAGAAAAGCATTTTGTTGACTCTTGGAACAGGAAAGCTCAATCGTTTTTCATCTCCCTTTTCAGACGTGATCCAATCATCCTTATCCTCACACTGCTGTCCTATGCACAGAATAGTCTCAGTTAGTACATTGGGGCTTATTCCTATATAATCGTACATAGGATTTCAGCTTCAGTTTCTCTTTTCTCACTGCTGCCCATCCCTGACTGACAGTCAAGTGCAATTCCGTGGATATCTATTTAGAAAGGCCACATTCAGTTCAGTACAGTTTATCCCCAGGTAATTCGGTACAATGTAGATCTCTCTTTTCTTCTCTCTCTGGGACTGCCCTTCTCCTGGTTCCAGCTGCCTCTTTGACAGATGCAACCCACATTGTGAGCAAGAACACAGACAATACACAATTTTCCACACCCTGCCTCTGTAGTGGCCCCTGCCAGCATAGGATTCTGGGGATATTTTGTTGAGTCCCCTCCTCCTAGGCCCTGCGGTTTTGGCTGCATCTCAAAACCCCTTTTGTCTCGTTCTGGCTCTAACGTCCTGCCAGCTGTAGCTGGCCAAGGGGCTGCTGGGTGAGCACAGAGAGGATGCCAGGGTGAGCGATGACAACACTCAGGAAGTTAGGAGTGGTGGAATTCCTTGCTGTTGCTAACAGAGACGTGGGTTTTCCCCAGGGCCTTTTGCAACACCGGGGATCTTTATGTACAGAGGGCATGTGCTCATGCAGGAATCACATACCCACCCACTCACATGCTCTCCCTATTGCAAAGCACTTTGAGAAGGAGTTACAGGGGCCTAACAGAAGAGAAGAAGAGGGTGAAGAAGGGATCTCTGGGTTTACCGTAATTCCCACTTCTGGAAGGGGAGTGATGTTTTGTGGGCTAGAACAGAATAGGACAAAAATAAGTGCCACCATGATCAGAAGAAAGAAAAAGCCCGGGCAGCTCTTGCATCTTTCAGAGCAACTTTATGTGCATAAATTAGCACAGGCGTGGGAAACCTCTGGTCCACTGGCCAAATTAGGACCTGCCCAAAGTGGCCCGCAGGGTGTTGGAGGAGCTCAGGATCCAGTCTGCTGGCTGGATCCTGAAATGAAGCCTTGCAGAGCGTGATGGTGGCATATATTGCTGCCGACCAATTATGTCCAGCTATATGGGCCAGTTCAGAAGCTGGCAACCTTAATTCTATCACCAGATCTGGACAAAAAATAGTAGTTAAAGCAGGGGAAATGGCTAGACTTCCTATCTTCTGCCAAGAGGCTGATGAGGGAATTGGCAGTGTCCTGAGTCCTGTGGCATCTTAGAAAGTTTTCTGGGCATTTGACAGAGAAAAAAACCCCTAGCAATTCTTGGTTTATTGGTTTCCGGCTTTGTGACGAGTCAATGGTGGAGGTTCAGGCAGGGGAAAGCCAGGATTTATGAGGCAAAAATCTTGGCAGTGTTCCCCAGTGGGCTCTGGGGAGCTCACGCCAACCTGAAAGGCAGAGCGGGTGCGACCTAGGAGTGTGTCCCTGCCATGGATGAGCCTCCATCTCCAGCATGGTTTGTGCTTGGTTTCTCCATAATTCGGACAATTGGTATTAATCAAGAGGTGCTCCTGGATTGACATGTGCCAAAGGGCTGCAATCTATCAGCTGCCAAAAGGATTGGGCTTGGCTCTTTGGAGTTTATTGTGGCTTTATTTTGCTAATTCGTTAGTTGCCTAATACAGGGCAGTCTCTAAGGAGACTTACGATCAAGCATAAAATACATACAAAATAGTTAAAAATAACCATCAACAATTAATGAACATCAAAATTAAATCAATACTTTAAAAAAACACACAAAAACTCCAGCCTCCGCAGGAAACAAGGAAACAGAAATACTTTCAGCAACTGGCACAAACTAATCCAAATGATGAACTAGGCTCTTGCCCAGGAAAGCTCATACTACAATAAATGTTGTAGCCTTTAAGATGCAAGAGGGTTCATTGATGTATTTGCTGCAAGAGTCTAATAGGCTTCTTAGCCCCTCTTAGCTTTTCAGTGTTTCCAAATTAGGTTATAATAAAGATGAGTGGCCTGGAGAAATAGAGTGAGGCACTTAATACCGCATGTACAAGATTACGTTTTGTGTTTAATCCAGAGCTATCACCAGGGTGCCCAGCTGCAAGAAAGGACAGGGTTCCTGTACCTTTCATAGCTGTGTCAATTTCCCTCTTCCATATAGCTATTAAAGGCACAGGAGCCCTGCCCTTTTCAGTATCTGGCAACACCAGGTTCAGTAGTCAACTAATACAGATTATAATCCTCACTTTTACCCAAAGGCAGGTGAGAAAAGGGTGGGAACGGCCCACCCTTTCTCTGTTTAAAAGAGCATTAACAGGTAACTAATACACACTGGATGATCTGTTGGGCACACCCTTAAGAGTAATAATTTCTACTATGAAATAAGCAGAGAAAAGTGACAGCAGCAGCACAGAACTACAGGCCTAACGAAACAGTGAGAGAGTGACAAAAGGAAATGTCTCTACCAAAGAATTGGTAGGTGTCACGATTGCCAGATGTGGTGATGGTGACTAGCTTAGGTGGCTTTCGTTTTTATTTTCAAACGGCTGTTAAGCAAATTCATGTTGGATGAATCCCTCAATGGCTATTCGTTGTGGTAATTAAATAGACCCCCCATATTACAGAGGCAGTATACCCAGAGGAATTTTGAATGAAATGGCTCTCCTTGTACAACAAGATGGCGGGGAGCCTGTGGCCCTCTGGATATTGTTGGACTCTGTTAAAAAGAATAGCTAAGGGGGATCTCAAAAATGGTAATGAGAGTGGGGCAGAACCCCTCTTCCCTCCCTGTAATTCAGTCCCCGAACATAGCTGGTTTTGGATGGGCAGCCTGAGGGCCAGACCAATGGTGACATTCGCTTATGTGGGTTGGTCTTACATGGCTGGTTTCCTAGTTTTTCAACAAATAGGTGTGGGTGGGCCTGAGGCCAATAAGGGACCATTTCCACACACCACAGGCCTGATCCAGACAGGAACCCTCAAATCGGCTATTTATTTTGTTTTGGTTTTTTTAATCAGTCACAAACGGCCAGACTCTCTGCATAGTTTGATCCTCAGTAAACAAAGCAGCGCAAGCCTGGAAACCAGCCAGTCATACAGCGACAGAGAGAGATAGTGAGGAGATCAAGGCACGTTGGCCATAGGACGAGGTGACCCCCCCCCAGCCCTCAAATTATGGGGGGGGGAGGAATAAGGGTCCTTTATGAAATCCACAAACCCCACCTCCCTGTTCCTCCCAGATTCAGCCAAATCATGTCCCCCTGCAGCCTTCAAAGGCAGGAGAAAACGGATTTTCAAAAAAGTTGGCCTTTGTGTAGTTCAAGAAGTAAGTTTTTCAGCATCTGCTGTTTGCACTTTTTGAGGAGACCTCCCTGAGAATCTGTCTGTGGCAGATGATACACATGAGGCACCGAGGACATTTTTGCGTGTGCAACTGGCAGAAGGTCCAGGGAGGCATCATGGAAGATTAAATACAGAGGGGAGCAGGAGTGGGAGCAGCAGACCAGGGCTCCTCCTGGCAGAAGCCGCCCGCTGTGTTTTTCCAAAGGAAGTCATTAAAAATATACTGAAGTCAGTGTTTATGAAGTTGCCACAGTTACCATGGAAGGCCTCTTTTACCTCCTCACTTCTTTGCGGCAGATGCCCTTAAGAAACCTCCCACCCAAGGCCTGTCGCTTTTTGGCACACACTCAACCCATCCCCTCTGCAGTTGCCTCAGGCCATCGCTGAGAAACATTCCTGGCATTGCGTTGAACTTGATTCCACTGGTTTCAGCTCAGCGCTTCCTAAAGGATGCTTGTGCTAAGGAAGCGCTGGTGGAGTTATTGGGAGTGGCACCGCTGAGAGTCGAGAGCGATATGCAGGGGTGTCTGTTGCTGGGATTATGGAGACAGAACAGTAACATCCAAGACCAGGGCTGGCTCCATGATTAAGTAGAGTGGCAGCTCATTTGGAGTGTCTCGAAGGGGCAGCAAACTGTGAATTTATTATTGTTGGATCTTCACTGTCAGGGAGTGTTGGTGCTTGGGGGATTCTCCTCTTCAAATGCCAAAGGCTGGAGAACGGTAGATACTTACATGGGAGATATGTCCCAGTGAACCCAGCTGGGCTTGCTTCCGAGTAAATAGGAATAGGATTGGACTGAAATTAACTTGGGCATTATGCGCCTTGACTTGTGTGGTTTCGGGTGACACCATTTTCCTGTTCTGTTCTTTATGTGGCAAAATTCCACAGGCAGGCCCTAACAATGGCTGAATTGCATTACCCTTGCTTCTCCACCATGAGGGTGGGGTGGATGTTTATTGTATCTCTCCCCCCTTTTACTATTATTATAGTCTTAATAATTTTGTGTTGCAAACCACTCTTGATGAAGGGTGATATATAAATCTAATAAATATATAATAATTCTGGTTTGTGACAGCTTGGGTTCTGCCATTTTGTCTACAGTGGTACCTCAGGTTAAGTACTTAATTCGTTCCGGAGGTCTGTTCTTAACCTGAAACTGTTCTTAACCTGAAGCACCACTTTAGCTAATGGGACCTCCCGCTGCTGCTGCTGCTGCTGCTGCTGCTCCACAGCCGGAGCACGATTTCTGTTCTCATCTTGAAGCAAAGTTCTTAACCTGAAGCACTATTTCTGGGTTAGTGTAGTCTGTAACCTGAAGCGTATGTAACCCGAGGTACCACTATATTTCACTTTTAGAGCCACAGTTGCTGCTGCAGGCAACAGGGGTCCTTTGGATCTGTGTTGCCAGCTTTTGTCGCGGCCTTGCTCCTGTGTCACTGAGAGCAGCGTAACACATCGATGTTATGCAAGTGACACTTTCTCCCCCACACCCACTGTAGCCATGCAGCACAATTCTGAGCATGTTTACTCAGAATTACTCACAGGTAAGTGTGCATAGGACTGTGGCCAGCAGAACTGTACTGGACCAGATGAAGGGATGGGGAACCCATGGCCCTCCAGAAGTTGATGGGGATAAATGGGAGTTGCTGCCCAACATCTGAAAGGCCGCAACTTCCCCATCCAGCATCCTGAAGTAGCCAATACTATTTCCCTCAAGGAAGTGCACAAACAGGGAATGAATGCAACAGCTCTCCCATGGTGTTGCCCCCCGCCAGCCAGCCACTGGAATCCAGTGGGCATGCTGGCTCTAAACACAGAGGCTCCATTTAGACAACTTGGCTAATAGGCTGCTGATAGAGTTATTCTTCCCCACCCCTCGGAATGTGTCTAATCCCCTTTTAAAGCCATCTAAGCCTGAGGCCATCACCATACAGTCCGACAGCGAATTCCATAGATTAACTGTGCATTGCATGCAGCGGCTGGGGGTGCGCGGGGTGGGGGATCCTTTCTTTTGCCTGGCAGTAGACTGTGGGAATATTATGGGAGTTAGGGACAAAATGTCCTCTCTATTCGACTTTCTCTGCAACAGGCCTGGGGAAGCCATGGTCCTCTATAGTCTAGAGCGGGCATAGGCAACCTCGGCCCTCCAGATGTTTTGAGACTACAATTCCCATCATCCGTGACCACTAGTCCTGTTACCTAGGGATGATGGGAGTTGTAGTCTCAAAGCATCTGGAGGGCCAGGTTTGCCTATGCCTGGTCTAGAGGCTCTTAGGCTTCAACTCCCCATCAGGCCCAGCCACCCTGGCCAGTGATCAGGGGTGCATGGAAGGGCCACAGCTTCCCCACCCCCCTGCGCTACATTCTGCATATTTTTTTTAATAAAGCTCTGTCACGTAGAGCATGAGACGTTTAATCTCAGGGGCTCATGTTGGGCAAAAAAAATTCCTGCATTGCAAGGGTTGGACTAGATTCTCCGTCCCCACCCTACAGTTGGATTCTCCGCCCTAAACTAAAAAGCCCCCAGTGCGTCAACTTTTCCTTGATCGTTCATCCAATCTCTTGGATCGTTTTGGTGGTTCTTTTCGTCTCTTCATTAATAAATGTGTTTTATTCATTTTGCATCCGATGATAGACAACAGTAAAGAGGACAACAATGAGTAGTATCAGACCCTAAACCTTCTGAACATGTGGCAGTTCTGTGTTAACAGAGAATTCTTAATTTGCAGAGGGCTTTGCAATATTTACTTGTGTTTTCCCTCAGGACATCTCTTTAGAGGTAGGTCACTGTTATTCCCCAATTAGGCGATGGGAGAAGCAAGGCTGAGGAATAGCACTTAAGAGTCTACGGCAGAGACACAAAGTCTTGTAGAAGGGTCAGAGTTCAGTTCTCAGTCTGTTTGTGACAGCGTTGTCTCTCCAGATGCATTTGACCCTCTCAGCGTCTCTTGTTTTTCTTGGTTCTCTCCTAGAACTACTTGAAGATGTCAGGGAACGAATCTGGGACATAAAGCTTGCAGAGCAGAAGCCCTTTGCCAGTTAGGCCAGACTTTTTATTTGTTCCACGGCAGATGAGGCAAAGGAGTGAGAAGCAAAGGAGCCAAGAGAGAAAACTGAGGTGGGAGGAGCTACAGCAGCAGCATTTGGCAACCCTTTTGCAGGGTGGCATTACATTCACTAGTATCGTAGTGTCTGGGGGACCCTGAGGGTCATCCAGTCCACCCCCCTGCAATGCAGGAATCTTATCTTAAGCACAGAGCCTTAAATATACATCTGGCTGGTTGCTCCTTTCCAGATGTCCTGTCTTGGAGCCTGTTGCATGCAACCAAATGTGGTAAAGGCTGCTGTTTCTAGAGCTTGACTGGCTGTGGTTTCCAGCTTCCGTCATCCCCTTTGATGCCCTCTAGAAAGAAATTTCTGGTAAAGATTGCCCAACCTCACCTTCTGGGTAGCCACCACTCTTGCTGCTGTTTTGGCAGATTGCCTTATCTCGTCACAGAACCTGCTAGGGCTGAGCATGCACAATTGTGCAAAGCGTGATGAAGAAAAATGGAAACAGCTGCAATTTTTTGAGGGAGGGGGAAAGAGAACTGCACAATTGCACATTCCGGGTCGGTTCCACCCATTTGTTTCCTGTGTTATTTCTCCTCGTGACAAATTGCCGAAACTGAATCGTCCAATCACACAATTGTTTCTGAACCACTGTACGTGGACAAGTTTGACATGCCTTAAAGTTAAGATTTCGGTATTACAGGTTCATGGAGGATGGGTCTCTCAGCTGCTATAAGTCGTACAAACTATGCCTCCATGTTCAGAGTACCTCTGAATAATAATCAATCAGTCATAAGCACACACAGGCCTGGTTCTCACATAACACTAAACCATGGTTTATTAAACTAGTTTATTAAACCATGGCTTAGCGCTATGTGAAAACCAGCTCAGCAGCTTACCTGTGGTTTATTAACTATAGTAAAAGGTTGCTCATTAACCAAGGTTTGTAGTTGGTTTATAAACCTTACTTAATGTTAACCATAGCTTAGCATTATGTGCAAATCCAGACCTTAACTAAGGTTAATGAAGTGTCACTGCCCCAAAGCTGAGAGTGAAGAGCAGTTCTTCCTGGCTTGTGTGTCCTTTAGTGGGGGGAAAGGGGGAGGAATGTAAGAAACCAAAGTTTAAATGATTGTCTCCCAGATGCCTCAGTTTTACCTATGGTTTGCTGTTACATGCCAACCGTGCCACAGACACATTTAATTATTGAGAATAAAACACCCATCAGCAAAAATCCATACCATAAAAGCACAAAACAGAGGGTCAGTTAAACAGGGCTTTACATATACTAGAATAACACCATTTATACCTGGCATCTAAATGCGGTAAGGAGGAAGCCTCTTACTACATACTCAGGGGTGAGGAATTCCCAAAGGGGACGCCACTACCAAGAAATCCCACTTTCCCAGCTGCTATACCTCAACCAGCAATAGGATACAGCCTAATCCAGGAAGTCAGTCCTTAATGAAGCTTGGAATGCCTGCATGGAGGCTTAGAAAAAAGCTAGAAAATAGTTACAGCAGGGATGGGGAGCCGGTGGTCCTCCAGACATTGTTGCGCTACAGCTCCCATCATCCCTGACCGTCCTCCATGCTGCCTGGGGCTGATGGGAGATGGAGTCCAACAATACCTGGAGAGCAGCAGGTTTCCCATCCCAGGATTGCAATATCTCAGTTTCTCATTCTGGTATCATAGCAAGCTGGTGAGGTGGGCCTGTTCTGAGAGATAGTGGCTTGCTCAAAGCCCACTCATAGCAGACCGACTGCATCTTCTCACCATCTATTTCTTCACTGTTTGAAGTCACTTCCGCCTCGCCAACCCCAGCCGGCATCACAGTTCTTCCGAAAACAGGAAGCAGTGAATGTGTGGGGCGGAAACCAGAGGCGGCAAGAGGCCTTTGCCGTGCACCGAGTGCACCCTGGCTAGCTCCACTCAGGAAGTGGGTTGTTGCACTTACTAAAGATGGAAAGCAGGCAGGCACGAGGCAGGCATGGGGAGGAGGCTGGAGGCTACGAACAGGCCAGAGGTTTGTCTATGGTTCCTGGCTATGCTCAGTGAATTCTGAACAGATTGTAGGATCGGATGTAAAACCCAGGCTCCCCTCCTCTTAAAAACATTTCTCTGGTGGGGAAAATAATCCAGGCAGTATATCTGTGCCAAAATCTTCCTTGTTCAAGAAATGCAGCTGCAATTTCTCCACCCTGACTACCAATTTTAACTTCTTCTCACGGTTTCCGGTCACAGTCGTTCACGTGCACTAGAGCTGCTTTTGCTTCTGAGCGTGCTTTTGGAACCCCTGCCAGGGCAGAGAGTCGTGGTTTGGGATGGGGTGTTGTGCTAGCTGCGATAACCTGTGTGCTGTGCTGTGTTGTAAAGGCGATTAAAACCAGCCGTAGATAGAAAGAAAACACATGTAAGATGTCTGGTACAGACCTGCCTAAACTAGCGCTGCCATATGTCTGGATATTCTCAAACATTACCAGGATTTCAAAGGCGGAAGTCCGGAAGGTGGGCCTTTAAAAAAAGAAAGCTCAACAGGGTGTCCTGGCTTTTATTTTTTGAAATGCTACCTAAACAGAATTGTTTTAAGCATGTGCCAAAAGCAGTATGGTGAAGGCACCTGCAGTGAGTTCCAAAGTTTGTGCGCTGCGACACTAAAATACTGATTTCTTGCAAGTATTGTGTTGCACTGTAACGGTGGCAGTTCCACAGGTGAAAGTGCTTGATAAGGCATATATAAAGCAAGGTGATCCTGTAAAATATTATGGTTGTGGGTTTGAGCCCCATATTGGGCAAAAGATTCCCCGCATTGCGGGAGGTTGGACAAAATTATCCTTGGGGGTCCCTTCCAACTATGATTCAATAGTAGCACCTTGAACTGGGCCCAGTAGCAAATCGGCGACCGGGGCAGATCTCTGAGCAGTGGTGGCAGATGCTGACAAGCTCTCACTCCTGACAGCAACTGTTCTGCAGCATTCTACGCTAACTACAACATTCTGATGAAGTGCAAGGGAAGCTCCACATGGAGTGCCTTGCAGGAATACAGTGGTGCCTCGCAAGACGAAATTAATTCGTTCCGCGAGTTTTGTCATCTTGCGATTTTTTCCGTCTTGCGAAGCACGGTGTCGGGAAAGTTTTGGAAAAGCTTCAAAAATCACCAAAGTCTTTAAAAACCTCAAAAAAGGCTACCACACCACGTTCTATGAGTTGCTCCTCGAAGTCAAGTCGCAACTGTATTAATGGTGTTAAGAAAAAGGAAACAAACTTGCAAGACGTTTCCGTCTTGCGAAGCAAGCCCATAGGGAAAATCGTCTTGCGAAGCAGCTCAAAAAACAAAAAACCCTTTCGTCTAGCGAGTTTTTTGTCTTGCGAGGCATTCGTCTTGCGAGGTACCACTGTACAATCTCCAAGTCACCAGCGTCTGAACTGCTTTCACGCTTTTCATGAAAGTCACGAATATGTACAATGTTGGGGGGGGGGGCAAAGGGTGTTTAAGGAGATAACAGAAATCACTGGGTTAAAGCTGACCGAAAGTCCAGAGGTAGCATTGTTATCAATTTACGAGGGGGTAGAAGGTTCGCAGGGGACGCGGGTGGCGCTGTGGGTTAAACCACAGAGCCTAGGGCTTGCCGATCAGAAGGTCGGTGGTTCGAATCCCTGCGACGGGGTGAGCTCCCATTGTTCAGTCCCTGCTCCTGCCAACCTAGCAGTTCGAAATCACGAAGTGCAAGTAGATAAATAGGTACCGCTCCAGCGGGAAGGTAAACGGCATTTCCATGCGCTGCTCTGGTTCGCCAGAAGTGGCTTAGTCATGCTGGCCACATGACCCGGAAGCTGTACGCTGGCTCCCTCGGCCAGTAAAGCGAGATGAGCGCCGCAACCCCAGAGTTGTCCGCGACTGGACCTAACGGTCAGGGGTCCCTTTACCCTTTACCTTTAGAAGGTTTGCAGGCTATGAAGGACTTGCTTACAAATTTATTGACAGCTGCACGAATTATGATAGCTAGGAAGTGGAAGGGGCAAGCAGAATATAAAATGGAAGAATAGTATAAAGAGGTATGGGATATAGCTAATAATGATAAATTAGCATGTGGCATTAATGTAAGATGGGGAATATGCAGGAGAAATGATTTTGAGGAGATATAGAGGGTTGTTTGCAGAAATTGTACTGTTAAAACGGAAATGGGTCAAACCATTGCTAGAGGTGTTGAAATTTTGGGAGGTTGGATATTTACAATGGAATGGCCTCAGTGGTGGGGTGCACATTTTTATTCTTATTCGTTTATGATTATTACTTTCTTGAAATTATAAAGAAAAGTTTTAAAAAAGGAAAGAAATAAATTCAGGAAAAGGAAAAGTCACAAATGTGCTTCCTCCCCCTCTTTCACCCTTGCAAGGTAGGTTTGGCCGAGAGGTTGTCACCGGCTAATCTGTGGCCCTTCAGACATTGGATTCCAACTCCCATCAGCTCAGAGAGATTTCTGCCTGAAGAGCTGCTGAGCTCTGTAGACCAAATGTTCTGACTTGGTATAAGGCAGCAGTCACAGGGTGTTTGTTACACGCATGCAGTTTCGGTTCAAATCATTAACGGTTCAGCTTGCAGGTGATTCTCTTATTTTAAGGCACTTCCTCCAGAACCGCAGAGGTCTTTGTTGTAGGCCACTTCGCTTCTGCTTGCAGCAGTCTTATCGGTTGGGATAAATGTGGGTTAATCTGCAGGGAATTAATGTGGGTTAGAGATAAGAAGATCCTGTCTCGGCAGGGTAGAGGGCAGGATTAGAGCCAGTAAATCCTAAATGGTACACCACAGCACGCTGGTGTCCCAGAAGAGTACTGCTATGAGAAATAAACTAATGACATAATTAAAAGTTCCTGTGAGCCCAGAGGATTTACCGGCAAAGGAGGTAGCCTGTTGTATCTCTTTGTGTTACATCGTTCTCTGCCCTGCGTGGGAGGCAGGAAATTATTTCCAGCACTGGATGCCAGCGTCACTCCTAATTAGTTGACATCCGTCTGTCTTAGGAGACAATGGAGTGCACCTTGCAGGGTGAGATCAAGCTGTTGAGCAGTTGCAGCGCCTGCTGTGGCTGTAGATGCGGGAGAGACATGTTTTGTTGCAGCTGGGGCAGATGAAGGCGGCCAGTTGTGCTGCTGCAGATGCACTCCTAATAAAGCAACAAAAGAACCACTCATTCTTAGAGGAGGCTGCCTGTTCATCTCTACATGAGTCATGGACTGGGGTTGCAGGGTCTGGAGTAGAGATTGCCCTTTCCTTACCACCTTCTTGGTACGAGAGTATTTTCCTGTTTTAATCCAGAGGAGGTGGCTGGAGGGCAAGGTGGGGTTGTGGAGAAGAAATGTGACTCATCTACCAGTCTGGAAGTGTTTCTGGTCGTATTTGTGCCTAAGATAACCTTTCATATGAGATCATAATAAAGCAAAACCCGGTAGTAGGGTTGCATGCTCTGCACATCTTGAGAAAGCTGATGGTTCCTTTTAACCTGCTTCTTCCTGTACATAAGAGGATTCCACACTCGTAAAATGAATTTGCTACCCATTTCTTGCATATAGGAGTTCGTAGAATGGGCCCTCAGCCCCACACAATAGCATTCATGTGTTGTAGCTGCCTATCCTTTCTTCCCCAGCTAATAGCAGCTTTTAGGGATGGGGAATTAAGATCAGAACAAGGACTAGAGGAGTAGATGTTGAGCAAGGGCTCAACCCCCAGCATCTCCAGGCCGGACTGGGCGAGAACCTACTCTGAAATCTTGGAAAGCCCCTGCCAGCCAGTGTAAGACAGTACTGAACTAGATGAACCAATGATCTGACTAAGTAGAAGACAGCTTCCTACGTTCAGGCCTCTCCCATAGGCAAATTCCCCGATCTTCAAAGCCGCCGTACGGAGGTGGCAATTAAAAAAAAGAAGCCCGACAGTAATTGCAAGATATCCTAATCCTAGATCTCTCGTGCCACTTCCAGACTGGCAAGAAGTATCCTGGCTCACCAGTCGAGACAACCTGCTTTGCATGCAGACAATATCAGATTCATTCCCTGGTATCTCCAGCTAAATGGCTCGGGCAGCAGGTAACAGGAGAGACATTTAACCAAGACCTTGCCAGTCAGAGCAGACAATATTGAGTTACAGGAACTAATAGTTTGACCCCAATATAAGGCGACCTCCCGTGTTTGGTCCTCAGTGAAGGTGCAAGAAAAATATCTCCTTTCCTGCTCTGCTTCCTGTTGTGAAATTTACGCTCTCTCTGACGGCATCATTACAAAGCACAACTGGGTTTATTTAATAATTTTTTTAAGGGGGGTGTCATCAGAGCAGCAGCACACAAGGTTGAATTCTTCCTTCCCCTTGCAATTAAAAGCTCCTATAGGTGTGGGGGGGGCTGATTTTCATCAAGATTGCAGCTGGGGAAGGGCGGATTATATCTCCTCGTGCATTGCCTTCTCTGAAAAAATGGCGCACACTCCTTACCTTTTGTTAGATAAACAAAACGAAAACTTCTACTTGTTGTTTTTTTAGTTCATGTCTCTCGTATCAAGTGTAGTTTGGCCCTGAGGGGGACGGTCTCAGTATTCTGGGAAGAAGAAAGAGCAGGCCTTGTTTGTGTACTGCTGCAAACCGCTCTTTAAAGAGAAATCCATTTTCCTCACTTGACTTACTTCTGGTGTACAGGAGTTGCAGAGCATTCAGGACTTAAATGGGTACTTGTTAAAGCAGAAGTTAACTGTGTGGATGTGGCTGAGATCAGAGTCTGAGCTAGTTAAGCTTTAAATGCCCGTTAACCGCTCTTCTGTACTTGCAGTCAGAGTGGATTTTCGTGCTTGCAGTGAAGTGGTTGCTCGTTGGGCGGGCCTGAAACAGTCGCCGTTTCTCAATCTATATATAAGCCAAAGAGACATTTGTTTCCCAGCCTGCATTGATTGGTGCAGAGAACAAGGTTGTAGCCTTGTGTATGTTAGTCTTGTGGTGGCCTTAAACCAGAGACGCCTGCCTTCAAATGTTTCCACAAAGCTCACTGGGTGACTGTGGGCTTTTCATCATTCTCATAGCCTGATCTCCCCTGCAGGGTCGCTGTGACGATAAAGGATGGCACGTGAGACACTCTAAGCTCCTCAGGAAAAGGGTGCGAAAGATATCTATGGAGTACAATCCCGTTTCTTTACTCCCCTACTCCAGAAAGCCTCACATCCTCAAAGGCAAGCCGACTTAGACCCCATCTGCACTGTATACTTAAAGCAGTATCATACCACTTTTAAAAGTCATGGCTCCGCCTGCCCCGCCTCCCCCCCCCCAAAAAATGAGCTAAAATTCCGAAATTTCCCTGGGAAGACGAATTGGTTGTTAAATCACTCTGGGATTGTAGCTTTGAGAGGGAAATGGGGTCCGCTAACTACTCTCAGCACCTTTAACCAGCAACAAGGTTCTTTGGGGAAGCCATGACAGTTTAAAGCTGCATGATACCTCTTTAAGTGTGTAGTGCAGGTGAGCCCTTGGAGAGAGATGGGGATTTATAGCTAAGGCTGTAGGCAGAAATGTGTTTATATATATATATATATATATATATATACATATATATACATACATACACATATACACACACACACACACACACACATTTTATGGAAGAGCTTTAGAGTCAGACCTGGGTGAAGCTAAATTGTGCTGGACAACAAAGGTGGCATTAAAATGGAACTGCAGATGAAAGAGTTCACCTCCGCCTATGCTGCTGTTCTTTGTTAAGAATATCCTGGCTGGAGAGGTAGAGCTACAGCGTGACCTGCCTGCTTTTCAGACTGGACATGTTGCCCCACTCCTCCTCACCCCAAAATGAAGCCCCTTTTCTCTGACAGCCCCTTTACGCCTACGATGGTCAGGGCTCCAGGAGAGATAAAAGCTCCAATGGGATACATCCCATCGGCGAGGGATGCACAACCTGCGGTCTTGCACATGTGAAACTCTAGCTCCCATCAACCCCAGACAGTATGGCCAATGGCCAGGGGTTAATATGCAGAAGGATATTAAGTTTGCAAATTGAGATAAAGAGAAATGAAACAGGAAAAAAGAATTGGCATGGCAGTGAATATCCATTCCAAATAGAAATATGATGCTTAGAAGCACCCCACTCCAGAAAAAAAAAACCCACAGGCTAAACACTTAAGACACACCTCAGAACAGATAAAAGATCAGGCAGCATCCCTCCCCCAAACCCCTCTTTAAACATTGGGAGGGACAGGGGGCCTGAGCAGGCAACAAGAGAGGTGTCTGAGAGTGCTGTTAGGGCTGCCATATGTCCGGGTTTTCTCGGACACATATGGGAATCGGGCTGCAGAAATGGCGTCCGGGTGGATTTTTGCTGAATTGGTAAAATGTCTGGGAAAACCTGGACATATGGGGAGGGGGGGAGATGTTCCCCCCAAAAGCTCAACAGCTTTGACCCCCCCCCCAAATGGCAATCCTAGCCTATGGGTGTCATGATGGAGGACCTCAGATCTAAAGAATCATAGCATTATAGCTATCACGCCCATCTCTCTAGTAACAATCCTGTAAATGGGGCAGATTAGGGTTCAATCAATGAATGACTTGATGTTCAAAAGCTGCAGGAAGTAAAGCAAACCGCAATCTCATCCCTTTGGGACTGGGATCCAACTGCATACCTGAGTCTTCTAGTGCCAGTGGGTTGCTCTCCAGATGTTGGACTACAGCTCCCATCAGGCTTGACCATTGGCTGTGCTGACCAGAGCTGATTGGAGATGCAGTTAAACACGTTGGCAGTAGCAGGAGAGGCAAGTCAGCCGAAAGGGGGTGGGGGGAGGTGCCTTCTTCTTTCTTAGGCAGAGGTTGGATGGCCATCTGTCATAGATGCTTAAGTTGAGATTCCTGCTTCGCAGGGGGTTGGACTAGATGACCTTTGGGTCCCTTCCAGCTCTATGATTCTTGAACCCTTCTTCCATCCAATCCCAATAGATATAAACAGCACTCCAAGGCTCGTGTTGCAGGCTGGCTGGAGCCCTGAACAAGAGCACTCCTGGTGGTTGGGGAATTGCTGCAACATTTTTTGGTTGGTGTTTCATCTCCTTTATGTTTGAACTGGCCTGCTAAATTAAACCCATCATTCATTCATTCACACCTTTCATGCTGCCTGGAGGTCTGCTTTGTGATGATACTGGTTTTGTAACGCCAATTTGTTTTCATTTATTTTGTTTTATTATGCTTGTGAGCCACTTTGAGAGTCCTGTGCAAGACTGAGAGGCTACATATATGCTGCCACTCTGCCAGGAAGTACCTGAGACAGCATAAAGCCTTCAAAAAATGCAAGGCTGCCTCAAAAGCGCCGAAACTCACTAAAAGCTGGCATTAAATTCAAAGCAGCAGCATAAAAATACACCACGAAACTGTTTGTAGCGCCCCAGCGGTAAAAGCCACCGTCTATTTAATTACTCATCAGTACATAGCGACTAAAACAAAAAGGGTTTTTTAAAAAAAATAAAAAATAAAAGCAATAAAATCAGTCACAACAAAACCTAAGCACACCACAAGAACAGTAAAATAATGAGTCCAAAGAACGTTTATGATTATAAGCATATTACTGTCTTGTGCTGACTGCCAGGAAAAGCTTTGTAAAACATCAAATGACATCAGTCGCCAGCAAAATGCTGTTACTACGGGGGTGGCCAAATGGCCTTCTCCTGGGAAAGAGTTCTGCAGCTTGGGTGCCACAATAGAGACAGCCCCTCTCTCTCTCTTTTATTTATTTTCTGCGCCATCAGTGGGACTTCAAGCAGAGACTTTTCTCCCAGATCTTGGATAGCAAGACGGAATGTACGGGAGAAGACAAGTCAAATGAAGTATTTGTTTATTGTTACTTAATCCTACCTTTCCTTACAGTGGTTGTCAACCTGTGGGTCCCCAGATGTTGTTGGACTACAACTCCCATCATCCCTGAGCTCTGGGCTTCCTAGCTAGGGGTGATGGGAGCTGTAGTTCAACAACGTCTGGGGACCCACAGGTTGAGAAAGGCTGTGAGGGTGATGAGCTTAGCTCTTTCTTTGCTGCTCTCCTTATTCTCACAACAGCCCTGCAAAAGGCTCGGCTGAGAATAGGGTGCCCTCCAGATGTTGTTTCACTACAATGCCCATCAGCCCCAGCCAGGGTGGTCAATACTGGGGATGATGGGAGTTGGAGTTCAGCATCTGGAGCTCTGCTCTAACCGCTATGCCACATAGGTGTAGGTTCTCTTTAAAGACAGACTCCTGTTGATACGATGGGCGACCTGTGGCTCTTCAGGTATTGTTGGACTCTGACTCCCATGAGGCCCAGCTAGCATAGTGAGGAGTGATCCAACAACACTTGGAGAGCCACAAAGTTCCCCATCTCTACTTTAAAGCTCAGCTCCGAAATCTTAGCAAGGACCCAGCAGAGCCGAGAATAGTGTTGTTTTGCTCCCAGCGCAAAAGCAATCTTAAGTGCAGAATTCTGTGCTATCCTGGATAATTTTCAAGGCTTGCTCCTTGTAGATCCTGTTGCCAAGGCAACAGATGACAGTGTTCAGATCCTTATTAGAGAGGAAGGGGTTCTCTAGCAATTGATGAAACAGAGCTCTCCCTCACCATGCAAAGTAGATTCAACAAGCACTCGCAACTGCAAGCTTGCGGTAGACAAAACAACCTAGGATTGCCGTGCCAGCAACACTCGCATCTAAGCATCTAGTGAACTTTGCTGCATTATCCCTCATCTGTGCCACAGCACCATCCACACATATTTTCAATGCCGTTTGAGTGACAGCTGGCCATCAGTTAAGATAACCAATACATGGGTCATAGAATTTGAGGGGACCCCAGGGGTCATCTAGTCCAACCCCCTGCAGTGCAGGAACAACCATCAATATAACTTAATACTTCTGAGGGTATGGGGCACTGTGCAGGGTTTCAGAGGCCCAAAAAGACAGTTCCCTGACGTCGGAAGAGATTACAACCCAAGGGAATAACTAACGTGGTGGGGTGAGCAAGAGTAACAAGGGGGAAATGCGAGCAAGGCCATGCAACTTAAATAGACTTAAAAGTGGCACCGGTTTGGGACAAAGATTAAGAGGTTTAGCCAAAAGCAGACATAATTACAAAGGAAAAAGGAAACTGGGAGACCTGAAAGGAAAAACAAACAAATGTTGCAGCGTGAAGTGCTTCTATTCAGAGTTCCAGTCCTTTTCTGTCCCCACCCCCAGTTTTTTAAATTTCTCCCCCTCCCTGAAAGACAGTCAGCGTTCTGCAGACACTGAGCAGCTGTTTTAGGATCTCCCTCCTCTTTTTTATTTCCTTTTCCCCTCTAAAGATTTGTGAGCTTCCGGCAAACCTTTCAGAGTTTCCACAAACTGGTCGGTACCTTCCTCTTGTTTGCGTGGGTTGTGCAGTTTTGACTACAGAAGGATCAGCGCTTAGATAATGGGCTGGCTGTTGGTTTGTTTAGGGATGGTTTAGGTGAGAACTCAGAAGCCAGTTTCCATGGGTGTAGCCAAGGCGGAGGGCAGCTGCCCCCCCATCAAGTAAAACAATAGAAATACTTAACTAACTGATCAATCATGTCGGTACTGCCCCCCCCCCAATAATCCTGGCTACACCCATGCCAATTTCTTGTTCTTTCCCCTGTACTGTTTCACATCTGATCCTTGCCATCAGTGGGCATCCCCTTCCTTGGCCTTCTCATTGCCCTTCCCTCCTTCCCTCTTCTGTCTTGAATTTTGCATTTCCTCCCTCCTCACCGAGGAATGCACCCGTTCTGAGTCACCCACTCCACCAAAACAGCCCTGGGTGGGCAGGAGACAGACGCCCAGGAGCCCTGCAGCTTCTGCTATACCACCAAGGTCAACAACTTCATCAAATCTGGCCCTCTTTGAAAAAAGTTTGGATACCACTGGCCTATGGGGCTCAAACCCATGGACCTGAGATTAAGAGTCTCATGCTCTATCGACTGAGCTATTCCTCTCATATACCACTACAGATATCTTGGTTGTCAGATGCCTTGGTACTCAAACAACTTGGAACCCAAACACTGCAAACCCAGAAGTAAGTGTTCCGGTTTGCGAACTTTTTTTGGAAGTCGAATGTGCTCTGTTTTGAGTGTTACGCTTCTGATTTGAGTGCCACACTTCCGTTTTGGAGTGTTACACTGAGGTCTGCCTGTTTTTGCTATTTATTTTGCATTTTTGTTTTTGCAGCTTTTTTTGTTTTGTTTTTGTGACTGTGTGGAACCCAGTTCAGCTACTGATTGATGGACTGTGTGACTTCAGTATATTGCTTATTGCTTTCATTTTATGGATCAGTGGTCTTGTTAAATAGTAAAATCAATGTTAAATTGCTGTTTTAGGGGTTGTTTTTAAGAAGTGTGGAATGGATTCATCCATTTTGCATTAATTTCCATGGGAAAGTGCACCTTGGTTTTGGAACGCTTTGGTTTTGGAACAGACTTCTGTAACGGATTAAGTTTGGGAACCAAGGTACCATTGTATATTCTTATTGTGGTGCAGCAGCTAGTTAGATCCCTCAGCCATGAAATTCTGCTGGAAATTATTTTCGCAAATCACATATGTCTACGGGTAGCCCCAAATCAGACTGGCTGTGGTAAAAGTGGAAGGGAAATTAACCTTTCTCCCCACTCCCTAGTCCATTTTGGCCCTCATTGAGTAGCCTATGTAATCCCATCCCATCACGATTTTGAGATAAGGCACAATGGCTGCTTTCTTTGTGTTGGTGGTGTGGAAAATGCACTCTGCACATGTTCTGTGGCATTCTAGTATTACTTTGTGTGCTGTAGTCTAGAGGCTGAAAATAGGTTTTGAGGTTAAGCCGCATATCATCATAGTTCTCAAAGGATAGCTTCTACATAACCAGAGGGCGGGGGGGACCAAATGAAATAGACTGATCTTCTGTGCTCTTATCATCAGCTTGGAAGCTTTCCAAGCAAGGATTAGCATGATCACCTGGTAATATTTGACAACATGTTGTTAAAAGCAAAGTGAAGCCAGTTTTTAAAAGGTGAGCTTTTGCGCCTACTGATACTCCCCCCCCCCACTTTTGCTTAAAACCCTTCCCATGTTAAAAACAAAACAAAATCCAAGTACATCAAATTGCAAATATCAGAATACCGTACCAGAATTCATGCCACCTCGTTCTGCTGCATTCTTCTGTGTGTGTTGTGTATCCAGCTGTTTTTGTACTACATTTCCAATCATCCCTGACCACTGGTTCTGCTAGCTAAGAACAATGGAAGTTGTAGTCCAAAAACAGCTGGAGACCCAAATTTGGTAAATCCTGGTGTAGACCAACACCCCACCCCCATTTCTGAAGGTGTGACTCTTCGTGGTCAGGCCCATAACTAGAACTGGCAAGTTTTTGTTTTTTAACTGCTTCCTGTGACTGGAACAGCAGCTTGAATTTATTCAGCAAGTGACAATGTTTGCCGCCGGACTGTGGAACTGTTTCCCCTTTTCCTTTCTGTTGTGAAGGCACAAGCCATTTCCAACATACCCTCCCCATGCCATTCGGCAAGGCTTTTCTCTTCCCTGTTCAGTCTACAAACAAATCTTCTCTTCCCTGGGTCATTAATAGACTTCAGTTAATTGAGATTAGCTTGGATTAATTCCCATGGGAACACTTGGGAAGATCAAGGACCCCCTAGGTCGCTAAACATAGGGGGCCTGGGAAGGAGCACGTTGATGGCATCAGCGGCCTGAACCAACAATCTGGAAACTGGGTCCTTAAAACAGCAATGGGGGAGGGGGGGCTTCTAAGGGGTTCATCCCTGCCTGCCAGAACCAGCAGGACTTTATGACAAAATCAAAAACAAAGTCTGGGCTTCCGTGGTCCATTCTGAGCTCAGCTTTGTAAAGTTACAGTTAATCATTTACAGAGGACGTTTAAAGCTCTGTAAGTTAAGCACTTTACAATCCCTATCGTGTCCTTTCTCACACCATCCTTCTGAAGTACATGATTTCCCCTGCTTGTACAGCAAACAAATTGTGCAAGGCAGCGCCTTAAGTCATGACTTCCTGTGTTGCCTGAGATTCTATCTTTAGGTCATTCTGGGTCTTCCTTGTTCCAGGTAGCAGCAGCAATGAGGTCGTGTCATTCAGGGCTGCAGAACCATTGGCCCGCCAGATGTTGCTGGACTACAACTCCCATCACCCCTGACCGTTGGCTGTGCTGGCTGGGGCGGATGGGAATTGGTGTTCAGCAACATCTGGGGAGGGGCAGCTATCCCCCAGCCTTGATGTGCAGCGTCAATTTACAAAAATAAAAATGATGAATGAACTCTGACCACCTTTTTCCCGGTGACCTTATTTTCCCCTGCCATAGCTTTTTTTTTGCTTTGCTGCTATGTGGCTTATGGAAATTCCACAGGTGCGGAGTGTGATTGTTTTCCTGCTCTGCTAGCAGCCTTCCCAGAAGTGTGAGAAACAGGATGCTGGACTCGGTGCAAGGCACTTAGGTTTTTATAGCAAGGAAATTGATTAATAGGGCTAAACATAATCTGTTGAATTTTGGCCTCCGCAAGTTACTGAGTTTTAAGCCTGTCTAGAAGCCACATTTCCTGACCTTTGAAAGCCAGGTCTCTTGGCCCAGATGTCTCAGCGGAAGTCGAGAACCTTTCTTTCTTCAGACGTTCTCCGTATGTTTGCTAGATGCATGCAGGGATGAAGCACTGGGGTGGGGAAGGTTGGGGTTCTTGATCAATTCCATTTGTCCATTGCTGGGGGACATGAGACCCTCCAGATGTTGTGGGCTGACACTCCGATCAACCTCAGCCAGCCTGGCCAGTGTGGTCAAAGAAGATGGGAGTTTTAGTTTACAAAATCTGGAGGACGCCCCCATGGGCTAGCCTTCTACAGTATTACAGGCAACCTGGGCAAATTGGGATTGCACCACTGTCTTTCTGTGCCAGATGTTTGGTAACGAGAGTAGCTGACTGAGATAACTGCCAACCTACCTATCAGGGAACTGCCATCAGTGCCAGAGGGAGAGAGCAAGCTCCAGAGGGATTCCAGAGAGCGTCCCGGGATTGGGAGAGGCAGCCCAACTTCTGGGGAAGAGAATCAGCGTAGCACCAGTGGAGAAGGGGGGCAGATGGGGGAAGCGGCGAGGCGGTCCCATGACTCCTTGCCGGGGACCAGCGGGGAGAGTAGAGGTCCTCCGCTGCCTATGCCCTCCTTGCGCAGAAGGCTTTCGCGCAGAGAGAGTAGGAGGAGACTAGGCGTCAAAGAGCTTCTTTGCTGGAAGAAGTTTAAGAAACGCCCACTGACGGATTCTGCCAGCGATTGAGACAGCCACGGGTGAGTGGCTGTCCGGACAGAAAAGGTTCACTCAGGCAACCCAGCCAGGTGTTTGCACCGGCTTACGCACGAGCAACCCCTAGAACCACTACACTACCAATGGGTTGAAGGGAGATTAGGCAAATTCATGGAGGCTAAAGCAGGCAATGGCTTCTAGTCAAGATGGCTATATGCTACCTGCAGGATTAGAGGCAAGCCAAGAGTGCTTTTACACTCACATCCTCCTGGGGGGGTTTTCAGTAGGCATCTGGTTGGCCCCTTGGGAGGAACACACTGAATTGGATGTATCTATTTATTTTAAAATCTTTTAAGAGACTTTTTTGTCTATAAATCTCAGAGCAGCACCCAATAGCCACAAGACCGTGAAGACCGATAAATAACAGTTTAAACATTCAAATTGCCAAAGAATTTCAACAACTGCAGCTGCCGGATCCAAACAATATCAACAGCCAGGAAATGTCAGGGTAGGCAGAAAGGTCTGCGAAAACACCCCATGCTCAGTGCTCGCCTGGTCTCCATGGGGATCCTGCTCCTTTGGTCTGATCCAGCAAAGCTCTACTTATGATCAACTGCTCCTCCTGAGGCCCAATGTCCACTACTGAGAGCCTGTCAGAATATATTGGGTCCTTACCGGCCCCCCGCAGGCAGCATATTCTATCTCCTCTTTCTGCATGCTATTTTGGACTGCCATGCTCTCAGCGCTCGCCAAGGTGACGGGTCTCAGAGGACGCCTGCCCTTGAGAATGGTTGCTTGACTCTCTTCCGCTGCAGGGGTGGGGGTGGGGCAGTTTAATCTCATTTCCTCCGAGGTTTATCTCCTGCTGCAGCTTCCACTCTATATTTTGCCATGGGGGTTGAGCATGTGTGTGCATAAGGGAGGGGACGACACATGCTGGCAGGCAGCAGCAGTGACTTACCGGGCAAGGAAGGCTAGGCAACCTCCTTTATTTTTATGATGCCCGAAGGAGTAGGAATGTGTTTTGGTTTTTCCCCCAGCAGAACCAACAAAGAACCTTGCAGCGCCCAAACGACTGGCAAGCTTATTGTGGCATAATCAGCTTGTTAGTTTTTATTTCATTCCACGTATTTGTACGCCATTTGGTATGCCAAATTCCTAGGCTGTGTGCATAAACATTAAGAATAGACAGAGAAAAGGGATGATTAAAATTCATCATAGAGACAGACCTTCAAATGCCTGCTGAAATAGGAAAGACTTTGGAAAGAGTTCCACAGAATTGGGCCCATAGCACAGAATGCAAGGCTTCTGTTTGTGACAAGCTGTACCTCTGAGCCATGGGGGATAGCCAACAGAGACTCCCCACAAATATCTCTTTTTTTAAAAAATAATTTTTATTAACAGGCCAATCACATCACATTGTCCAAATCACATTAGTTCCAAATTATACAGCCAAATTTTAAATTTTGTTGGGGGTACCCATACATCAAGCTCCGAACGAGTCCAAACATCACTTATATTGCTGCTTTAATTAAACAATTCTATCCAGTTCGATCCAGATAGTCCTTTATTACTTTCTTCACCTTCTTGTTGTTATCGTATATTCCTTTCTTTGCGATCTCTGATAATCTTCACAAGCAGATTAGAGACAGGCATCCTCTGTGTGGGTTTTGTACTCTCCAAAGATCATATCGCTCAGGGACAACCGCTATTCCACGCTTCCATAAAAAATTAATCTTCGGTCTGTCCTTTAATTTTCTCAGGCTTGCTAAGTATATCAGGAGGGCTCTGTCAGGTTAAGATCACATTCCAACCATCCTTCTCATTCCAATGGTCCTGATTCTCCTCCCCCTGTCTTTCTTTCTCAGGCAAGCCTGTCTTAGCGAGACGCCATTTTAAACTGCGTCATAAAATTTTCCTCCATTCTCATTGTTTAACAATCATCTCTTTAGCTATAATCCACCCCACACAGTTCTTGAATTCCTGCTTGTGATTAGTAAAACGCAACAATCTTATTTCTTTCTGGGGTGGAGGGTTATTAATATCACATAGTGCAGAGAAAAGAAAAGTTTTTTCCTCCACCCCCCTTCATTCCGAACATACAATCTCTTAATGGTGGTTCATCAGATGATTTACTTATCCACCCGTCACTCCGGTCACAGAGATCCATTAGTCAGCAGTCTTATCTCCCGAGCGTTGCTTGATGTATGTGCTTTAGCTTCATTCCAATCATATGTTTCCAATTAAAATTCCGAGCTAAAGCAAGCCAGCACGCGCTGATTGGAACCGGCGTCAGGAAGAGCTGACCTCATCGAGGGCTCGTGCCAAGTGTCCGGCACCCCCATCTCTCGAATCCGGGGGTGCATTGTGGACACCGCTGGCAAGGCAGCCCCCCCATCTCCTTGGGGGGGTAGGAAGACTGCATACTTCCCATAGCAGCCTCTTAATTACCTCGTATGGGTCAGAGAGATGTTATTGTTGGCCATCTTCCAATGCGCCACCTGGTGGCCCCCCTCCCCACAAAGATCTCAGTGATATAAGGCAGGGTTCCCAAACTTGGGTCTCCAGCTGTTTTGGGACTACAATTCCCATCATCCCTGACCACTGGTTCTGCTAACTAGGGATGATGGGAGTTGTAGTCCCAAAACAGCTGGAGACCCAAGTCTGGGAAACCCTGATATAAAGGATCAAGGGGTCCTTAAGGTTTCCTGGGCCTAAGCTGTTAAGGGCCTTGTAAATTAATACAAGACCCTTGAACACTGGCCTGGAAACATATGGGCAGCCAGTAAAAGCTTTTAAGCACTGGTGTTATGTGCTGACAGGAGTCTGCCCCCGCCAACAGTCTAGCCACAGCTAAGTTGCCACAAAACTCTTTGTTGTCTTTATTTTCAGGTCATCTCCTCACTCCCAGTCCCCGAAGCTTGTGCTTTCCTGTTTCTTCTTGCCTTTCCCACCTTTCAACCCACCATTCTGCCTCCCTGCTGCTGACCCGGCAGGGTATATCTCTGTAACCAGGAGACATTTGCTCTACAAAACAAAACAAAACTCACAACGCAGCACAGTCCCCTGGGGTGCCGCCCGCAACTTGCAGGTGGTTTTTTCCTGATGGATGCTCCTGTCTGAAGGAAAGGGACCCACTGGTTTAACCTAGCACAGTGTGTGCGCCAATACAGTGGTACCTCGGGTTAAGTACTTAATTCGTTCCGGAGGTCCGTTCTTAACCTGAAGCACCGCTTTAGCTAATGGGGCCTCCTGCTGCTGTCGCGCCACCGGAGCACGATTTCTGTTCTCATCCTGAAGCAAAGTTCTTAACCCGAGGTACTATTTCTGGGTTAGCGGAGTCTGTAACCTGAAGCGTATGTAACCCAAGGTACCACTGTATAGCATCCTCCAGCTGTTCAACTCCTGTCGTTCCTGATGGGAGGAACGTGCTTGCTGGGACTGATGGAAGTTGGAGCCCAACATCTGGAGGACATGCTGTTGACTGCCCCCATCAAGTGAGAGGTTGGCTCCGTGGCTTGATCTTGCATGGCCAGAAAAGGAGGAGGAGATGACAGAGCAGAACACTGTGGAACTCGAGATCTAACCAGCTTTCTCCTTTTCCACACAGCTTAAGATTTCGTTCAGCGAGAACCAGCTGGAGAGGACCTTCCAGTATCCGTCAGAGGGCTCCTTGCTGGAAGAATATGGGCCTCCTGATGAGTCAGAGCCTCTGACCTGCACCAACCCCCATGGGGATGATGAAGATGAAGAGGAGGAGATGCTGCTGCTTCATCGGGGCCTCCCGGGCCTGCTGAGGACCAAACCCCTCATTGTAGGCGAGTACGGGCAATCTAGACGAACCTATGGCTGGTTTCGGTATAAGGCAGCTTCATGAGTTCCTGAGAGGCAGGTTGGCAGGCGGTTACGCAGTCTGGAAAGAGGGAAAGCCTTGCAGATCCAATGTTGGGTCTCACTGAGAGCTTAAATCACTTGGAGCTGCTACACGTCTGTTTTCAGACTGGACCGCTTGGCACACGGCAAGCAGCTGGGGAACTGAGTGCTTGAAGGCTCCCTCTTGTTAAATACTCCCTACAACCAGTGGTTCTCAAAGTGGCAGGAAGCGTGGAGGTAAGGTTCAAGGACAATCAAAGAAACGTTTAAACGTTTCATTTGTGTAGATGAAAAGACGAGAGTTTGTCTCAAATTAGATCTAATGTAAACAAGATTAGCTGGCAAAAGCAAGCTCACAGCTCTCACTGAGTTTGTAAACATACCGGTACTTAAGGTACATATGTAAGAGGCTTGCTTATGATCATATTTTGGGAATGATTCATGTTCCTGTGCAGCTGCATTCTTTTATACTTTCTGGGTGTCCTGTGATCATATTATAAAGTACAGTGGTACCTCGGTTTTCGAGCGTCTTGGAAGCCAAACATTTTGGTTTTTGAATGCCGAAAACCCGGAAGTAAATGCTTCCATTTTCAAACACGCCTCAGAAGTTGAATGGCTTCTACTGCATTTTTTTTTTCTTTCAATTTTCTCCATTGGCTTTGCAGACTGCCCTTTGTGCCTTGGTTGTCAAACGTTTCAGAAGTCAAATGTTTTTCTGGAACGGATTTTGTTTGACAACTGAGGTACCACTGTAGTTGTGTTCTATGTTATAGCATTCCTAAGAGTGTCTCCCCCGCACCCAAGTATTTATTATCAATTTAAAAAAATTGTGTGGTGTGAGCAAATTATTATTCTGAAAGTGTGTCCCAGAGAAAAAAGTTTGAGAACCACTGCCCTATGCGACGGATGGGGCTCCTAACTCCCGTCACCCCCAACCTCACAACCAATGGTCCAGGATGACGAGAATCCAGCAATTTAGTGAAAAGGGGTTCAACATTCATTACTCCTTAGGTCTTCATGCTTTCCTTTTTTGCTGACAATGCCTGTGTTCCTTCTCTCCCTCTTTGCAGACGAGTCTTGTCGGCGGTAACCCCGTTAAGCCTCCGTCGCAGAGAACAGCGGAATATGCACAAGGATTCCATGCCACATTCTGAATCCTCCAACTGGACCTTTTATCTCTTTCCGTCTTCCAGTGACTATGCACCCAGGAAAGAAGCTGGGGCCATGAAAGACTGAGAGGGGTGGGGAGGCGACCACTTTTATCCTGGGGCTACAGGTGCATTTCTTCCTTCGGATGGAGACCACTCCGAAAATACTCTCCCACTTTTGATACATATGTTTTTCCCTATCTGACTGGCACTGAAATCATGTGAGAGACGCTGCCCAACCTAGCTGGGAGAGGGCGCTCTCAACTTTCCTCTTATCCTTGCACTGCCAGCCAACAAGGAATCTGATGCAGCAGCGACTTAGATACTTCATTTAAAAACTGCCAGCAGGGGGAAGCACTGAACCTTGTATGCACACTTCTCTGGGGTTGCAGAGTTTCAAACAAGGGCTAATGATAATGGTCATATCTTTCTTCCTGCTGTCACTCAAAATACCGCTGAAAGCCTCACTGGCCAAGGGACTTTTCTGTAATTGGGTTGGTTTGTTTGTTTGTTTGTTTGTTTGTTTTGTAAAATATTGTCCAGTAGGACTTAATTGCTGCCATGTGAGTGAGATGAGATTTGGGGAGGGGGGGAGTAGGGTGGGGAGGGAATAACTAGCTTTGAGAAGGGACCATTATGTTGGCGCACAGCCTATCAGTATTTCGGGGGGGGGCTTTCTACTTGCTTTTTCCCCCAAAGCCATTCTGGAGGAAGGCAATTCAAAATACCACGGCTCTAGTTATTCCACCAAGAGCCATGAGTAATAAGGCATGTTACTGGGCAAATGGGGAGGGGTCCTGGGTGTTCATTGAAGCAGGAGCGCTCAGTATTCAGGCATGGAAGTGGGTCAATGGGGAAGGGCCATCTGCATGTGGGCAGCGCTAGTTGCTCTTTGGGGCCGTTTGGGGGGTTCCCCCCCTCTTTTTGTTTCAGACAGGGGCAGTTCATGTTTGGAAGCAAAGCAAAATATGCAGGGGGTGCAGTGGGGATAGCCAGGCGAAAAATGCAGCTTCCTGTTGTGGTCATGACCATTTCCTGTTTGGGATTCAGCACTCACGTGGGATTGAATGACGGGCGATGAAGAGGCAGATTGAATGTTAGAAAATGAAGTGATATTTTGATAAACAGGGGTTTGGGTTCGTTTGTTTCTCCCCCCAAAAAAATATTATTTTACAAACTGTCTTCTTAATTAGTATTTGCCATTTTTTGCCATGTGGCATTTTGAAGTGGAAAGAAGTGGACCCAGAGATTAAAAACTGAGAACAGCTTTCAGAAATGATTGAATGCATAGCAGTTGCAGCTCAGAGTATAAACAGCTCTCCAGAGCTGGCTTCAGGCTTTGGGGAAAGCCTCAGATGAGAGATTACCAGGAGTCCCCTTCATCAGCAAGGGGGCCGCACAAACTGAAGGAGCACTCCACAATCCTTTCCCCAGATGACTGATGCAAGCAAACCCAGGCATTACTGTTCTGGATCTTTCTTTGCCAATTCAGCAGTCATTTAAGTCAGCCGATGACAATAAGAACCTCAATAATGGTGAAGAGGAAGTCAAAGAGCATGTTGTGCATTTGTTCAAAGGTGTCTTATCCAGTTTCTTGAGTGGGCCCTGCTGTTGGTCTCAGGTGAGAGCTTCAGGGATCAGCACCACTGCTGAGACCCATTTCTCAGTAGCGGAGCCATCGCCAACTGCTCGAGCCACAAAGCCAGGTGCTTGTCCTCTTTGGTACCACTGCTTGTTTACCTTCCCTCTCTGGATGAGTAATTATGGAGAAGGTGCAGTATCCCTCTGTATCCCTTTGGGTGAGAATGCACCTGGGGCTAGAGTGAGGATGGCGGAACCTGTTGGTCTGCCAGAAGTTAGCAAACTCCATCTCCCATCAGCCTCAGCCAGCAGGGATGATGGGAGTTGTTATCCACTAGAATCTGGAAGGCCACAAGTTCACCATATCTGGAGATAGAGAGCAAGCTAAATGTGGCAGTGACAAGAATACTGGCCCTCTCAGGGAAGCAGCAGCCTACCAAGGGCATATTGCCCAATGTCCACTGCCAAAAAATAATATACAAGTGGAGCAGCCTCAGGACCTTGGCAAATGCCCCACCGTGACACCACAATGCATATATTTTTTAATCCTCTTAGATGAAAATGTGTAACTAAACTGAAGCATCCAGCTTAAATTGGGGGAGTTTTTTAAATTCGTGAACAGGAGCTCCCCACAATTGGAGCGAATAAAACCTGGGAAAACTGGTCGGTTAAATGCCTTGAGGAACAACGCAACTCATCTGCAGGAGAGGATGCATACACAGAGCAGAAGATTGGCCAACGTATGAGAGCAGAAAGTTGTTTCTTTAGAGTGCAGGTTGTAGACTGAGCAAACAGTATGAATGAGTGGAAGGAGGCATTGATGAGAGGGAACTTTACACTTTACACTTGTTTTTTCCCTCTCTCTCTCCCTTCCTTCCTTGCTAATTTATCTTGTTATCTGTGCACAGTTGTTATTATCATTTCCCTCTCCCCCCCTTATTTTGCACTGCGGGAACAGCCATGTCTGGAGCCCATTAACAGGTGAATGAGTGAATGATTGAACACAGCAGATGTTTCTTTCTTTGCTGGGGGGAATGAGGTCTGCGCAGATCAATGTGTGTGGGGCAAGGGCCGAAGCAGCTGTGTCCAGCCATTTCCATCAGTGTTGTTGTTGAAAAAAATGGTATTGTTGTTATTATTATTAACAATAAACCAGAATGATGTTGCACGTTGACCTATTGTTCTTCTGTTGTCTCTTAGCCATGATAGTTAAATGGACTCTTTGTTTACAGAAGCCATATTCCTCTGAATACTAGCGACAAATAAGACAGGCATCACCCTCGTGGACAAGCCACGATTGGACTACATGGACATGTCGTGTTCCAGCAAAGCAATCTGATGCTCTTCTACCTTTAAGGGTGTCTCTTCTGCACTCTGATGGAGGAGGAATCTGGGTTGGCTTGTAGAATCACAGGACAAAAAGAGTTTATTCTCTCCCACCATAAAAACTATTCCCCCACCAGCTCCCTCTATCAAAACACACACACGCGCACACACACACACACATGTTGAAGTAATACGTACAGATTGTTAATATTCTTATTTATTAGACTTCTTAGTCACTTGTTAGTCGTGAGTTTGACCAAACTGCGGGAGGCAGTGGAAGACAGGAGTGCCTGACGTGCTCTGGTCCATGGGGTCACGAAGATTCAGACACGACTAAACAACAACAACAACAACAAGCAACAAGCAACAACAAAAGTTACTTGCTACCTGAAGTTCTCCAAGTGATTTAGAACACAATGAAAATACATTGGTCCATGTAGCTCAATATTGCCTACACTGACTTGACAGTGGCTTGCCAATAAAAAGAAAAAGGCTGTCCACTGGAGTTAAGGAAAAACACATCCCCTGAGGTGTCACCAACACACCGCCACAGCTTGTGGTAGTCCCTGAAACATATAACAACAATCAACTGAAATTAACCTTATGTAAGAATAGCCTCATGAGAAGAGAAGACTGCCTGGAAAAGACCCTGATGTTGGGAAAGATTGAGGGCACAAGGAGAAGGGGACGACAGAGGACGAGATGGCTGGACAGTGTTCTCGAAGCCACAAACATGAGTCTGACCAAACTGCGGGAGGCAGTGGAAGACAGGAGTGCCTGGCGTGCTCTGGTCCATGGGGTCACGAAGAGCCGGACACGACTAAACAACAACAACAACAAGAATAGCCTGCTGGATCAGGCCAGTGGCTTATGTAATCCAGCCTCCTGTTCTCGCAGTGGTTTAACTTGCGTGTGTGAAACCGGGGAGCAGAATATGAGCACAAGACCACTCTCTCCCCTCCCATGATTTCCAGCAACTGGTATTCGGAAGTACTTCCAAATACCAGTTTCCCACACGTGAGTTAAACCACTGTTAATTTGTGTAATCCTCTTTTAAAGCCATCCAAGTTGGTGGCCATCACTGCCTCCTGTGGGAGCAAGATCCATAGTTTGTCTATGCGCTGCATGAAAAAGTGTACAGTATTACTAAGCCGCTTACCCACTGAAAAACAAAAAACTCTTCAGATTGCAAGAAAAGTATTAAGGCTGGCTTAACAAAGTCAAAGAAAGGAAAGGAAGGCGACCAGTTATTCAAACATCTGGTTTGTGCTGGATTCTTTATCAATGCTTTACACCAAACTAATAATAATAATAATAATAATAATAATAATAATAATAATAATAATAATACAACTCCTCTCTCTCATACCGTCTCTATGATCCTCCCGTCTCTATGGTCAGCCACGGCGCAACAACAGCAACCGGAAAGCGCTTCTTCAACCAGAGCGTCGACCGGCTGGCGAGGGCGCATGTCCGGAAGCGCTCGAAGGTGACGGGAGCCGTTGGAGAACCGGCTTTCCGCTGCCATGGCAGGCGAACTGGAGCGCTGGGTGTCCGGGCAGCTTCACTCTCTGCTGGGGCTGAGCGAACGCCATGTGGTCGCCTTCATGGTGGGCCTGGCTCACCGGAGCCGAACCCCGGAGGACCTGCTCGCGCGCCTGGAGGAGACGGAGACGCTGCGCGCCGCGGACCCTTCGGCGCGAGCCTTCGCGCAGCAGCTGTGGGAGCGGGTGAGGCCCCGGCGGCTGTTGGGCGCGAGGCCGGACTCGGGGGCGGGAAGGGGGGGGATAACGCGTCAGAAGCAAAGCGACGCTGCAGTTCTCTGGGGGTGGCGCGCCTTGACTACGATACTTGGCATTTGGTGCTTGTGAGTGTCCAGGTAGAGTTACCACCTTTCTACTGGCAAAAGGCGGGGCCGGGCGGTTGGTGGACGATTTCTCTTTTTTCTTCTGGTGCTGAAGTGACTTCAAAGCCATCCATTACAACCTATGGCAGCCCAACAGGATGGCCCCTCTGGAATTTGTCACACATGCATGCGCTCACATGACTTTGTAAATCCGTCCGTGCTTGGCTACCCAGAGCTTAAATGCATGCCCTTCCACACACATGCATTTGGAGAGGATCCCTAACTTAGCAAAAAGGGGGGCGGGAGAGAGAGACCCGAAATACAGGACATAGCATTTCACATTGAAATATGGAACAATCCTGTGTTATGCAGAACAGGTGGCAACCCTCTGCCCATAGCGCTTCCAGGATGTGGGACTGGCCACCCTTGGAAGACAGCTCAGGAACTTTGCTTGGTCCAAAATGCGGCATACAGATGCAGTGTTTCTCAAACTTGGGTCCCCGTCTGTTGTTGGACTACAGCTCCCATCATCCCTGACCACTGGTCCTAGTTAAGGATGATGGGAGTTGTAGGCCAACAACAGCTGGGGACCCAAGTCTGAGAAAGATTTGGGTTTATGGCTGGGGGCTTCACCTCCATCGTCCAGCCCGGACCCTGAGGTCCAGCTCCAAGGACCTTCTGGTGGTTCCCTCATTGCGAAAAGTGAGGATACAGGGAACCAGGCAGAGAGCCTTTTCAGGAGTGGCGCCTGCCCTGTGGAACACCCTCCCATAACATGTCAAGGAGATAAACAACTATTTGACTTTTAGAAGACACCTGAAGGCGGCCTTTTCAGAGAAGTTTTATTGTGTTTTTAATATTTTGTTGGGAGCGTTTTAATATTTTGTTGGGAGTGGCTAGAGCAACCCAGTTAGATGGGCAGCATAGAAATAAAATTGTTTTTAAAAATTAAAAAATTATCCAGTAGCACCTTAGAGACCAGCTAAGTTTGTTCTGGGTATAAGCTTTCGTGTGCATGCACACTTCTTCAGATACCAACAATAAAATTGTTTTTGTTCAGATCTCATATGAACCCCTGTGTTGAAAAAGCTGCACTGGTTGCCAGCTTGTTCCCTGGGCCCAATTCACGATGCTTCCGTTGGTGCCTACAGCCTTAAATGACTTGGGAACCAAAATACCTGAAAGACTGCCTCCTCCCTACAAAACTACTGGTGCCAAGATCGGCACTTTTGATAGTTTCTCTGCCTTCAGAAGTTGGGGTGTGGGTGGCCTCTTAAGCGAGATGGGCGCACAACTCCAGAGTCGGACACGACTGGCCCGTATGGGCAGGGGTACCTTTACCTTTATGGAAGTCATAGTTTCCTTGTTTTCTGTGTCTGATTTGTTCCCTCACCAAATTTCCTGGTAGGTTCCGCACCAGGCCCCACGGGAACGTCCAGCTAGGTTGGCGGAACAGGAAGCCTTGGCCTTTCAGCAGAAGAACCGTTCATACACCCTGCTGGAGGACAGCGATGATGAAGAGACTGGCGAGGCAGCTCGGGGCTCCAAGCGTCAGCGCCCTCCGCGAGGCCCTGAGGGCAAGCAGCGGAAGCGGCATAAACACCTGAGGCAGCGCAAGGAGGAAGAGGAAGACGACAAGGACTCTGATGAGAAGGGCAGCCGAGATGATGGGGGAAAGTGAGTATCAGTCACTTGCAGAGAGCAAGATTGGGTGAGGAGCAAAGGAAGCGATAGTGATAATTCTTTTGTCATTCTTGGTGTAGGAAGTCAGCAGCATCCCCCACCATTAAGGAGGATTCAGAGGATGAGTGGGACCGGAGTGAGCGAGAGCGACTGCAGGACCTGGAGGAGCGGGACGCTTTTGCTGAACGTGTCAAACGCAAGGACAAGGAGAAGACACGCAACATTCTGGAGCGTTCAGACAAGAAGGTGTGGCCTCAGCCTGTGGCCCCTACTTTTGGCAGCCCTTACTGATTGCTCTCCCGGGTTTGTGCCCCCCTCTGTCTAACCTGAATGTCTTACGCTGCCCATCTGTTTTTTATTGCTGCCAGGAATTATCCACTTGTGGTTGAAAAAATCTGGCTTAAAATCTGATCTTGGTACCTAATACCTTTAAAACACAATAGGATTGTGCATCTACTCAAGCTTTAAAATCATCCACTGCAGAATTCAGTCTTTTACTAATCACAACTTTTCTGACCCTTATGGCAGCAAAAGAATGCCTCAAAGAGAGTTTGGGTAACATCTGGTAAAATGTCAGAAAAGGAGAGGTTCCTGAATTACGATTTCAATGTTCAGTAATAGGGCATAAGTACACTGTGTACCTCCTCATCACTAAGCTCCTTTCCCCAAACAACAAGAGGGAATGAGTTACACAAAACAGCAAGGTCATTCAGAGTTACTTAATTCTGAGCATTTGCTGATGTTGCACATCTCTGTGCAGGTTACCCTAGTGTAGAATTTTAGCTCTGTATTCATATATTCTAAAGCATGGAAGAACCTGTGTAAGATTGGCACCTAAACAATGCTGGCATATAGGACCCCATCCTTTTTTACTCATTTTCCTCACTTCATTCTTTGCAAGGACTTCTTTTCCATTTTCTAGTACTAAACCTGCCCCAACTTTCCTTGCAATTTTGAAATGTCTGCCTTGCCTACTCCATGGTTCTTGCCTCAAGGCCATGTGCTCTAATAATTCTTGCTAGTATTTTCTTTGCCATTTATATACTTCATGCTGTGTATATTTAATTATGTAATTATTATATTTAATTCTCAGCTTTGATGCTGATTTATTTAAACAATTTATATCCTACTTAACTACAGCTGTCTATAAATGGTTTACAAAGATGCAGTACAAAAAACAAAGATTAGTTAAAATTATAAAATCAAACTTCAATTAAAGTGCATTCTGGCTTCTGCAGTTAGAGAAGGATAAGAGAAGTCATGTGTAAATTATGGAATGGGGAAAAGTCAGGGAGGGTAATGGTTTTCTTGCTGAAAATGTTCCTAACAATTCTGTGGACTTGTGCAGGACCAGTCCATAGTCTTTAAAAATATTGCACCAAAAGTGTGGTGATAGGGACCCTGTTGACAATCTGCTTTGGTTGAACTATATGTTTGTGCCTTTTGTCTTCTGATCCTGCCAAGTCTAGGCCTATGAAGAGGCTCAGAAGCGTCTGAAGATTGCAGAAGAAGATAAGAAAGTTATGGTAGGAACTTTATTTTTACTGTTGGATGGTGTAGCTTCTGGCTCATTAAATTTGTAGCTGTATTCTACAATTTGTAGTTATATTCTACAATATTTTAATACATCTTATTTTTTAACCACTAATCTTTTTATTCTTAACTATCTTTGATCAGACTAATAGAATGATTTTACCTTTGTTCCCTGAATGCCACACAATGTGTGTACTGGGGTATAAGGGGTAACCGCAACTTTTCAGAAAAGTACAAAATTAATGATTTGCAACCATTTTTCCTGCTTGCATACATTAGCTTTCATGGGGCAGTTTGGCTGGTGGGTTTAGCAAGCTACCAACCTAGCAGAAATACTTTCTCCTAGTGAGAGGCTGGTTTAGAAGCCTATTTATTTCACAAAAGCCCAGTTCATATTAGGGATCATGAATCAAACTCTCATAGTCCTTGCTATTTGACTTACTTGCCTGGCCCCATATTTTCCCTTCCTGCCTGACAGGTTCCAGAGCTGCGTAAGAAGTCCCGCCGAGAGTATTTGGCGAAACGCGAAAAGGACAAGATAGAAGACTTGGAGGCAGAGATAGCCGATGAGGAGTACCTCTTCTCTGAGCTCAACCTAACCGCCCAAGAGCAGCAGGAGCTGGAATACAAACGTGAAGTTCGCGACTTGGCAAAACGGTACAAGCAAGCTGGAGAACAGGAAAAGTTGGAGAAGAGCAATCGCTACTATATGCCTGAGGAGAGTCGCAGCAAGGTAACTATCATGCCGGTAGCTAAATTGGGAGCCTAGACCCCTATGAAGAATGGTTGATAAAAGGAGCTCTGTGACAGAGTATATGTATAATGCCATTAACTCAGGGGTAGGGAACTTTGGGCCCTCCAGATATTGTTGAACTGCAACTCCCATCAGCCTTGACCATTGCCCATACTCATAGATATCTCATAGAGAATTGGAAGGAACCCTGAGGATTATATAATCCAACCCCTTGCAATGCAGCTGTCCCTTATGGGGATCGAACCTGCAACCTTGGCGGTTCTCAGCACATTTGGGGGATAAAATCGGTTTGCTGAGATTTCAGACTAAGGCTCAGCAATACATACACTTGTTTGCAAACAAGATCCCTTTATTTACTTATAGTATGTAGAATTGCATGGCCCGGTAGCAATAGAAGACACCATATTTTGCCTGGTCATATCTGCCTTTCCTTCTCTTCCTATAGTGCTGTGAACGTTGACTATAAAAAATGGAGAGGAGGAGACAGAACACAGCAACATCTCTCCCCTACCCCAAGAGTATGCTGTTTGCATTAGCAGCTTGCAGCAGTTTCAGCTGGAATGTTTGGGACTCTTATGCAGGAGAGTCCTCTGATAAAATTGGTTGCCATACAGGACTGCTCTGGGGGAATGTGCTTCTGTAATTGTGGCATGCCTAGGATGGTGCTGCACTTTGTTTTTCTCCTTAGAAATGAATGGCAGGCATTCCTTCATATGGGAGAAAGTAATGAGGATAAATCTCTTTGCCATTATTGATCTCAGCCATTGAGAATCAAGTCTGTTTTTGGCTGCATAGCCACACCCTAAGTTCTGTTTCTTGGTCACACAGTAGCCCAAGCGTAGGGAACCTCCAGTCCTAAACCTAATTTTATGTGGGTGGCAAGGTGGCACATAAGCCTTGCCCGCTGCTAGTATCTGGTCCCCAGTGGATTACCATGGCGAGAGAAAAGTTGCTCACCCTTGCACCGCAGAATGGTAGATAGTGAAAACTTGCTTCCATATACAAGAAGAGTGTCTGAGGGTTTGATGCTTGTTCAACATGGCTTATGTAAACTCAAATGCGGCATACTTTTGAATAAATGTGCAACAGTTTGGGCTGTGAATATACCTCCAATTCAGTGCTGCCTCACAAGGCTGAGATACAAGATGCACAAAGGAAATTTCCATACTGATCTGTTTTTGCCCTGCAGAAGATACCTGATCGCTATGAGGATCCCCAGACAGAGGATCACATGGCCCCGCGAGATGAGCAGCGGCGCTGGGAGGAGGACCACATTGGAGCAGCTTCCCTCCGTTTTGGGGCCCGGGATGCCAGTCAGCGCCATCCTCACAAAGACTATGAATACGTGCTTGAAGAGGATGAGATGATCCAGTTTGTGAACGCCGTGCAGATGCGGGGCACAAACCAGGGCAAGGTGAGAGTAGGTTGTTGGTTAGGGAATGGGACACAGGGCGGCTGGGACCAAAATAGTTAAATCGTGCAGTGAAGTTGTCTTGAAGAGAAACTGCTGGGTGAAAAGAAAACAAGGCCATATTTGACGTGATTGAAAGGGAGCAAGCAAACTGTGTTACAGATAAGAAAACATTTCGGGACATCAGGAGATGGAGAATGCAACAAATTGCTCCGTAGAAGCTTGAAAGAGAATTGCAGATTAAGCACTTATGCATAGCTGATGGTGGGAAATAGGGTAGTACCATGAGATGGAGCAGAGCTTCTTCATATTGCTGAATGTGTGCAAACTAGACATGATAGGGGCATTCACGTGTTTGTTCACTTGTCTTCCCCATTTCCTATTCACCCACGAATCATCACTGAGACAGATGAACAATAAATGTGGCTGCCTCCAGTATACCTGTTGTTTTGACAGCTTTCCTGAGCATCTTTAGAAGCAGCTTGTTTGAGCCTTGCTTGTTTGAGCAGGGATTTGGTGTTAGATATGTCAGTATTTGGGGACGCGGGTGGCACTGTGGGTTAAACCACAGAGCCTAGGACATGCCGATCAGAAGGTCGGCGGTTCGAATCCCCGCGACGGAGTGAGCTCCTGTTGCTCAGTCCCTGTTCCTGCCCACCTAGCAGTTCGAAAGCACATCAAAGTGCAAGTAGATAAATAGGTACCGCTCCGGCGGGAAGGTAAACAGCGTTTCTGTGTGCTGCTCTGGTTCGTCAGAAGCAGCTTAGTCATGCTGGCCACATGACTCGGAAGCTGTATGCCAGCTCCCTTGGCCAGTAAAGCGAGATAAGCATCGCAACCCCAGAGTCGGCCACGACTGGACCTGATGGTCAGGGGTCCCTATACCTGTACCTATGTTAGTATTTAAGCTCAAGTATGCATAGACACCTGCATGCTCAAGTTCTTTTTACATAGGATAAGCTACTGGAAGATAGGAAAATGCCTTGTACTGTGGCAATCCAAATATCCATTTAGCCCAGAGTTATTTCTGGGATCTTCTGCATGTAAAGCGTGGTACTCGGCAACTGAACTACCATGCCTCCTCAGTTCTGCATGTGGAGCTGGCTTTTCCCAGGGGCAGGATTTAAGTGTAGAACAACAGGGATTTCACTCTGTTGCTCTGGGGTAACTAAATCTCTGTGGTCACTCTGTTTCACTTAGTCCGTGGAGGAGAATCCAGAGTTGTCCGAAGCTGAGCGCAAGAAGCTTTCCATCCAGGAGGTGCGCCGCAGCCTGCCCATCTTTCCTTACCGTGCAGACCTGTTGGCCGCCATTGCCGAACATCAGACGCTTATCATAGAAGGAGAGACTGGCTCTGGCAAGACCACTCAGATCCCACAATACTTGTTTGAAGAGGTAACTTCGCACAGAAAGTGAGGGATTGTGAAGATCAAGTAAACCTGCACTTTGGCTAGCTAGAGGAAGTGCTCCCTTTGCACTTGCTGCCTCTTCCTAGTACTGTAGAAGCTTTTCAGCATCTGAATGAACAGCCCAGTACAAATGCAGCCTGTGAGCGTTAAGGGAGGTATTCTCTCTTCCTACAGGGCTACACACAGAAAGGAATGAAGATTGGTTGCACCCAGCCCAGGCGAGTGGCAGCCATGAGTGTTGCTGCCCGTGTTTCCCAGGAAATGGGTGTCAAACTTGGAAATGAGGTATGTACTTGGAGGTGGGGGGCTGCAGAAGAAAAATGTATGTCCTGTTCCCAGTTGTTTCGGCTAGTCATTTCTGAATTGATTTTTACAGTCTCTAGTAGTCCTAACAGCAGCCTACTTAGTCTCAGATAAATATGCTTTGCTGGTGTGACAATGTTCATGCGTTAATAGATGGGAAGGTCCCATCCTTCCCTTTTGGAATATATTTGGGTAACTGAGAAGATAGGTGTTAAATCAGCTTGGAGTAAACTAGGGTCTCCTTTTTATGCATCCTTTGTTTGTCCATGTCTGTCCTTGATCTCGTGGTAGTACAACCAGCAGGGCTGGCACTGCTATCACCCAGAGGTCAGGTACAGTGTTTCCTTCTTTCTTTCTGATGGGAATTTGTATACAGCTTACAAATGTACGTGTCCCGTTTTTAGACTATTGAGCTAAATTGACTTCCTAGCCAAATACTGTTCTGTGGGTAATAAGGATGGTTTCATGGAAACCTGTATCTAAAATTCAGCCTTTCCACAGGTGGGCTATAGCATTCGTTTTGAGGACTGCACCTCAGAGCGGACGGTGCTGAAGTACATGACAGATGGGATGCTGCTGAGAGAATTCCTCACTGAGCCTGACCTGAGCAGCTACAGGTGAGCAACAGCCTACCCCCTAGAAGTCTGTAGAGAGCTCAGTTGGGAGGTGGTGGAGAGCCAGTGTGGTGTAGTGGTTAGGAGCGGTAGTCTCATAATCTGGGGAACCGGGTTCGCGTCTCCGCTCCTCCACATGCAGCTGCTGGGTGACCTTGGGCCAGTCACACTTCTCTGAAGTCTCTCAGCCTCACTCACCTCACAGAGTGTTTGTTGTGGGGGAGGAAGGGAAAGGAGAATGTTAGCCGCTTTGAGACTCCTTAAAGGGAGTGAAAGGCGGGATATCAAATCCAAACTCTTCTTCTTCTCTATTGTTTCTGAGGGATGGTTGAGCTAGATTAGGTAGAATGCTCAGGAGAAAACCTTGATTTGGGGTTATATAGAGTTACAAGATGGGCTAAATACTAGTATGTGTTGTATAGAACATGGAATGCAGCTTCAATACCAGAGCCCCAACTTTGCTTGTATACATACAATAAAAATGTAAGCATGTCATCACACTGCAGTTCACTTCGCCACCCACAGGTGGTGCTCAAAACTACAGCATGTTGAGCGGCATCTGAGGAAAGCCACAGAGGGCCAGTCAGAACAGGCTGCTGCAGCGCCCCTTCCGGCAGCCACTCTTCTTCTCTAGCTTCTCTGCCTGCTATTCCTGGAGCTCCTGCCTGCAGGATCTATATACCTTACCCCTCCACAGCCTTCTTAGAGGAATGCTGCTTCTGCCACCAATTAGGATAAAGAGTTGGGCCTGCAGGAGGAACAGCAAGGAAAGAAAAGGCATTCAGAAGTGGCAGTTAGCTGGCCTAGTAATCTTCTGATGTTGCTGATGAGGCACAGAGAAGTTGGCAGTGGTGGCGGCAGCAGATTCCTAGGCTGGCTGCTGCTTGTAGCATCCTTCCTGTTGCTCACCTGCCTGGCCAACTCTTTATCCTGGTTGGCTGCAGGGGCATGAGACGGAAAGGGGAAGGTCTAAGACCTTAGTGTAAGAGGGGGTGGGATAGGCATAGTTGGTGCGGAATGGGGGGGGTCGGCAGAGTTAACAATCAATGGGAGCAGGTGCACAGCCCCAGTTATATAAATAAAAACCCAAGAGCAGTTTCCTAGTCCTCAAGATTGTGGAGAGAAACATAGAAGCAGTTTCTACTAAGAAGGAAAGGAGTAACTGAGAAGGTCTTTTCAGTGGGGAGGCACTGCTTAGTACAGCTGCCATCCCACGCTGCTCATGTTCTTTGTAATAAATGGTCCATAGCTTTTAAATGACAACTGGTAGCTCAGCAGCACGGCTTCCTAATTTCTTCCCTAGTGTCGTCATCATAGATGAGGCTCACGAGCGCACGCTGCACACAGACATCCTGTTTGGGCTGATCAAGGACATTGCTCGCTTCCGGCCTGAGCTGAAGGTGCTGATTGCCAGCGCCACCCTGGATACGGAGCGCTTTTCCACCTTCTTTGACGATGCTCCCATCTTCCGCATTCCTGGGCGCCGCTTCCCTGTTGACATCTTCTACACCAAGGTCAGCAAGCAGAAAGGACTGTTGTGGGTTGTGTGTGTGAACATCGCTAAGGAAACACAGCTGCACTGATGAGCAGAACCAGTGCTCATGACAATAGTATACCAAAGGAGCTAAACACAGTGCTATTACTTTTTTAAAAAGCAAGATTCCCAGAACTGAATCTGGGCCAGATTCAACCAATGGATCCTGCTAGCAGAAGTCCACAGAAGGATTTTCACTGGTGCAATAGGGCTTTTGCCCCCTATCCCTTGCATTGGCGCTGAGTGGGGTCAGGAGAGCCCCCAGAAAAGCAGGGGGAGGGAAGATAGTGAGGACTTTGGTTAAAAGATAAACTGTGAATGACATTGCGTTTAATGGAGAGAGAGGAATATCAGCAAGTCTTGGTGTTAGAATAAGCGGAAGACAGGTGCTGGAAGCAGCAGTGAAATTAGGTTCCCCAAAAGAGAGATCGAGTGGTACAAGTTGTAACAGAAGCCACTGAGAGGCAGAGATGGGCTTTGCTTATATGGGTCAGTAGGAGATAGTGATTTCTCTCTACCTTCCATCCTCTAGGCTCCAGAAGCTGATTACCTGGAAGCCTGTGTGGTATCAGTACTGCAGATCCATGTTACACAGCCTCGAGGGGACATCCTTGTATTCCTCACTGGCCAGGTATGTCTGTGTTTGTTTCAGTGCCCACTTGGTCCTTGGACGGAGAGGGGGGAGACATGCAACAGCATCCAACTCCCATTATTTGTTGACAGGAAGAAATCGAAGCATGCTGTGAGATGTTGCAAGATCGATGCCGTCGTCTGGGTTCCAAGATTGCAGAACTTCTGGTCCTCCCCATTTATGCTAACCTGCCCTCTGACATGCAGGCCAAGATCTTTGAGCCAACCCCACCAGGGGCCAGGAAGGTAGGAGCATGGAGTAGAGAAGGAAAGGGGAGCGAAGCTTTGACTGTTTGCAGTGGAGCTTTATGTCTCTTTACCCACTCTGGAGGAAGGGAGCACTGGCAGGTTTGGGCTATAGAGCTAGTGGTGATTTTAGGAACTGGTTTTGTGTTTCAGGGGATGGAGTTTCAAGCTGTTTAGTGTCCTGGGGTTGTGGCTTTGAAGGGGATTGTGCAAGGACCAGTTTTGAGTTCACAGTCTGGAGTCAGACTGTTGGCTCAACTATCCTGCCATTGTTTACTCTGGCTGACACAGGTCCTTCCCAGCCCTTTTGCCTGAAATCCTTTTTAAATGAAGAAGCCAGGTCTAAACCTTCATCAAACATGGGCTCTTACCACTGAGTTATGTCCCTTCCTCTCATAGTGTGCTTTTAGGCTATGACAGAAGCAGGTGACCTGACCAGTTAGCTTATGTATCTCTTCCCTTCTCCAGGTTGTCGTAGCCACCAACATTGCGGAGACATCTCTGACCATAGACGGCATCATATATGTGATTGACCCTGGTTTTTGCAAGCAGAAGAGCTACAACGCTCGCACAGGCATGGAGTCGCTCATTGTCACTCCGTGCTCTCGGGTACCGGGCTTCTCTACTTCTATTCATCACACTCCTAAGCTTAGTCTTTGGGTTAACCTGCAATTTTTATTCAGTCCATTTCCTCTCTCAGGGAGAACAGTCTAGCTACCAAATAAAATACCAGGCAGAGGGTGTAAACTGTACGAATGGGTTATGCAGCATAAATTAGAGATGTACAAGAAGTGACTCTGTTAAGCCACAAGTTTGAATCTGTTTTTTCTGTCTCAAAATCCCCATACGGTAGCATCTACATAGCCACAAATGGCTTATGTGCTGGTTACCAGTACATTACAGGGAGTCTGGGACTGGTGGCTAGGAAGTGAGTCTTGGGTACGGTGTAACTTTTAAGGGACAGAGAAGTGAAAGTTGATAAGGTGATAGCTAGATATCAAAGCAAAAATGGATTATTGTTGGTCACTCTCATCATAAAGATGTTGAGACCACTTTTGTAAAAGTAAATCAGAACATCTTGTGCAATGGTTTGCTAGGAAAATTTAGATTCCCAACTGTAAACACAAGTTTCCACTTCCCATGAAATTATTGAAACTTACATACGTTTGTGGGGTTTTTGTGGTGTGCCTGCATCTGGTTTCTGAGGCTGCCTTGAGCACTGCATACATTTCAGGTGTGCCTTTTCCACAGTCATAAGGACTATAGATATGCCCATATACTCAGTGAAGCCAGGCATTCTGTATGTGCCGTGCTAGACAGCAACATGGAATTCTAGACCACCTTAATCAGGAACATGTTCATTTCACTGAGGTGCTGTTAGTCTTGTAATAACCCTAATAAGTTGTCCTTGGGATCTGGTGGGATCGGTTGCCAGTTGTCACCCCCCACATCCTCACAGACACAATGCTTCATCATCTCCTTCCCTCTTTCCCTCAGGCTTCTGCCAACCAGCGAGCAGGACGGGCTGGCCGTGTTGCTGCAGGGAAGTGCTTCCGTCTCTACACAGCCTGGGCCTACAAGAATGAGATGGAGGAGACAACAGTGCCAGAAATTCAAAGGACCAACCTGGGCAATGTGGTGCTGCTGCTCAAAAGCCTGGGTGCGTGGCTGGTCAATCTAGGATGAGAATGATGTACAGGAGTTGCTCAACTTTCCCTAAAACACCTCCTTATTAAGGCTTCTCTGGATGAGAACAAGAGTTTGAGTGTTTTTAAGCCCATCGTTTCCTAGGGTCCTATTTTCCTTTTTAGAAAGATGGGAGGGGTGCATTTCCTGGTGGCAGAAATACTTTGAAGTTTTGCAGGGTGTTTCTAAGTCTAGCTTTCCTCCATTTCTCCCTTTAGGCATCAACGACCTGATCCACTTTGACTTCATGGACCCACCGCCCCATGAAACTCTAGTATTAGCACTGGAGCAACTCTATGCCCTGGGAGCCCTCAACCATCTTGGCGAGCTCACCAAGGTAATTGTTTCATAGGCTCAAGGACGTGCTCTGCTTCCTGGGCTGAAAGTGAGCTGTATTTTCCAGCTGGCTTCATTTGAAAAAGAGCTGGAAGCAGGAAAGGAGGCCGGAGCTTCAAGCACACTGACATCTTCTGCTTGCTCCCCAGTTCAGGGCTTCGTGGGTACAGATGGTTTTCACAGCATTGTTATGGATGATGTAAAATACTTGCCATTTTTCACCTGAAAGATGGTGGGGTGTTGCCCTGTGGTAGAGCTCTGTTGAGCAACTACAATGCTAGATTTAGGAGCCTATGCTCAGGTTGCTGCTGAGACAGAAAGCTAGCTGGTGGCCTTGGGCCTTGCACTATTTCTCAGCCTAACCTAGGCTCACGCTATTATTATGATGAAAGAGGAGGGGGACATGAATGCTCCCCTAAGCTCATTAGAAGGATATAAAAAATGTAAGATATAATAAATGTCTTCCATGGGTTCAACATGTACCCTTCTACTATGATCTTGACGAAACTCAAAAGCTAGGCAGTGTTAGGAAAAGTGGTGAAACTGTTCTCAAGAAAAGGTTTCAAATGGTTCGGGTTAAATTGCACTTTTTATTTATCTGTGCAATAGCCCACTGCATCCCAGTGACTCCAGGTAGGCACCAATATGAAAACAGGAAACCCCCAGTTAGGACAGTTAACCTGAAAGGGTGTGTTTCTGGGACAGGATTTGGGATTTCCTCTGCAGGAGGAGTTTGCCTCCTTCCTTCCTTCCTTCCTTCCTTCCTTCCTTCCTTCCTTCCTTCCTTCCTGTCAGCATATGTGATCAGTGGCATCCATGCACAAACTAAGTGTCAGGATACAGCTGCACCCCCCCCTCTGCTCTTAAAAGGAAGACTAATGCATTGTGGAGTTGAAGTCGACATTTGTGCATTTGTACAGCAAAGTTTGTCTTCCTTGTGTTCTGTATTTAGCTGGGCCGGAAGATGGCAGAGCTGCCTGTGGATCCCATGCTGTCCAAGATGATCCTGGCTTCAGAACAGTGAGTCCTTCTCTGCCTTCCTCTGTCTCTTTTCAGCCAATTAATTGCATGCTTAGCATTCTGTTCCAGTAACCACAAGTGAAGCTTGTGATCCCTCTTATCTCTCTTAGTTCCTAGTTCCTCTTAGTTCCGCCTACTTATTGCTATTTCCCCAGCAAATTCCAAAGCTCTCAAAAACCTGAACGAGCTCTATTAGAATTAACTGTTTCTAGAGAGGGAGCCATGTTAGGCTGTTAAGCAAAAATAACCATCTTATGGAATCGTAAAAACAAAGACATTTATAGTTCTGCTTTTGTGTGTGCCTGTTGCTGTCATCATTGGCAATCTATTCCTTTCTTCTTTGTTGTGACTTGTGATCGAGAGTTGATTTCTTTTTTCACAGAGAATATAAGTGACCCACTAAGTAATAAACCATTCTACTCAGGGTAGTAAAACATTTGTTTTGTTTTGCTTTTAAATGGCAGGTGGCTAAAAGTAGATTTTATCTTGGTTGCATTTTAAGTATTGTAGATTTTTTTATTTTTTATTATCTAGTTAAAATTAATCCAAGCACGTGGAACAAACACTTGGATAATATTAAATTCATTTGTAAATTAACCTGTTTTGAGTAGTTAGGTTTGTTTAGGAAACCTTGGAAGTACCAGATTTAAAATGAGTCCAGCTGCCCTTCAATTTTTCAGATTGTATTGCTTCTTGCTTCTGGTTGTCTTATTCCCCAACTTTCTGAAATTACCTTCTGGTTGGCTTTCTATCGTAAGGCTCTTGCTCTGGATTGAGGCTGGCTTTGTTTCTGCCATGCCGAGATCTAATGCTGTCCTGTTCCTCTGCTGGCATTCTCCAGGTACAAGTGCTCAGAGCAGATCCTTACCATCGCTGCTATGCTTTCAGTCAACAATGCCATTTTTTACCGGCCCAAGGACAAAGTGGTCCATGCTGATAATGCCCGCATGAACTTCTTCCTGCCTGGTGGGGACCACCTGGTTCTTCTCAATGTTTATAATCAGGTAAGGAAGAACTTCTAGGAACATAGGAAGCTGCCTTATACAGTCAAACTATTGGCCATCTAGTTAAGCACCATTTAGAGTGACTGACAGTGATCTTTCAGAGAGGGACGTTCCCATCCTTATCAGGAAATACCTGGACTGAACCTTAGACCTTCTTCATGGAAAGGAGGTGTTCTACCCAGAGCTATGAACCTTTGCTTATGCTGTGCATATGGAGTCAGGAAGGAGAGGGGCCTTTTGTTAATCCGTTTCAATTGAGTATCAGGCTAGCTCAGGAAGAGAGTTGGCACAGTGGATGTGGATGACTTTCACGTGCTCGATTTGAGCAGAATGCTGTTTATGGTGGTGGTCTGCACCATGTTGCTAAGGAGTGTGATTACGTCTCCACTGCTAAAGCTCCTTAGAGCAGATTAAATAGATATTTGGTTGGTGAATTTCAATTCTTCGGGTAGGAGGATTGATTAGATCGCCCCTTGAGAACCCTAAGAGACTGGCATCCAAGTACATCTAGTAGCAAGAGATTAAGTGCATAGCCTTTCTGATTAAGAGTGTATTTAGGCAGGAATCCTGTTTTAGGGGTTGAGGGTCTAGTCACCTCTGACTAGGAAAGGCTCATTGGCTGTTAGGGCGAGAACTTAGGTACAATATTCCCTTGAGAGGCACTAGCTCTGTGGTTGTAGTTGGGTCGGTGGGTGGATGGATGGGAGCCCAAAAAGTGGCTTATATCTCTCCTTTCCTCCTCAGTGGGTGGAGTGTGGTTACTCCATGCAGTGGTGCTATGAGAACTTCATCCAGTTCCGCTCCATGAGACGAGCCCGGGACGTGCGAGAACAGCTGGAAGGGTTGATGGAGCGCATTGAAGTGGACATCACTTCCAGCGAGGGAGACTACATCCCAGTCCGCAAGGTACAGGCTCTCCCCGGCTTCCATTACTTCCTCCAGGGCTGCTTGTAAATGTGGTGGTTGCCACAGACATGCCAGTGTTCTGCAGATCTAGAGATGGAGGGTGGGGGGAACCCACCATAGATTTGGGAGGCAAGGGAGAATCTCTGTCGTACTTGGGATAGTAGTTCCATGCATGCCGTAATTTAGTTGGATGCAACCCTGTGTGGGGAATAGCCCCGTGTTTCAACTTGACTTTGTTAAATTTCTATGCATGAAATTGTGTTGCTAAATGTGTATTACGTAATGCAGAATGAAAGTGCACTGGAAACACAACCTACAACACGTTGTAGTAATTTTTCAGATCAAAGACTCTACCTACCAGTCCTAAATATATCATGCAACACTGAGCATTTTTGATCACTTGAAATGCCAGGGAGTGCAATAAGTAGATGGCTGTGTCAAGCGGAGCAAGCTGGTCCCCCCCCCCCTTATGTTTTCAGGTCTTTTTCATTCTTCCTCTTGTTCTTCCGCAGGCCATCACCGCTGGCTTCTTTTATCACACGGCCCGCCTGACCCGCAGTGGCTACAAGAGTGTCAAGCACCAGCAAACAGTGTTTGTCCACCCCAACAGTTCCCTCTTTGAAGAACAACCACGCTGGCTCATCTATCATGAGCTGGTCTTCACCACTAAAGAATTCATGAGACAGGTAAAAAGACCGTAATCCATGCTGGGACTTCTGGGGAGAACTTTTGAGATTGTAACTCGAGCTAAGCCCTAAAAGAGACAGATGACCGGTAATTTTAGAAGAAATCAGTATAACGTGGGTAGCATTTGCAAATCCAGCCTTGGTAACTGATATAGGAAGAGCTTGATGGGGGTCTTGTGATGGGAGTAGTCTGTCTTTCCACTGTACTACCCTCCCAGTGAACATATATTTGGAATGGAAAAGGTCCCAGGTTCAGTCCGTGACACGTCTAATTAAAAGGACCACAGGTAGTAGTGATCTCTGCAGGAGAGCAGCTGCTAGTCAGAGTAAATAATTGTAAGTTAGACCAAAGGGCTTCATGGGTTTAGAAACATACTTGTATTTTATTGTGCTCACTCTTTAGCAGGGTCTATGGAACGCTTTGGTTTTCCCCAAAGAAGAAAATGATCAGTGTGCCAGTTGACAGTGAGTGGGGCCAACAATGAAATATTCTCTGTACCTTGCAGGTCATAGAAATTGACAGTACGTGGCTGTTGGAGGTGGCCCCGCATTACTACAAAGCCAAAGAATTGGAGGATGCGTCCAACAAGAAGCTACCCAAGAAAGTGGGGAAGACCCGGGAGGAGCTGGGATAGGCTTCTTCTCAGTTATCAGCTTCTCCCCACCAACCCTGGGACACTTATTTGTACAGCTGTATAGTTTTGATGTCATTTCAAGGCATTGAATAAAATCTTTTTTCTACAAACACTCATGAGTAATTGCTTCCCTTCTCTTTCTTGGTAAGAGGAGGAAAGTCTCTTTGGAACTCATACAGCTGTCTTGGACTGCAGTGTAGCTATGGCTATTTAAGCTACTATAGTTTGTCACTTGTGTTGGCTATATTCATGCTATGCAAGCATTTGCACATTTTGCAGGGGAGTCCATTAATTCATCTAGGTCTAATACAGAATGCTATATAGGATTCACAGCAGTTCCCAGCCAATGCAGGCAGCTAACCTACACTCTGGGGCAGTTCATACATTATCTTGTGGTTGAACAGTTTGGTTAAGGATTTCCAGTATATAAAGCTGGCAGTTTGTGCTGCTAAAGTTAAAATTCTCTCAAGAATAAATGAATGCTGGAAATAATTCAGTGATAAGTAAATATGTTCTTATTCTCTAACTTACTCTGCTTCCCCCTGACAAGTTAAGCTCTGTACGACACTGACATTCTGCTTCCAAACCTTGGAAAGCTTGACACACCTCTCATTTTAAGATTCAGGATGCCTTGGTGACATTTTTAAGCATCTTTGCAATCATTAAGATTAACATTTTCTCTTTAGCGAAAAGCAAGCTGACATTCTTAAGACTATTTCACAGTACCACTTTCTGTGCTTACACAATTATGACATTTGACACCATACCTCAACAAAGCTTCCAAAGATGGTTACTAGCCGATGGGGAATTTACTAATGTAAAATCTGCTGTGCCTGTACTCAGTACAAAATCTACAATGTTGCTACAGGAAGCTGGAATGCCTGCCTTGTTTTTAGTTACATAGTAGAAAAAACCCTATTTATGATAGAGAAATGTGTTGTAGAGAAATCTGAAACAGGCTTTTATTTATAGCGGTGGTTTTCATCCAGTGTGCGGTGGCACCCTGGGGTGCCTTGAATGATGGACAGGCAACACTGGCCTGCCTCTGTCCCTCTTTCTTTCCCTTTGATGCCCGCTTGCATCTCTACCTCCCAAAGGTTGTCAAAGCTGTTTGTTGCAGCAGCCCTGGCTACAATCTCCCCAGACGAATGGTGCCTCTGGGGCTGGCCAGGAGCTGCTTCCCAGGCCCCTGTGGGGCAGTGTGAGGAGGCACCTCTCTTTTGGAGTGGGGACAGCTTAGAGACCAGGGATGGCAGCAGCGGCTGCCTGGAGGACTCCCAAGAAGAGGGGAGAGTTCGAAAAAGGGTGAGAGGCAGCCAGCTCTGCAGGTAAGAGGTGACATAACAGGGCTCCTGAGTCTCTCAGGGGTGCTGCAGAAAGAATGTAGTTGGTCAAGGGAGCCATGGACTCAAACAAGATTGAAAACCTCTGATTTATATTGTCAATTACTACTCTGTTTCTCTTAAGCCAAGGGGGACTGAGCTGTGGCCTGCCAGGTGCTGCTGGACTCTCTTCCCATCAGCTCTAGCCAGCATGGCCAACGGTCAGGTTTGATGGAAGTTGTGTCTAAGTATAAATATAAGCTGCCAATTACCTAACAACTTTCCTAGCCCAACAGAGATATTGTTTTGATTAATACAATCATCCTTATAATGATTTTTAAGATACAATATAAAATCAACCACAAGTCTAGATTGGCGCTGGACAAAATTTTCATGCAGCTCAATTTTCCGTGCAAAGAAGCTCTTGCCAAGACAAGCCACCCTTTATGAAACACTGTTTGCACATTATATGCCTTGATTCCGTCCCTTCTCAGCAAGCACTTTGATCCACAGAGGCATTCCTCATTTCATGGCGATCTTTATAAAGCGCTGCTAAGAGATGATGCACCCCATCGCTGTGATTCGCCTCCTCCGCGGTGACCATCGGCATCTGAAAGCTGCCAGCCCTTTTTAGCCATCTGCATGTGCCCTGAAAGACTGCCAAAACAGGGACCGCCTTTTCATGCTGCTGAAAAGGGTGTTGTGAAACGGGGGCCTCTGCTCTGAATCAGTAGTTTAGATGCAAGTTGTGCTTCTACGATGGAGCCACTTCATTCGCCCAGACTTCTTTTCAACATAAACCTTTTATTATGTACAGATTAAATTACAACCATCTTTATACAGCGCTTGCTGGTGCAATTGACAGCACAGCCACATGGAAGGCAAAGCCCACGCTATTTATAGAGAGGCAACACCGATACACAATGAGCCACTAGTGGCATCCTGCCAGCCACACACAGATATTGTCAATGAGCTGAGAGACATGACTAGTGAGAGGGCTGGACTTCAGCTATCCCTACAACCTAGTGGTGTTTCCTGCTGCTTGCCAGCCAGAATTGATAACAGCAGGAGCAGCGACGGCTTCTGTTCTGACAGCCCCAGCCCCAACAACGAGGCTACGACAAGCTTTTTCAACTTGTTCAGGGGAGGCTGGGATGGCATGAGCTGCAAGGGGAAAATAAGCCAGGAATTAGGCTGGTGAGTATAAATTATCTTCGTCTCTAGAACCAAGCAAAGTGAAGGGGTGGTAGGCATGGGGAGGGAGAGAGTGTTTCTACTCTCCCCTGCAGGTGGTATTCATGCACCAACACTCACCTTGCTTACCCTGTGACACTTAATCAATCCTTGTGAATCTAAGTAGAAAGTAGAATAGGCATCATAGGTCCTGGAGAGGAATTAAAAAAAAAATAGGCAAAAGATCAGTTGGGTGGCGTCTTCCAACACATACAGCATGAAAGTACACGTGTTTTGAATATATTACTGCATCTGAAAGGCTCAGATCATGCTAACAGCCCTCAAACAGCACCCAAATAAGCAGAAGATACTATTTTTCTTAAGACTTTCCCATTGCTATTTAACCCTAGCCACAGCAAGCCAGTCTAAATACAGTGGTACCTTGGTTCTCGAATGGCTTGGCTACCAGACAAATCGGCTCCCAAACGCCGCAAACATGGAAGTAAGTGTTCCGGTTTGTGAATGTTTATCGGAAGCTGAACGTCCGACGCAGCTTCCACTTGAGTGCAGGAAGCTCCTGCAGCCAATCGGAAGCCACGCCTTGGTTTTCGAACAGTTTTCGGGAGCCGAACAGACTCCCGGAATGGATTAAGTTCGAGAACCAAGGTACCACTGTACAGTACAGTGCTTTCAGAAGACTAGCTCTGGTGTAAGAATTTCATTAACTCAGAGCAAGATGGTTACCTTTTCACTCCCTTCCTCACCCCCCCCCCCAAAAAAAAGAATGATAGAAGCATGTCAAAAGCCCTAGTTCTGATGCCAGGGGTTACACAAGACGATACATTTGTCTGGGGCTGCTCAGCTCTAAAGAGATTGCTACCCTAAAGGAGATGTCTCACCTGTACAGCTCACTCTTATCCTTCTTGTAGAAGCGCAAAAGGAATACATGGAAAGGCAGCCCTTTAATCCGCCACCGGGCTTGGATGCTCCAGTTCTCAGGGTGCTGTGTCACCTTCAGCACCTCCATGTGCAAACTGGCAAAGTAGTTCCAAGCCAAGAAACGGCAGAAGGTCAGCGCCAACTGGTACATGGTTCGGCCGCTGGTGATGGGAGGCAGAGAGGTGAAGAGAATGGAAAGGTCAGACTGGGATAGGAAATAAAGACACACTTTCCCCCATCCTCCCAGATAGGGAATGACCTAGTCCTCTCATCCCTACCGAGACAGATGATTCACACTGCCATCTCAAGTAGAATGGCGTATCTTGAACTTCCCTCTCTGTTCATCCCTGCAGGTTTAGACAGAAGCAGTACAGTTCCAGCCATAACACCTGGGAAGCTGATTAAGAAGGTTCCCCCAACCATTCTTCCTTCCCTAAATAGATCAAGGGTAGCCAGCCTTTTGGGGACCCATTTGCAAGCTGGAGAAACTGTCGTGAGCACTCCACACAAATCACCACCTTTTCAGCCAACTACAACATAGGGCTTTTTTCGAGCTTAATTTCAGGCATGGGAGAGGGCCCTATAGGAAAGTCTCTGTGAACACTGGCAACCCCCGATAAGCTCACTCACTCACTCAGGGGCAAGTTGGCACATGCCTTTCAGCCCCCGAGGACTACAACAAAGACTCACACGTGAAACAGATCAAATGCCACAGATAACTCATGTAATCTCGCATTAAACAAAATGCTTGTTGGGGGTGGGGAAAAGAAGAGGAAACATACAAATTCTACTGCAAGTTAGTAAGTAATTAACAAATATTTGGGAATTAGACCTTTAAGCATATGATCCCCTGACACAGAACAGCTAGATGCTGAAGGCAACCAAGGGATTTCAGAGGATAACTGAAGTAGCAGCAATTGTTGGGGATGTTTCAGTAAGCTGAAGCAAGATCATCCAACCAATATCAGAGCACAGGGATGAGGGTCCAAAGCTCTTTCATCATACTGTTGTTTCTTCCAACATGCTCTCAGGCAGAAGCAACACTTCACCGTACTACAAGGGGCCCATGCTAGAAGAGAGCCCTGTAAATCTTCGTTTCTCTACTTATGCTCAACTCAAATTCAATGGTAAGGTATTTGCCGAACGGCATAAGCACATGAGAGTCCATTTCAAAATATTCAGAGACTAAGGCATGACTCCGGGAAGCCCAGCCTGAGCTCTTTATTGCTCTTGCTGTGTCTCTGCAGTGTGACACCATTTGCCAAGTGTCACATCCAACGTGACAGGACAGGGTATGTAATTATAAGAAGACATTGACAAAGGAGATGCGATGGATGGGGAATTGTGAAAGAAACCTTGCCCTAAAGACAGGCTGATGAAAAGTGGGGTGGAGTTTAATAAATAAAATACAAAAGATGAGGTAGAGTGCCAGCTAGGGCATTGGGAATGGTGCCATTTTGGAAAGATTTGAGTAATGCCCACTGAATATAGCAAACCACTTCTGCCAGTGATTCAGGTTGTCTAGACACTGCCTGCTTTCTTGAGTCCTCAAGATGGTCCATTATCTTTGCGATGCTTCCAACAGAGAGCCAGATAACTTCTGCTATGCAACCATTAGATCTTTAACTTACACAATGGATAGAAGGGACTGTTTTCTTTCATCTACTTTAAACGTCTCACAGAACCTCGCCCCCATCATCAGAGAGCAGGCAGGCATCCCCCCCAATCCCTTCACTGTTCCTAGAACTGACCGTGTTCTCAGATGCAGAATCTCATTGATGAACTCTACTTCCTGGGAGTAGATCCCATAGTCGTGGGTCTTCAAAAAGAAGTATGGTAACTGGAGGGGGGGGGGAGACAAAACAAAAACTATGAAGTATGAAACATTCCCAGCCCAGCTGCAGGCTTCCAGTGCTACCTTCAAAAAACTTCCCCCTGTCCTCAGCTTTCACATCTATAGTATGTGGCTAACAGCTCTCTCTTCCTCAATTCAGATTGTGGGCTCTTTGGCCTAGGTTTGACCCAGGGGAGTGGGAACATATTCTTGGTTAATTCCAATTCGAAACCTCAGCTTCGTATGTGGAAATTTACATTTTAAAATCTGGTATTCTGACTCAGCCTTCCATGCACAAATATAAAATAGAATTGGTATATACACTTTAGTAAGAAAGTGGGCCAGGATTCTGAGACTCGTGCACATAACAAAATGTTTTCTGCATGAATGGGACTTGTTACGTGCTGGATATTAATGCACCAAAGTCCCCTGGCTTTCATGAGCAGCTCCAGGAGGTGGTTGTAAGAGAAGGAGAACTCCAAGCTACTTCTTGGGTTTTTTGGATCCCTGCCTTGAACTCCCGCCTCATTACAAAAGAGGCTTTTAGAAGTCAAATACCTTAAAATATGAAATCCTATGCTTCAATTTCAAGTTTTCAGTTCTCAGTGGTATTTCTTTACTGCTATAATTTCTGGGCCCTCTAGGGTCTCAAGCAGGCAGAGGTTTTTCCCACTGCCTGTGACCTGGGATAGTGAGGCTTCCTCACTGAGGCTACTTCCACCCTACTCCTCACCCCTCCACCCCTGCCAATAACACAGATAAACATGATGGCTGGAAGTCATCCAAGGAGATATGGGAAGATTCATGTGTTATTTCTCAGTGTGGCAGGCATTTCCATTAAGACTGCACACATACCATTCATTTAAAGCACATGACTCCCCCTTGCCCAATCCTGGAAACTGTAGTTGTTAAGGGTGCTGGGAATTGTAGGTCTGATGGGTGAACTATAGTTCCCAAGATTCTTTGGGGGGGGCAGGAAGGAATGTGCTTTAAATGTCTGTTGTGTAAGCAACCCAAGTAAATTTCGCGTGATAAAATTTTTTTTGTCTTCTCATGAAAGGAAGGCACTAGAACAAAGAAAACACTGCAGACAAAGGTTGTGGCATAGAAGATTTCAGATCTTAGTACATGAAACTAACTTACTTCATGATATTCACCATGTAAAAACCACCTCGGGGTGAATTTATCTCATAAATTATTATTATTTACTGAATTTATATACCGCACAATACTCAGAGGTTGCAGGGCAGTTCACAGAATAAAATCAAGATACAAAACCACAAAATACCCAATAAAAATAAAAACAACAACCCAATAGCTCCCCCCCAAAAAAAATTTTTTTAAGGGGCATAGGATGTTAATCAGATCAACCAAATGCCTGGTTAAAAAGGAGCATTTTTGCCTGGTGCCTAAAGGTGTGTAATGAAGGCCCCAGGAGAACGTCCCTGGGGACAGCATTCCACAAACGGGGAGCCACTGCAGAGAAGGCCCCGTCTCGTGTTGCCACCCTCCGGACCTCTTCAGTAGTAAAGCAGTAAACGCTGAACCTAACCTCCAAGTATGTCAAGATGAGGAATCTAAAGGACAGCATAACAAGAAGGGGCCCTTAACTCCTGCCCAAGCCACACAGAACAGAACCCAGCCTGCCATGCCACTCCTTATTCCAATATCGAGTTCAGAATATGCTAGCCTGCTTTCGGGAAGTCTTCCAGCCCTAGCAAAGCAAAAGCACTAAGCCCCATAACAGGACAAGATCCCCCATATATACCTCTTTCCGTAGTTTCTGATGCATGACTGCAAGATGTTCTTCCATGCTGGGGTCATCCCTTTCTGGAGAACTAACTGGGGAGGGAGTCCCGGTAGTAGCCCTGAAAGGTGCAAGGGGCCCCAGTGCTACCTCTGAAGCCTGGTAAGGCGATCGGTACTGCCAGCCGTGGAAAAGGCTGTGCAGGGAGTCTAAAGAGGCACCGTCCAGCCCTTCGCTCTCTTGCACTGCAATATCGTCCTCTTGCCTCCCGTTCACCAGCGTGATGGCACCCTCCATGCCCTCTGGTGGGGAAAGCACAGCGGGGTGGGGAAGGACCCTAGTCTCTAGATAGCGCATCGGCGGGCAAAGGCTGGTCTTCAGTTTCGTACTGTTGATAACGGCAAAGTTGTCCCCAGGAGGTGCAGGCAGGACAGTGGGAACTTCCGATGGGTTCTTGGTGAAGAGGGAGTGGAATGTCGGTCCTATGGAACCGGAAGAGACTAGCCCTGGAGGTAGTTTGTCCCATGAGCCATCCAGGTCCTAGAATAAAAGAAAGTATTTGAGGACAATTAAAGCTAGGTAGCCCAGCTGTGCCCCTGGAACTCCTGAGAAGTGAAAGAAGCTTGCAAAAACACCTAAATCAGGCTTCCTCAAACCTGGCCCTCCAGATGTTTTGAGACTACAAGTCCCATCATCCCTGACCACTGGTCCTGCTAGCTAGGGATCATGGGAGTTGTAGGCCAAAAACATCTGGAGGGCCGAGTTTGAGGAAGCCTGACCTAAATTATCCTCCTCAAAAAAACAGAAGCATTTTTGCTCGGGTTGATGGGAGAAGAAATTGCAAAAGTATATCAAAGACTATTTATGTATGCTACCACTGCAGCAAGAACTTTGTTAGTCCAAAGGTGGACATCACAAGAATTACCAATGACTGAGGAGTGGCAGATGAAGATGATGGACTATGCGGAATTGACCAAGCTGACTTTGAGGATCCGGAACCAAGACAACCAGAAATTCCAAAGAGATTGGAGTAAATTTATGGAATATATGAAAGATCATTACAGTGGTGCCTCGCAAGACGAAATTAATTCGTTCCGCAAGTCTCTTCGTCTTGCGAGTTTTTCGTCTTGCGATGCACGGTTTCCCATAGGAATGCATTGAAAATCAATTAATGCGTTCCTAGGGAAACCGCCTTCAGGCCAGGTCCGGGGACAGTCTGTCCCCGGACCTCTTCTGAAGTCGGGGGGGGGGGGACAAGGGCTTTTCTTCCCACCCCCAGCATTTTAAAAAACCCCGGGACAGCGGAGGACTTCTCCGCTGTCCGGGCGATCTTAAAATGCTGGCGGGCGGCATTTTAAAATCGCCCCGGGACAGCGGAGGACTTCTCCGCTGTCCGGGGCGATTTAAAAGCCCTCCGGGACAGGCAGGCAGGGGGGAGCAAAGACTTTCGCCCCCCGCCCGCCTTCAGAAGGTGTTCCCGCCCCGCCGCCCGGCTTCGGAGCACCGTTCCGAAGCCGGGCGGCGGCGGGAGGTGTTCCCTCCCCCCCGCCCGGCTTCGGAGCACCGTTCCGAAGCCGGGCGGCGGCGGGAGGTGTTCCCTCCCCCCCGCCCGGCTTCGGAGCACCGTTCCGAAGCCGGGCGGCGGCGGGAGGTGTTCCCTCCCCCCCGCCCGGCTTCGGAGCACCGTTCCGAAGCCGGGCGGCGGCGGGAGGTGTTCCCGCCCCGCCGCCCGGCTTCGGAGGAGCCTTCCGAAGCCCGGCGGTGGCGGGAGGAGGTGTCCCCGCCCCGCCGCCAGGCTTCGGAGGAGGTCCGAGGACAGTGGGGAAGACTGTCCCTGAGATTTCCCTATGGGCTGTCGTCTTGCGAAGCAAGCCCATAGGGAAATTCGTTTTGCGAAGCGCCTCCAAAACGGAAAACTCTTTCGTCTAGCGGGTTTTCCGTCTTGCGAGGCGTTCATCTTGCGGGGTACCACTGTACAAAAATGTGAAGACACTAGCAGGACTGATATGAATCCTGTAACATAACATAAAAATAGTATCTGACCACTGATAATAAAAGGATTGGATATATGTTGAAGGACAGAAACTGGCAGCTAAATTGCACATACAATTTATTAGGAAATGGGAAAACAGTTGAATGGAGGGAGGGAAGTCACAAGCTCAGTGGAGCAAATGAAATTGATTTGTTATTGTAATGTTGTTATATTTTATGTTTTATGTTTTTTTATTAAAGAAAATAAGAAAAATTATATTCCAAAAAAAAAAGAAAGTCCTACAGCCTCAGCCACCATTCTCGGTTCTTTTTAAAAACCCACACACACCGATAAATGGGAAGCATGACAAGATTTGACATAAGACTGACAACTGCTAAGTTACTGGTTCTGGCACCAGGCCTATATAAGGATCTAAAGAGAACAGTCCCATATTCCTTTCCTCAATTCCTGCACCAGCCAGTTTCCATCTCCCAGGCTACCTTGGTATTCAGTGAGAATGGAACTGTTTTAGATATTTCACATCCTCACACCAGATCACATCAGTTAAGTGGGCATTTTTGTGTTCAGCATTGGATAGAAACTGACACACAAGACAGTGCAAAGTAAAAATGCCTAGCAACAATATCAGAGGCAGAACCTGGTACAGTCATACCTCGGGTTAAAGTAGCTTTGGGTTGAGTGTTTTCAGGTTGTGCTCCGCGGCAACCCGGAAGTAACGGAACATGTTACTTCTGGGTTTCGCTGCTCGCACAGCCACTCAAAATGACGTCACGCGCATGCGCAGACGCGGCGAATTGCGACCCGCGCAGACACGGGTTGTGTTTGCTTCAGGATGCAAACGGATCCCATTCACATCCAGAGGTACCACTGTATTTTGAAAATGTCAGTTTTCCAGTTGGCATAAATGCAGGGCTAAACCTGAAAACGGGTGGGCAGAGCTGAGTGAAGCTTCACAGACTAAGATGGTATCCAGTGATCGGTCAGTAAGCCCCACTTCAGCAATTTGCCCTTGCCTACAGATCCTATTCCCTGCTTCCCCACTGTTTGTTGTCTATCTCAGGGACAATGAAAGAGTGTGCCTTCAGGGATGAAGTCAAACTGTTGGAAAGTTACAGCACTTGCTGTGGCTGTAGAGCCTGATACAGGAGAGGCATGTTTTATTGTAGGTGGGACACAGGAAGGCGTCTGCTTTTGCTGCTCTGGGTGCACCAGGAAATTTCTTCTCTCTGCCCAGTGGTCACTCCTTCTCCAGTCACTGCTATATAGCTCATCTTGGCACAGCCCCAACCCAACCCCTTGTTGTGAAGATCTGAATTTTAGAAGGCCAATAAATTGTGGCGTATGCAGTGCTTTTTTTCTGGGGGGACGCTCCTCAACGTTTTGTGAATCTTTGTACTTTTGTCCATTTACTGTATTTATTTTTCCCAATCTGAACTATAAAATGGTGATTTTCTTGAATCAAAATGAGAGTACAGTGGTACCGCTGGTTGCGAATGGGATCCATTCCGGGGCCCCATTCGCAACCTGCAAGGAACGCAACCCGCGTCTGCATGGGTCGCGATTCGCCACTTCTGCACATGCGCGTGATGTCATTTTGCGCGTCTGCACATGCGGCGAAACCCAGAAGTAACCCTTTCTGGTACTTCCGGGTCGCTGTGGGACGCAACCTGAAAAGATGTAACCTGAACCCAGCGTAACAAGAGGTATGACTGTACCCCTAAACATTTTTTAAAGGAAAAAAAGCACTGGGCGTACATATGCAAATATATATAAGAGGGCATGTGTATTGTGGCACTTTAAGAACCATGAAGACTATGTTTCCAGGGTACTGGGTCCACTTCACCATGCACTCAAGCCCCCTCCCAAGCATGTACTGTGTGTGTGTGTGTGTGTGTGTGTGTGCGCGCGCGCATGCATACGCATACACACACACGACCAGATAGATAAATAAATAAACATAAACACAAACACACAATCACACACACACACACAGCTAGATAGATAAATAAACATAAACATAAACACAATCACACACACACACACACACACACACGGGCTCAGCGCACGAGGGAGGCACGAGCAACGATCCAGTTGCCAATCTCGCCACTCGCGATCCTACCCAACTCAGTGCTCAGCAAGTTGGTCCCACGGCCCATGTGCCAACACGCCCCCCCCCCAAAGCAGCCCTCCTTCCGGGACTCCCATCATCAGCCCTCAGAAAGGAGCAGGGTCGCCTGGCCACGCCCCCTCCGCGCCCGGCCACGCCCCTTTGCCCACCCCGCCCTCCCGTCTCCCGCTCTCTCCTCGCTCGCTCTCTCACCTTCGGCCGCGCCCGGTAACAACATCGCGCCGCGTCGCCGTGGCCCAGCCGGAGCCTGCCGCCGCCGCCGCCGCTTCCTCCCCACCTCCACGGGCACCGGGGCCCCAGGCGCCCGGCCACCGCCCGGCTCCGCTGGTACATAATGCGGACACAGGGCGGCTCCCCACCTCCAGCCCAACGCCTCTCGCCTCAGAAAGCGCCCGCTGCAGCCGGCGAAGCCACGGCGCCTGCGCCGGCGAGGGAGCCTCCAAATGCGCAGGCGCAGTGCCGTAGTCTCCTTGGGCTGAAGGAGGAAGGCGTGCGCAGGCGCCCTCTTGGCCGGGCCTCGACCCCGCTTTGAACTTTCCGCGAGCGAGCGAGCGAGCGAGAGCTCTTCGCCCACTGCGCTTGCGCAACGAGGCTGCTGCTGCTGCAAGGGGTTACGGTTCTGCTGCAGGGAGACTTCCGGTTCTCTATCGCAGCTGACAGCATCCTCCATGTGCGGGGGTCGAGAGTGCTAGAAATGCAGAAGGCCGACAAAAAAATGGCACTACGGAGTCTTTCGAGTCCTGTCCTTATTTTCCCCCTCCCAGGATATTCCTTCCCATCCTCTCACATCACACACACACAGCACGCATTGAGCACAGCCAGGGCTCACTGGGCAGTTTGAGGGGGGGGGTCAGCACCCCCTCTCCTCATAAGAAGTTGAACATATTTTGTTCCCCAAAGCTGCAACTGTCTCCCTCTTGCGCTTATGAAATCAAAACCATCAACTCTAGAAGAACTTCGCTTTTAGTTATGTAGGATAATTAAATGTAAAAGCCCCAAAACACACGTGGTTAGAGGCTCCTTTGGGTGGAGGGGATTTGACATAACCAGGCCCCTAACAACGAAGTGCCCCTGTGCATTTTTTTAACGCCTCATGACAAGTAGAAGGGCAACAGTTTCACAATGTATTGCATGAAGGTGTATCTTTCAGACTCTCTCATTACAGTGGTACCTTGGGTTACATACGCTTCAGGTTACAGACTCTGCTAACCCAGAAATAGTACCTCGGGTTAAGAACTTTGCTTCAGGATGAGAACAGAAATCGTGCTCCGGCGGCACAGTGGCAGCAGGAGGCCCCATTAGCTAAAGTGGTGCTTCAGGTTAAGAACAGTTTCAGGTTAAGAACGGACCTCTGGAACGAATTAAGTACTTAACCCGAGGTACCACTGTACAGTCCTTTGAAAAAGCCATGTCCTCTACCCAGGATAGTGAAAGAAACCTCATGCCCTTAATGATGATGTGACAGGAAGATGATAATAATACAGCCTTCTAAAAGGCTTCATGACAGGTAAAGACATAGATCTCAAAAGCTGAGAGCCAATATTTATTGTAATAGGCTTCCGTATTACAGCAACCCCCTTGGTGAATCCTTACACCCTTAAGTTGCTCGGTTCCAGTCTTAAAGCCCAGTCTTTTAGCTCACTTTTCCTACTTGTTGCTGTTGGTGAATGTTAATCTGGTTTTACCAGTTAAGAGCTGGTCACACCAACACAGACCAGATTGCATCAATTACTCCTTTTGAATGGCTCTCGCTTTCACAGGAAAATGGAAATTGTGCATTGCTCTATCTTCCAGCCTCCCTTGATGATAACGTATTTTCCTCTGTATGCACACATAAAGTTAGGAACTATTTATGTGTCTTATGAGGGGGGTTCTCATCCACAAAACCTTACACCACAATATTTGAACCCTTTAAGGTGTCGTCGGACTCCTGCTACAACAGACACAACTCCACTTCTGTAATTTCCTCACAAAATGTTTGCTTCAGTTATGAGTGCAGCTATCAAACACGGCGTGCGTACATAGAATTATATAGACTATTATTTCAGTGAGTTTAGGTACACCCAGTACTTTTTTTCTGGGGGGGACCTAGGGGTACACATACCCCTAAACATTTTGTGAATCTAGTTTGGCCTCATTGAGGGGCAGTATTTCAATATGAGTAGGAAAATGAGATCACCCCTAAACATTATTTTAAGAAATAAAGCACTGGGTACACCTAACAGCAGCTCCCATTCCATTTTCTATCATGTATGCATTTCCCCCCCTTCTCCTTTGAAGCATTACATTGTTTCTTTAGTTTAGGGAGTACAATATTGCTTTAAATTTTGCCAGGTAGTTAGCATTACTTTGATTCAGAAGTGAGTTTCCTAAAAAATAGTTCCTTGTTAGATTTTGAAAAATAAAGTTACAATGAATATCATAACTTTCACTGTTGCCTTATTCTTCCCCAAATAAACAAAAAAAATTATTTCCTACTTTATACCTTGTTTTATTCCAACAGCTAGAGATCAGGCTCAACTGAAAAACTGGATCCAAACTACAAGAAAGAAGATTCCACCTAAACATTAGAAAGAACTTCCTGACAGTAAGAGCTGTTCGACAGTGGAATTTGCTGCCAAGGAGAGTGGTGGAGTCTCCTTCTTTGGAGGTCTTTAAGCAGAGGCTTGACAACCATATGTCAGGAGTGCTCTGATAGTGTTTCCTGCTTGGCAGGGGGTTGGACTCGATGGCCCTTGTGGTCTCTTCCAACTCTATGATTCTATGATTCTATGAAGCCAGAGAAGTACACTGATTTCAACACACTGGAACAAAAAGGTACTTCTCATGTACTTGCAACGCTTTTGTCCTGCATATGGAAGCTTATAATCTGAACAGGAAATGATGGCTGCAAGGAACTCTGCTTTCTCTCTATCTTGAGCCTGCTCAAACTTAAGTGCTAGAAAACTTTTCTGCATGTATGGGACATGCAGCCCAAATTGCGCATGTTCAAATAGGGAAAGAAAGCTGGAAGATGTAATTGCATCTTTGCACCAGAATAATGACTGCAAAAGCTAATTCATGCATGTTTTTCAGGCGTCTGTGACTGCATCAAATGTGTAATTTATGCATGCTCTTCAATGCTGTGCTAACTTGGAAGAGATACTTGCATGATCAACCCTCAACAACAGCAACAGCTTGATATGAAATAACCTGTTATACCTACATCTACATAAATTCTGCACAGGACACTCATAGCTTAGGGAAGACAACAACTTTTCTGTTCTGTTCAATTCAATATTTAATGGCACATTCTGTATGATGGTACATGTGCAAATGACTGACACGAGGAGTTGACACTATCAAGTCTCTTAAGCTCAACACCCGGTTTTCATTAGATCTTAAAAATTCTTCCTAATCTCCAAGCAGCCCAGTTAAGGTGATGCATACTGCTAATGGTTGTGCTTCTATTTAAAATGTTTTTGCCCCTTCATGTTCACCCTGCCCTGTTTGGACAAGGTGCTGACTTATCTTTGCATAAGTTAGCGCTCCTTTCCAGCCGGTGCAACGTGGAGGCAGAAGCAGATGCCAGAGTCTATAATGGTTTGCCTAAATGGTTTAAAATGATGTGGCCACTACCACCAGAAGAGAATACTATATGGAAAAAGATACTAACATTTGCTCTGTTATTCAAGCCTTCAGGAGCTTTGGCCTAGACACATTAATAAGTTAACAAATGAATGAGAGAACATTAATAAGAAAATGAACAGGAAAGTAAAAGGCATAGGAAGTGCACTTAGCCAATTTTGTAAGGCATTCATTCAATGAAATAAGTATGAACTCACTTTTAACTCCAGTGTTGGCTAATTTGAACTAAATGCTCTACTAAGACCATATTCATGTAGATTATATTTAGTCCAATTAGGAAGAGAAATATACCAAATTGGAAGGGGTAAGTTTAAATCTAGATTAAGCGGATCCAGAAGTGCTAAACCCCTTTTGATTAAATTGGACCAAGTTGATTTCCTGCACATGCTATTTATTCCTTCCTGTGTTTTCTTCCTACCGCTCTTTATATTCAGGGCAAAGGCAAAGGAAGTGAGCGGCCCTTCCCTTCTCAAAGTTTGTGGGAAGTTCCAACATTGTACCGAAACAATTACCGAAAATTTGAATTCAGGCTTTCCTATTTTTCTTGGGATGGAGCAAAAACCCACATAAGATTTGCCAAGTAAAATTTGGCTGGCACATTTCAGCACCGGTATCTGAATTCTGTAAAAATTCAGGCCCTTTTAAGTTTACAAATGCAGGATCACCTAATTGAACGGAGTTTCATTAAAACGCTAGTTTCAAACGATGAAAAGAGGATTTCAAACTGAATGGAGCTAGCAGGAAATACAACAGAAAGGCACCACATCAAGGTGAGTGAGAGGGATATAGTGAATGGCATGCTGCTTCTGCTGGTCCGATCCAGGGCAGAAGGAAAAGGAGCAGGAAAATGCTGGCAATTTAATGCCAGAGGGAGGAGACATTCCAGGTAAGACGGGTTGATCCAAGTCAGTATGTCAGCAAGAGAGGAATCTAAGCTAATTCAGTCCTCTTCCTCATATTGGCAAGATTATCTGTTCTTGGCTGAAGACTACAGCCACAAGTGCAGGCCATTCCTCTCACCAGGGTCTGGTATTGCAATACAGATACTTGTGGTGGATCCATTTGGCTTCATAGGGACTCCCCGCTACTGTCCAAAGTGGTTTCATCTGCCAAGGACTCCTGGGCAGATTGTGCCACCCTCTGTTCTGCTGCGGGGAGAGTCTGGCCACGCGATGGCCGTTTTCGCAGGAGGATTGGCTGTTCGCGACTGTCAAAGCGTAATGGTCCTTAATCCTTTCTGGAGGACTTGGAGTCATAAGAGTTCTGGAGTCCATCATCCTCTGATGTGTAGCTTCTGCAGAAGGATGAGCTGTCTCTCCCATCTGCCCGAGGTTGGCTGGTTCCGGGGGGCTGATGATGGTGCTGTCCAGCCTAGTGGAGAAAACAAATATCATCATCATGATCCCTTTTATCATATGTGGTGGTCTTGTAGTAAGGTTAAAGCTTACTGGGAAATGGCACACAATGAATTGAAAAGGATGTTCAAAATAACTTTTGGGGGGGAAAACCAGAAGCTTTTCTTTGGTGAATTATAGGGACAGAACTACCTAAATTGTATAGCAATTTATTTATGTATGCTACTACAGTGGCAAGAATGCTACTTGCCCCAAAGTGAAAAGAAGAAGAAATCCCAGCAAAGGAAGAATGGATACAAAAACTTATGGAATATGCAGAAATGGCGAAACTTACCGAAGAATAAGAAAGCAAGATAACAAACTTTTAATAAAAGAATAGAAATGGTTTGTTGAATATTTATAGATAAATTGCAAACAGATAAAAACATTGTCAGGGTTATTGTAATAACCTGCAGTTTCTAAAAGTATATATTTAAAGTAGATAATTAAAGGAGAAAATTAAATGAATTTGGATATGCGGAAAATATTGAAAAATAAATTTAAGGAACCAAAGAAAGAGGGGAACTAAGTTTGAAATGTTAAATTGATTGTAAAACTAATGAAATGTATAAACTTGAAAAGTATAAATAAAAACTTTAAAAAATAAATAAATCATATGACATGATCCAAAGGCTAATGGTGGTCATGTTCAGTTTTTACACAGTCCTTTTAAAGCAACTCATCTAGACTGGAAGTACAAATTTGATATTGTCATCCTATTCAGAGCCTTCATTAGCCACTGTTGCGTTTAAGAAGCAGAAAAGTATTTGGGCAATATCTAACTAAATCACACTCAGAGTAGACCCACTGAAATAAAGGGATTTGGTTTATTTACATTCACAGCGAACAACTGGAAGATTCCTAGCAGCGAAGAAGGGAGAAAGACTGGCCACTGTGTTTGGAGGGAAAGAAAGAAAACAATTTCCCTCCAGGGATTGAGATTGTTCTCTCCTGCGGGTGGGGAAGAGCTATAGCTCAGTGCTAGAGAATCTGCTTTGCACGCAGAAGGTCTCCGGTTCAATCCCCGGCACCTGCAGGTACCACTGGGAAAAATCCATGAACCACTGCTGTAGGAGTGCAAATATCCAGAGTGTGGGGTCAGGTGCGATTACTATGAGGAATTCTAAAATATGCATCAAGCCATTGTGTCCACGATGAATGCATTGTGTTGACTGGGTTTAATTCATTGACAATAATTTTTGACCAAATCCCACAACCCTCTGCATCTCTGGCCATTTCCTCTACTGCCCATTTCTCTTGCTTAACAAGTCACGTACACAGCCCAGTTGCTTTGCCAGGCATGCATCCTGGGCCATAAAGATAGTGGGCAAGCTTCTTTGATGTAGCTTTTCTGATATGTCAATCTTAGGATGTTAATCTTAGGGCCAGGAAACAGGTTTCACATAAAGGTGATAATGATCACTGTCCTCCTGGCCATCCTTCTCATCATGTGTGTTGTTTATGACCTCTGGGGTTGCTGAATGCACTCTTTTGTAGTTTTCATTCATTTACACCAAAAGTATGCATGCTTAACTAGTGTTTGTAATTTAACTTTGTCCCCACGTGGGGTTTGTTGAAATGCTCAGAAGAAATCTGATTGGTTCTTACGAACACTCTGTCAAAAGCTCTTTTGTGAATAAAACGACCTGGGCCAGGGGCTGGAGGCAGAGATTATTATATGCACCCTTCCCAGAGTCTTGCTGGTTCAAGCCTCTGTGTGTATTCTTATTAATCAGAGTTCAATCCTTCCTTTACTTTGGGAACGCCTCACACTGCTGGTCTATATAAACATTACCAAGTGGGATTGTGCCAGCAGGAGGCACTGTAATATACTTGCAGCGCTGCTGCAGGCTGAATTACATAGGCATGTTTGGTTAGATGGTCCTGCACGTAGTAAAATACCAAACCAGAATAGCTTTTGGTGCCTTCAGTTGTTTTATTGGAAGAAAAGTCATGGGGCAGGAAAGTAACAAGAAGTACCTCTCTGACTCCTGAAGCTTTCTGGGTGAACTGAGGTCCTCTAAGTCATCTAGATAGGAAGAAACCAGACAAATGCAGCATTTCAGTAGTACAGACATGACAATACCCCTCCCCCTCCCAATTCTTCATAATGGAAGGCAGACACACTGTATTAAAACTAGCCCTTAGGCAGAAATTCCTCAAACATTAGCAAGTAATAGCTAGAAAGAAACCAATCAGAGCTTCGTCAATTAATCTGTTCCACATGGTTGAGACTGCTTTTGCACAAGGCCAGAATTTGATATCGAGGGCGTAATTCAAAAATCATGAGAACCACAGCTTGGGTATTTCTTTTTTAAAGAAACATCTAGGGCAGTGTTGTTGTTTTTTGTCCAATAGGAACATAGGAATCTGCCTTACAAACAGGCCAGACGATTTGTCCAGGTAGCCTAGTACAGTTTACAGAATACATCCTTTGGGTGTAGAAAAGTTCCAGGGTCAGTCCTTGAAATCTCCAGTTAAAGAATCCAGGTTGGAGGGCTGGAAAAAGATCCCGCCAGAGACAGCATAGGGCTAGGTGGACCAAGAAGCTAACTCAGAATCAGACAGGTTCAATGCCTGCTTTCCTCTTCCCTCCCTAGGCCTTTTGTACTGTCTCTATTAAATTGTGAGCCTGCGGACAGGGACTGTTACCTGCTAATACCTGCACAGTGCTGAGAAAAGTTGCAGAACTTTAGAGAAAATAATAATGAGGCAGAACATTAAATAAGCACTGTAGAGGTGCTATAGAAACGTCCACCATGAACAGCGCAATCCTAACTGTGCCTATTCAGAAGTAGCTCCTACGGAATTCAGTGGGGCAGACTCCCAGGTAAATGCAGTAAAGATTGCAACCTGGGCGAGTCCTTTATGGGCTAGGATCCCAGTGCTGTAATGCAAGTGTAGGGAAACCTTTGACCTTCCAGACATTGCTGAACTACAGCTCCCATCATCCTTGGCTATGCTTGCTGGGGCTGATGGGTGCTCCAGTTCAGTAACATCCGGAGGGAGGCAAAGGTTCTCCGGATCTGCTGAAACGGTTAACCTGTACAGTGGTACCTCAGAAGTCGAATGGAATCCATTTCAGAAGTCCGTTCGACTTCCAAGATGTTCGGAAACCAAGGCACGGCTTCCGATTGGCTGCCGGAAGCTCCCGCAGCCAATCGGAAGCTGCGATGGACGTTCGGATTCCAAAGAATGTTCGCAAACCGGAACACTCACTTCCGGGTTTGCGGCATTCGGGAGCCAAAACGTCCAAGTACCAAGGCGTTCGGAATCCAAGGTACGGCTGTATTTGCCCCACTACTCAGTCCCTTGAGAAAAAGCTGGCTATAGATCTGGAAATGTCTCCTATGCCTCCAGTGGTCACTCACTTGCTCTTTTATCGGAACGCTCCACAGCTGGGGCAGAGTTCTTGAAGCGGCTGTAAGAAGACTTCTGAGCCATGAGGCTGTCCTTTAGAGTGCCTGTCCTGGAGGGCAGGAGGGGGAAGACAAGCGGGAGGGTGGAGATGAAGCGGCGGCAGCAGAAAGCAGCAGGTAGGGCAGGAACACCAAGCAAGGATGCAATGGGACAAGGATGTCCCACAGGGAGAGGATGCACAGAATGAAATCCATCCAGTGGGGCACAGTCCGTCCCCCCCCATTCAAAAGGAATTATATGGCAGAAGGTTGTACCTGGAGGGGAGAAGTGAGCAACATTGCAATGTACCGTATTTTTTGCTCTATAACTCACTTTTTCCCTCCTAAAAAGTAAAGGGAAATGTGTGTGCGTCTTATGGAGCGAATGCAGGCTGCGCAGCTATCACAGAAGCCAGAACAGCAAGAGGGATTGCTGCTTTCACTGCACAGCGATCCCTCTTGCTGTTCTGGCTTCTGAGATTCAGAATTTTTTTTTTTCTTGTTTTCCTCCTCCAAAAACTAGGTGCGTCTTGTGATCTGGTGCGTCTTATAGAGTGAAAAATACAGTACTTTCCCTTGTACTTGGACCACGTTACTTTATATCAACCCTCCGCCCCTACCTGGATTCATTACCCCAACCCTGTATAAGGTAGGTTAACTCAAGGAGGGCAAGCAATCCACACAAGGCAAAGGAAAGGTTTGAACCAAGGTTTCCAGGGTTCGACATCAGTGATCTATTTGCCTACTATATTACACCAATTCCTGGAAAGGAGAGGATTTGCAAGTTATTCCATAAGCCAGCGGACGCAGAACAAAAGAGACAAGACCACGCATTGAATCTTTGAAAAAAAAATTCCAAACTTTATTGAAATGTAAACAAAAGGTTTTGTATTTTCCATGCCAGACACCAACAGCCAAAGGCAGTTCAGAGTCTCAGGTGCTTTGATAAGAAGAGAAAGGGGTTGGGAAAGGCAAGAAGCCTCAAGGAGCAGTGCTTCTCAAGCAGCCAAATCTGAATTTAAAGAGGAAAAGGGTGGGGGGCAACATTGGGAGTTCCCCACATCTGAGCAGCTTTTAAAGTTCGTTGTGTCCAGGGAAAAGGGACATTACTTGGGCTCATGAACGTCATTCTAGAGAAAAGCTTAAGACGCTAAGCAAACTTCTGCCTTGTCCACAGACGTCATCTCCAAGTGGCTGCTGTCTCACTCAGCTTCACTTTCCCCCCGTTTAGCAATACTGAGCTGAGAAGGGTGGGGTCTAAAGATGGCAACTGGGGATGTGCTGTAAGACATAAAAACTGCTATGCTAGATCTGACCAAAGGTCCGTCACAGCTTTCAGCTGGATGCTCCCAGAGAAAAATGGCTTCCAACAGGCATGAGGAAGAGAGCCATTCCCCCATTTGGCCTCAGCATCTGGAGAACAGAGCAATACTGGGATGTATCCAGGGCTAGTCCTACTCAAGAGCTGGCCTACTGAAGTTAACAGACATGATTAACTTAGGTTCCTTAATTTCAATGAGTATACTCTGTGTAGAACTTAGGTGGATACAACCTATTGTGTATGAACTTTAGAGGGCCCATTTTTTAAAGACCAGGCATAGGCAAACTTGGCCCTCCAGATGTTTTGGGACTACAACTCCCATGATCCCTAGCTAACAGGACCAGTGGTCAGGGGTGATGGGAATTGTAGTCCCAAAACATCTGGAGGACCGAGTTTGCCTATGTCTGTTTAAAACCATAAAGGCTGTCAGTGACAGACCTAGCCAAAGCTATTTTTCTAGAAAAAGAGGTGCCAGAACTCACCATGAACGCCTCCCTTGTTCTCTTATAATGGCAATGGCAGCCACCTGAGAGATGCCGGAACTAAAAGCCAGCCCTGGACCACTGTAAAATTATCAGGGCTGGTCCAATATAGCAATAATAATTTATTCTTTATACCCCGCCCATCTGGCTGGGCTTCCCCAACAACTCTGGGCTGCTTCCAACAAAATATTAAAATACATCAAACATTAAAGGCTTCCCTAAACAGGGCTGCCAATACATTTTGCTGCCTCAAGCTCATCATAACCCCCACCTTCTTCTACATACAAATGAATCTTACTGGTGATGGGACAGCATCCTCAGCAGAGATTAGCAGACCATTTGGCACATGCAGCTCTATTCTTCAGCACCTCCCTGCCACTCGTCACCTCTCAGCTTCTGCCACCTGAGGCAGCTGCTTCCCTTTGCCTAACGGTAGCACCGGCCAGCCCTGACATTTATAGCAACACTCGTTGGTGAAGCTCAGTATCATTCAGGGGCATGATCTAAATGCAAGTTGTTAAGAGTCAAATTTAAAAGCAGCACGAGCCAAATACTCCAAGAACTAGATAGCCACTAGGCTGGGGTTTTTTTAAGAGAGAGAGAACAGATTAGATTCAGCCATGGAGGATAGGAGTATCGTAAGCTATCAGAAATGCTAAACTAAAACAGAACTCCAAGAATGACACCAAGTACCAGTTACGGAGAACATAGAGTAGTAGGAAAACCATCTCCTGCATAATCTTCTTATAAACCTGGGAGCAACCAGGTGGCTGCTGTTAGAAACCAAATGCAAGATTAGGTGGAGCAACGCAGCAAGGCAGTTCCTACATTCTTAAGCAAAGTGGTCTCCTGTTTTAGCTGAGCCCATGCTACTTGATGGCACAACCTATGCAAGGTGTAACCGCATACAAGGGCAGCCCACACTGCCACATGATACAATTGGCAGACCACACAGGGTGATGACAATTGGCACACTCAGCAGGCAGTGCTTCAACCTACCCCTGTCTCTGGCCTCTACAGTCTCCTCTCTGTTGATGTGGTGTCACAGGAGCACAAAACAAACTGTGTATGCTGGAATGCGTGTGGCACTTTACAGTTCTGCAATTTCAGAGCACATAAGGAATGTAGCATTGGGCTCTGAAGTTAAGCATCCCAAGTCTCATGAATTTTCATTAAATCTGTGAGCCTGCGTGTGATGACAGATTTGAAATCAGGCAATGCCATGATTTCAAAGCTCAGAAGCCAGAGGAGAGTCCAAAGGGAAAAGGCAGAGTTTCATTGCCCCTGAACTTTAATCATGGCCACATTTTTATCCTGCCCTTTCCCCAAGCCGCTCAGGCAAGCGCACATGACATCTGTATCCCCGCCCCCATTTTATCCTCACAACAACCCTGTGAGGTAGGTTAGGCACCGAGAGGGAAAGAGGGGGCAAGGTCACCCAGTAAGCATCAGGGCTGAGTGCGGATTTGAATCCAAGTCTTCCCCATCCTAGTCCAACACCCCATCCACCACACCACACAAGCTCCATATAGTTCCCTTGCTCCTTATATTATTACTACACCTACTGGTTAAGTAAACATCTAAATTACAATAGCTAAGCAACCTCGTTTGCAAGTTGCTAAAACAAGTTGCTGTTTTCCGTGGCACAAGAGTTTAGGCTACCTTGGCACTTTTATCCTCAATATATGTGCACTTGCTTCTCTGGCATAGTAATTCTCTGGCTGGCATGCCCGACACCTTTCAGTTTCTTGCTGGAGACCAATTCCCCCCTCCAAGGCACGCAAGACCCAACTCTCATTCTAGGGACTTCTAGTTTCCCGCTTCTCGTCCTCTAAACCTGTCCATCTCCACCTCCCAAGTCTGAAAATAAAGGCCAGAGCTTCTGCTTCTCCAGCTGAGGTATCCATTTTAAAGCCCTGTAAGGATTCCTCTCCTGCTTTGTGAAGACAGGGGCAACCGCTGTAGGTTTTGTTGCCAAAGCCAGGTCCTTCTACGCTACATCCCAAACACATCAGCAGCCTCAGGGGTGACATTCTGAAAGGAATTCAGGGCAGAACATGCTATAGACACAAGAATGTCTGAAGGCAACACATAGTTGGCAAATCACAAAGTGGAGAAAGATGGGAGAATGCAGGAAGGTGGACAAAGGTGGGCAAATCAGCTTCTTTCTTCCTCTCTCTTAAAATTTGGCAGAGAGGGTGAAACTGCTATCAATGTTGTGTTCTATGGAAACTGGGTCACGTGGAAACACGATTGTGGTTCTTCTCACATTTCCACCATAACCCCACTAAATGAAACCTCGATAAGTACCTTTGGCTACAGTTGCAACTTTATTAGGAGTTAATCTGGGGGGTGGCAGGGGGAGAGGAGGAGATACTGAAGGAGGACTAGGTGGATTTCACCAAGAGCAGCTGTGGCCTTTGCTGGGCTCAACTCTGCTTTAGAGGGATGCACCAGGGGAACTTTCCCAGGCCTACTTTGGAAAAGCAGAGCCCCAGCTTTGCAGGCAGACAGGTGGTCCCAGGCACAATCCTTCTGAATACTAGTTGCTGGAAACTACATGAGTGCTCAGGTCCTGCCTGTGGGTTTCCCCATCTGGTTGGCCACTGTGAGAACAGGATGCTTGACTAGATGGGGCATTGGTATGATCCAGCAGGGTCTTCTTGTGCTCTTATGGTGGGGAAGCTGTGGCACCTCCAGATGTTGTCAGGCTCCCAGCACCCATAAGCAGATATGGCCAACGGTCAGGGATAATGGATTTAGGAGTCCAGCAACATCCCCACCTCTGACCTAGCATCTCTGGGTCAAGGGTGTCAGATAGCAGGAAAAACTCCTTTTTGCCAGTCAAATTAGACTGTGCTGGACCAGATGGACCAATGGTCTGGCTCGGTACAAGGCTGCTCCATTGGTTCCATCTATGCATACCCTAAAACAGAACACACTGTAGCCCGATTTAATGTCTCAGCCACTCCCTCCAAGGTAACAAGTATCTAGAAAGTGGCTGAGGTGCATAACGGCAAGGGCGAGGGAGAAATAGGACACTCCTTCAGAGTAAGGGACTATGCATGGCGGGGTCTGTGTGAGGGCAGATAAGGGAGTTTTTAGGGGTTTCATAGAGACCCCTAATACCTGACCACTAGTTCAGCCTTGCAAGAAAGTTTACAGCAGCTCATAGCCTGCCCATTTATCACTGTTAAAGTTAAATCATTCTTCCGGCCTGTCCATATATCAATCTCTGCCATTCATAACACATGGATACAAAATGCACCAAACGCGACAGGGAGCCTGACCGCTACTGAAAAAAAACTAAAACAAACACGCTATACCGTACGTTTTTCAGGGATCAGAGCACTTTGTCAAAATCCAGGATGAAAGTGGGAGGGATTCCTACTGACTAGCCAAACGTGCAAGAGAAATATCACGGGCCCCAATTTTAATAATATGAAGCCATCAGACACCTTCTCTGACTTGGGCTCTGCTAAAAGCAGTGGATCCCATGTAAAGGGAAACAGGCTTTTGAAGCCCTACAAGTAATAATAATAATAATAATAATAATAATAATGCAAACTCTGTTTACCAGAGATAACAGCAGGATGTGCCTGCACCCCAGGCTGATGCCTCTTTCAGAGGCTCTGGTTACAACTGTCTCTCTCCAATCTAAAACTCAGAGACGGCTGGCCAGGTAGCGCCTAACACTGTAAATCCAAAACCGTACCTGCCTCATGGTGGTAAGACTATAATAACCATTTCAATAATTCGCTTGTTTTTAATAGTAAAGTAAAATCTGCCATCTGAAGTGGGTTCTTTCATCCCTTCTAATAATACACCCAGTCCTGACTGTGTTAGGTTTTGTCACCAGTCCGACGACTATTCATTTAATCTACGTGGACAGTTTTTCAAAAGTGAAATCTTACAGAACTAAGTGATAATTTACAGTAAACTTGCATTGTCTTCTTTGGATCCATGATTGGCAGGTCACAACAGACGACTGACAGGTCTGTATGGCGACAGGCAGCAGACCACAGTGTCAAAGAGTGTATACTTGGGACACCAGTACTTTCCTGGCTGTAAGCTCTCACCGCTTTGGAGCTGAAGCCCAACTTAATAAATAATTTGAATTTTGTCAAAGCCCAGCAGCCGGTGCTGCTCTTTGAAAAAAGCAGCCAGGTTCCTTTCCTTAAGGGCATTCCGGAATCTTGGCATTAAAAAATTGAAGACCAAAAACACACACACGCGCACACGATATAAATAAACCCACATCCTTACAGGTTCTACCCATTAAGCTTATAAAAAGGAAGGGATGAGGAAATTGGATGTAAAACCAAATTTCGCTGCTAGAAAGAACTCAAGGACGCAAGTGGAGGCCCAACGGCTGGGTAGACACAGCAGAGACCGGCGATCAATGGCTGTTTTCAGCACGATTCAGGGAGCTGGTGGTGGAGAGGGGGAGGAAGAGAAGAAAGGAAAGGGAGGGAAGAGGAGGGGATTGAAAACAGAAAAAAGAAAGAGAGGTTAGACCCCCAAACGGACCATTTGGGGGAAATCTATCAGGTTAAGATAACGAAGAAAACATCTCACTTCCGAGAAACACAGTGCTAATGGATAAATGGTACTCTGGAAATGGTGGGTATATTATACTTTTGATGCTGGATTAAGTGCAAGGATGAGGATGAGGATGGCAAGCACTAAGGAGGGGGAAGGAATGTGAGGATGCTGCCATGGCAAGAGCTGTGTAGGACAGCAAGACCTTTCTAGAACCTCTGATTTCTGAAACTTCCTGAGGCCCTGCCTATATTTCTCCAAACCTTTTATAGCATATCAGATACTATTAACTGCTGTGTGAAATAAATATGATCCAGGGCGCTCTTTATTCTGAGGAACCAAGGTGAAAGCGCATACAATTAGAATCGACGCATTAGAATTGAAAGTGCATACAATTAGAATTGAAGACCCACAAAAAGTTTTTTTTAAATAACTGCATTAGAAGCATGCATGGAAAATGTACAATACACTGTTAAAAATTGTATTTCATGCACAGCAATATCCACAACCTAAGATTAATATAGCCTAGTTATGCAAAACTGGCCCATCTTTATGGCTTTATAGCTTTCGAGAGCCACAAACAAATCAAACATAATCTCATCTAGCACTCAGTGAGCCAAGTTCAAACCTAACATCCTTTCAGCATGTCAGATGCAAAGCAAACTGACAAACTGCAAGCGCTCAGTCCCATTTCATGTGGTCTGCATGTGATAAAAGACCAATTCTGCCAACTAGCAGAATTGCATAGAGGAATTAGCCACCCAAGGCCACAAGGAATGACATGAAGGATTAAATCCTGAGAGGGAGTCTGTGGGTCACTGAAGTGCAAACCTCTCTATTCCTATGTCTAGGGCAGCTCAGCTTTGCCATCACTTTCTGTACTTTCCCACATCTCACTCAAGGTTAACCCTGTACCTAAATGAGCACATCTCTGCTCCTCCCCTAGACGTGCAAGTCCCACATTTACTGCTGAAGCTCTGTTGCATTTGCAACCACGTGAACTCCACCCATCCATCTTGCCTTGGCTCGCTGTTGCCACTGCCCTCTCTGATTCCAAGCAGCCTCTGGCACTCAGTCTCTAGTCCCAACTTGGCCTTTTAACTCCTTTGTCCAGGAAAGGGTAAGCACAATGTAGCAACTAGGTACCTACGTAATACACTAGCAACCACTGCCAGGTGGAACTGGAGGTAGCTAGAAAGAGCATTGTAGCTGTTTAAGTAACTACAACGCGCTCGTCCTTCTTCCCTGTACTGTTCACACAGTCAGCATTTTCCAGGGTCTCAAGAATACACCTTTATCCCAGGGATTTCAACACCCACCACCCAATTCCAGATGGTACAGTTTCAAAATAGGGTACTGAGCACATAGTTAATATTCTCCAGAATCAGATGTAATTTTACAAAGCAAGATTCTAACCCTTAGGGTATGAAAATATGTTTGAAGGCAAGTGGGAAATGCCTGGTGAAGTCTCAGAAGCCAGAGGAACTGCTGAACGACATTTTTTTAATTGATTTACAGTGGGGGTATTCAGTACCTTGCACAGCTGTAGTCTCCCCATCTCACTTGTCTATTATTAATATTATTATTATTAATAATAAAAATAAAATATATTATATTATTATATTATATTATATTATATTATATTATATTATATTATAATTATTTACAGCACGCCCATCCGGCTGGGCTTCCCCAGCCACTCTAGGTGGCTTACAGCATATATAAAAAAAATTGAAAAACATCAGACATTAAAATTTTACTGATACAGGAAAGTAAAGTCAGAATGAAATCTGTAAAAGTAAGCCAAATTACACAAATCATTTCATTTTGTAATATTTTTTTACGGGCAGCAGAATTCAGTTTTTCTCGTCAAGGACTTAGAATGCCTGGATGCATAGTTTGAACTACTTAAGTTCAGGAAACAGACTTTTCTGATAACAAGGCTCCAGTGTGACAAGACAAAAAAAACCAGAATCTGAAGTCATTTGGAAATGAAATGCCTGCTGGTGTTTTGATTCAGAGATCCTTAAGGACTGACTACTTCCCAAGCTCAACAGAAACAATATTCTATTCCACACATACACACACACAGAGAGAGAGCATTCTTTCCCAGCTACTGCAAGATTTTCAGATACCCCACATCTCCAGCTGTACCTGGTTCTCCGCCTCTGTGAAGCTGGGTCTCCGGGCTCACCATTCATCAGATGGTGGGCAGTCGAGTGGGGAGGGCAGAGGCGCAAGTTCTTCAGCAGCTCCTGCTCATTGAGGAAAGGCTTGAGGCAGCCTCGCACTGGGGAGTTCCCCAGACTGCTGGAGCGGGTCAGTGAGCGAGACTGGTTGAAGGGCCAGGGTGGTTCAACTTCTTCCTTCAGGACTATTTGTGGGGACATATAAAAAAAAGGTTCAGTCCTCCAGTTCCTAGAGAGGCCCAAGGTATGCTATTCAAAAAGGCAGCCACTCTGGGTCCCTTAAAAGCCACAACATCACCATCACCTTCAACTTCTCACTTGCTGAAAGGCCAAAGACCCAGAGAATTACCTTGCTTTTTCTCCCACTTGCACTGCACTACGGGAAGCTCAAAAATAGCTGCATCCTTACTTATGGAAGGCCAGGTAGGACAAAGTTTGAGCATTTTCTTCTTTATGCAATGTTTCCCTGACAGCCTGTCAGGGGACCAGTTTGGAACTGGCACATTCTGAAAAGTGGTGGCTGAGCCCCGGGATCTTGTAGCTCACTTCCTAAACAAGGGAACCCTTCTTCTAAAAAAAAAAATGCCCACTCATTTCCAAGCTTGGATGGAATGTAGACCAGGCTTCCTCAACCTCGGCCCTCCAGATGTTTTGAGACTACAATTCCCAACATCCCTGACCACTGGTCCTGCTAGCTAGGGATGATGGGAGTTGTAGGCCAAAAACATCTGGAGGGACAAGGTTGAGGAACCCATCTGTAGACTCTTCTACTGAAGTCTGTCTCGGATTTCAAAACTGACTTGCCGCTTCTCCTACTCTCCTAAATCAAACAGCTGCCGTATCCTAGATGGGGCCTAGTGACCTAACTGCAACAAGTATCACAGAACCACGAACACATAATATGCACATTCCTCTGCTTCATGAAGTCAGCTGGTCTCCATCCTACCCTGGGAAACAACACGAAATGGGTTCTCTTGTCCTGGTGTCATTCACAACTTGCCCCCTCAATCTGGAGGCTGATTTGCAACGCTCCCACCAAAAAGAGAACCGGTTAAACCCACTTCCCAGTCCAGAAGCAGCTTCAGTTATTAATCTCTTACACTCTCGGTCTGATGAAGAATATGGTTTTATCTCCCCCTCATGACGCTTTTGAGGCAACTTTCTCACTGGAGCTGCGAGGAGAGGGAGAGAGAAAGATGAGTATGCTTTTGAGGAGGAAGGGAAAATCAGTTAATCACATAAAAACATTTTCTCTCATATAAAATAAATAAAATAAAATCTTATTCCAAACACAAGAAGCAATTGTGAGGAAGATCCCTTAATAATCAAAATAGTTCAATACTGGGAGGTATATAATAAAAAAGGGAAAAAATAGAAATAAGATGAAAATAGAAGAATAAGTCCAGCAAAGCCAGTGCAATTTATCAAAGTATGTTTTAATTCTTATATTCACAAAGAGGAGGTCAATAAACTCTAGTTCATCTCATCGGACCAATTGCCCTCATAGAAGTTGATTATTAGTAGGTTAAAAAAGAGTATCATTTAATTATTTCCCTCATAGATTTAAAAGAACACATCCAGGGTGGACCTCCTTTTTATACCCCTAATGTTTGCCGAATTAATTTCAATTTAAATAAACAGTTTATTATCCTCTTGGTAGTTAATTAATTCTAGGCTTTAAAGTTTTGGAAAAGTTACTGCTTTGATGCATGGAGCTTGAGGCTTCTTGTTGTGGAGCTTGGTGCTTTCGGCTCCATCTCACCCCCACAGCTCCTTTCAGAATGGAGAGCGGGACAAGAATCAGAATTGTGCTGCTGGACCCCTTTGAACCAAAAAAACCCCCTTTTGGGCTTCCTCGGGGGTGCAAGGTGCCCACGTGCTTCCCCCAGAACTCTCACAATGAGCGAGCTGTTCATGGAAAACAGAGCTTGCCATCTGACACCATTCCACAGTAACCCGGAAATGGGAGTAGGGATTTTAAGAGCATTTTCTGAGCAACCAAATGAATGGCAGTTCTAAACTGTGTGGGTGATCATCTAAGAATTAACCTAGAAGAACATGATTTCATGAATGGTAGTTAAGGCATGCAATAGGAACAGTCCCTTAATTGTATTCAAAGATCTAGCCGACGAGCAAAAGCATGTGTAGGCAATCTATTCAGGAAATTCCAGGAACAACGCTGGAAATCTGTCATTAGACAGAGGGCCCTCACTTCCTTTTCTCTGTGTTTAATTAGCATAATTGCCATTCCATTTTCAGATTCTTGGCAGATGCTGAATCACAGCCAACCGGATGTGGTATACTTGTTCTACACTTAAGCTTAGCTTGAAATTATTACTCTCAAACCCCCATCAACGCCACTAATATAAATCCTGTGGTGGCGGAGGAAGCCGTTTGGGCGCCTGGGGTGGCGGGCCCAGGGGTGGAGCGGGGCGAACCGCTGGGCCTCCGGAGTCTGCCTGCCTCCTCCCACTCAGCCACCCTACAGCTGGGGGGGGGAAGGCAGCAGGCAGACCGTTTGGGCAAGAGACACGTGGCTCGGGCGCACTGCAGGCCCCACGGTGAGTGCCACCCGACACTTTGTCATGCCCCTCAGTGGTGACAGCCGGCGCAAACCTGCACCCACTGCACCCCCCTTCACCCTTGTATAAATCCATGGTGTAGGATTCTTACTAATGTAAAGAAAGACTTCAGTTTTTGGAGCTGCCAGCAGGCCCAGACAGAGTGGGGGCCATATGAGCCACTTGGTCCGGGGCCTCCGATTCCAAAGGGGGCCTCGGTCAGCATATTTTTTAAAAGCACTACAGTATTGTATATATATTTTCCATTTTGTCTTTATACGCAGATACGGTTCAAGCCTTGAAATAAAATTATTTGTCAGCATAACTTTTGTGATAATTATTTACAGTGGTGCCTCGCAAGACGAAATTCATTCGTTCTGCGAGTTTTGTCGTCTTGCGATTTTTTTCGTCTTGCGAAGCACGGTGTCGGGAAAGTTTTGGAAAAGCTTCAAAAATCACCAAAGTCTTTAAAAACCTCAAAAAAGGCTACCACACCGCGTTCTATGAGTTGCTCCTCGAAGTCAAGTCGCAACTGTATTAACGGTGTTAAGAAAAAGGAAACAAACTTGCAAGACGTTTCCGTCTTGCGAAGCAAGCCCATAGGGAAAATCGTCTTGCAAAGCAGCTCAAAAAACAAAAAACCCTTTCGTCTAGCGAGTTTTTTGTCTTGCGAGGCATTCGTCTTGCGAGGTACCACTGTATATACTTACTTATTTATTTATAAGACTTCAGTCATCCCCAGGGTAAAAAAAAGGGAGGGGCACATTATCTACCTGGCCCGGGCCTCTGCCTGGCTCTGCAAGGCCCTGACTGCCAGTCTTGGGGAAAAGGATAACATTGTACATGGTGTAGACAAAATGGGAAGCTTTTATCCCTCTCTCATTATACTAGAATCTGGGGACATCCATCCCCAGGACAGAGAAAAGAAAGAACTTCATCACACAGTGGATGACTAACCGTGTATGGAATTCAATACACAAGATGCAGTAATGTCTGGCTTATACAAATTCATCAGGGAGGAAGGCTATCAGTGGCTAATAGCCATGATGGTTATAGCTCTACTTTACAGTAGAATGCAATATCCTTCCAAATATCAGCTGCTGGGAACCACAAGTCGGGGTTGCACTCAGGTCTTGCTTCTGAGCGTCCCTTGGGCATTTGGTTGACTACTGTGGGAAATAGGATGCTCAACTTGATAGGCCTTGCTTTTATTTTGGACCAAAACAGCATCCATACTTCTGAAGCCTTTCATGACTTGGACATTCTGGCTATTTGGACCCAGAATAACCATCTATTGCTTGAGGGTTCCATTTTAACTTCATTACAGGCACAGAATAAAGTCTTTCCATTATTCAGCTCAAGTGTGGGAAACAGAATCCCATGGTCAGTCATGTGCTTGTGTAAACCGTCAGGTCATTGTGCACAACGCAAACACTGAATTCTACCATAGATTTTGGAATCCTCAACATCACAAGCTGCAAACATTTAGTATCCATCAGGAGGTGGCAAAGGTAACTGACACGCAAAATGCTCAGAAGCCAGCCTGTGTTGAGAGAGATCTTTTTTTAAAAAAGTGAAGAAGCTTCTATACCGTTTGCCTCTTCTAACCCTTCTCATGAGCAGCCCCCCACTCTTAATCACATGCAGAATCAAAGCAAAAGGACATAGCAATATTTATGCCACTGACTCACCATGGTGGTGGCTGAAAAAGCCCTGGAAAATCACAAAGTTGTTCACCTGAAAGAAGAAAAATGAGATTTTAAAAAAATGAGCCAGCAAACCAAACCTACCCCACTGTTCCAAGCTTCTTGTGAAACACATTTGTAGGGCTCCCTACAGTTACCTCCCCGCTCACCCTCTTTTTTGCTGCTGGTCTGCATATTTGCTTCAGGGGGGGGGGAAATACAACTCTTAAGGGTAGGGGCTTAGTAGCAGAGCAAATGCTTTGAATCTTGGTTTGTGCAATTTATAAGCCTTTTACTACATGGTGACAGGTCATAAAAATAACATATGAAACTGCAATATGCACACGCAAAACATCAAACTATCATTCAATTAATCATTAGCAAAACACTTATTACAATATACTTGGAAACAGGCAATGAAACAAGATCGTACTGACGGCTACTTACTATTCCCTTTAAATACAATCAATCAAAGATTCCCAGTAGTTTTTGAGCACAAAGTCTTCAGGAGAACAGGGCAGAGCAGAGAGAAGGAACCTCTGGCCTTCCAGACACTGTCAGACTACAGCATCCATCACTCTTGGCCATTAACCATGCTTGCTGGGGTTGGTGGGAGTTGGAGCCCAACAATGCTGGAGTGCCGTACGTTCCCCACTACAAGGCTAGAGTGTCTGCTGTGTGGTATAAGGACCTGTGCAGCATCCTACATCCCTCCTCTGTGATGCTTAAGCTACTGACACCAGGACCAGCTCCCAGCCTGGTTCACGGCACATTTACCAGTGTGCAGTTCCACTAAAGTGTGGCATCTCAGAACCACCTCTGGGCAACCCAGAGAACAGTCAAGACGCAAGATACACTTTTGCTGCTATGGGGCTGTAAGCTGCCTAGACGGAAGATCGTTTGGGAGATCCAAGTGGCTCTGAGAGGATGTGCCAGGTAGAATAAGAGAGCATTCAAAATCCATTTTATTCTTTGCTTCCTGCACAACACACAGCTATTCCCAACTTCTCTGGAGCCATTCACTTCTTGCCCCACAGTCTGTGCAAGCTTAAAAATGAATACTTTCAGAGATGATGGACACGAACTCAAGTGAACAAAGTATTATTGCATTAGCTATCAAACTGCCTTGAGGGTGATTTTTTATTTAAAAAAACCACCACCAAGTGGTGTATAAATTTTATGAAACAAATAATAAAATAAGTCAAAAGGTGAAGGAATTGCTGTTGCTTTCTTCCGTTCTGGCTTCCCATCACAAAGAGACCAGCTCACCTGGGGAATAGTGTCACAAAGATTATAGTGTTTCCGGAGAAAGCAGAGCAGCTTCTCTGAGGGGCGATCCACAGCCAGTTTGTGAGGCTCCATTCGCTCTTGCTGAGGGAGGGGAGACAGAGAGAAGTGAAGATAAAGGTTGGGGACTACAGCTTCCACCTCAAAAGAAGGGGTGCAATTTAGGAGCTGGATCTAAAGCATCAGTCGCGGGGCCAGCAGCAAGTTTCTATGAACCCTGAAAGGTTCAATAACAGGGAGGACGGGTGAAAAGATATCAACAAAACCAAAGCAACACTCCCAACAGCAGCTCCTGTTATTTACAGAAGAGAGGTGCAACCAGCTTGCTAAGGCTGTGAAGCAACCCACAGGGCAAGAATGTTAAACAGTGGATCCCAAGAGTTTATTCCAACCCCATCCAGGTCAGCCTGGCTACGTGAATTAATTAATGCCTATTGGGATAACCATCTGCACTGGTTCCATACAGCTAAAATTAAAATGAACTGAGAATAGCTCCAGGGCCATAGAAACCACAACGGCCACAAATAAGCATTGCACATTGGATGGTATGCGTTCTCAGACAGATAAAATATCCCCTGGAGAGGACTCTGTGGAGAAAGTGTATTTCATGTCTGTTGTCTAACTGATCACCTTATCTGTGGTCAGGAATGAAATCTCCACACAGACTGATTCACTGTGAAGGGGATTGAGCCTTTAAATGTAGGAAGTGGGCACACTGAATATAGGGATATGTGACCCAGCCAGGATATTACAGGGGTGGGGGAGAGACAGAGACAGAGAAAGAGAGAGAATATGCAGAGGCACACCTGTAGCATGTAATGGAAGAGCTCCTTGCCATAGCCATGCCTCTGGAGGGACTCGTGAATGTAAAAGTCCAATACGCACAGTGGTTCCACTTCGTTGTGAGCTCCGTGGCGGTCCTGAAAGAAAGAAGGAAGACTTGCAAGACGTGTATCTATATATAAAAACAGAGCAGAGTACACAGAATAAAAACAGACACTTCATACTCGCACCATAAGTAACAGAGCTAAAATATCTGAGCCACTTATACCAATACATGCTAGCTTACACTTACATTTCTGAAATTCAGGCCCCATGTTTTGACCTAGCATGCAACACGATATATTGCTAGCACTTTCATTTTAAAGATCTTCCTTCCTTCTACCTCCAATACATACAAATGTCAGCTAACTTCATGGATATTATAAAGAAGGGAGGCAGTTGTCCCCACCTAGTTCTGCTAGATCTCTCTGTGGCCTTTGATACCATCGACCATGATTCTTTAAGGAAGAGGATAGTCTTAGTCCTGTTTGGTACCAATGACCCTTTTGCACCAGAGACAACTGCTCTGCACATAAAGGCAACTTCCCATTGCAACTTACCAGTACAAAGAGTTTCTTGTATCCCACCTTGAGGAAGCCAATTATGACTCCTTTCCCAGCCCTGGTAGCAATGAAGAAAAGATACAAACCATTAGTTAGAGATGTATGAACAATGGGCCACTGAGGCAGAGGAGGGCTATCATTTATTACTGTAATGTATTTATTCCTGACGGGATCTACAGTTACTTAGAGCCAAAATATTGTTTGCAAAACACCTGCTTATTTACACTTTTAGGGCAAGTGATAAAACCTGCTGTATAAAATTGAGATAAGGGGCCCAAGGTAGACTATCAGTCTTCCCTAACCTGGTGCTTGCCAGATGTTTTTGACTACTGCTCCCATCAGCCCTGACCACTGGCCATAATTACTGAGGCTGACGGAAGTTAGAGGCCAACAAAAATCTAGAGGGCCAAAGTGTCCTCATCCTTGAACTAGAGGCTAGATGATTAGCAGTAGCAAGAGGAAAGTGTATAGCATTATTAAATAGAGACCTTTTTTTTTTGCTTTTCAGATTCCAGAATCATAATAATTTATGCAAATCAGGAAAATGTATGCTATTCCAAGAGCAAAGGATTTTTGGTCAAGAATGTCACAGACAGAGGGAAAGAAGCACACAGACACAGGAATACATGGAACTAGCAACTGTGAGGGACAAGCAACTGTGCTGAAGGAAACAGGGCAAGATCTCCCCACCCACACAATAAAAAAGGAGGGGGAACTCTGATATTTCAAGGATTCTGCAAATCCCTGAAAAATATTTCTATGGTTGCTATGGCTAAGCAGATTGTGTAGAGTTCCTGTGTATGGTTCAGAACAAGAAAGTCTTTTCTTGCTGCATCCCAAGATGTTCCCACAGAAATGGCTTGGGCTGCAATCCTATGCACACTTACCTGTCCCACTGAACTCAGTGGGATTTACTACTGAGTAGCCATGCAAAGGACTGGACCCTTAAGACTCCAGCCCCTCAGTCGCAGCCACACTCACGTTTTTGCTTCACTGTCCTTCAGAATGTAGAGAACATGGCGGTTGGTTTGCATTCGTGAGGCGCTGGTGATTGGAGTTGGCAGATTCTGGGCCTGAAACCAAAAAGTTTCAAGTTTCACTAACTCAAGAAGACTTTAAAAAAAAAGACTTGGAAGGGCAACTGAACAAACTGATATCTGAACTAGAGCTTATATCCCTTAGGCCGAACTACACTGCGCGACAGTGCATCTCCCAGGCCAGAGCAACTTAAGACTTACAAAGCCAAACACAGCTGCTTCACCTGTGCTTTTGTCCAGGCATTTAGTAGATGAGTCATTTTCAATGGAACGGTTTCTCCCACCCACCCACTTCTGCTCCACAGTTATTTTTGTTTTAGTTACAGTTTTAAGTGAATTGGCTGAGGCTTACAAGAGATAGGCAACCTGGCTTCACACACATCCTCCTGTTTACCCAGAAACTATAATCTATTCTGTGGCCCTTTAAACCCTCCAGATGAAAACCCTGACCCACCTTGGCAGAGGCCCTGCCCATCTCATCTATGATCCTCATGAGCTGCTGCTGGTGATCCACCCTGGCCATGAAGAAAAAGAGAGAGAAAGAGAAGCAACTAGGTTGAGAGCCTGAATAATCTAATCAGAATAGAAACCTAGAACAGGAAATGGTCCAAATCCTTGAAGGAGGAGAGGAATGTTTGACATGTTGGAGGCAGCATAGTACCGGGCAGCTTCTGCAATGTCATACCTCGGGACAGAAAGACATAATAGGAGGTTGCTGGAATTGACCAAGCACATTAGGAAAAATAGCAACTCAGAACAGAGATAAATTTTGGAAATGGTTTAAGGCTGCCTAATAAAGATCCATCCAGGACGCTAAGCAGAAGAAGACTGCTGCTGGATCAGACCAGAGGTCCATCTAGTAAAGCATCCTTTTTCCCTCAGTAGCCAATTCGTGTTTCTGGGAATACCACAAGCAGCATATGAAGCTAACAGCCCTCTCCTGTTGTTGCTGACAAAAGCAAAAGGACAAGAGATTAGTCAACAAAAGGTACCCCATCCATGCAACCAGGTAATCCTAAAGCAATGGGGCATCTCACTGCTATACACTGTGGGTGGATGGATGGAAGGAATGATGCTAATGTAAACCGTCATTGCCCATATTGAACAATTTATTTTTAACGCTTCAAGACCATGGTTTTCAGACTCTGTTCTGAGAAATTCTAGGCTTCCTTGGAAACTTCTTAAGGGGTTCATCCAAGTAACAGCAGACAAGCTTCCATGAAAGGCAACTTGATCACCGTTACTTATTGGCCTTTGCAATGCTCCCCCTGTAAGATAGCTCAAAATACATACTAGATCACCACCTCCATTATGAAGGGGCAACTGTGGAACCTCAAACACCTAACAAGAACCCTACATCAGGGTAGGGTACCCTGGCCCTCAGGACTCTCACCAGGTCACAGCCCTCATCAGCCCCACTTCACATCTTCATGTGTTTTTGACAGGCTAGAATGCTTCATTGAACACTGATAATGTCTATTGGGTGCCTGGATGGAGGATGGGGAGGGGTGTGTCAGTGTGTAGAAGAAGCTAGCCTACTGTACAAAGATAGCACACAGAAGCTCCTGAGCAAACATGTCGATGCATAAAGGATTCCCTACAGATATAATGCCTGAGAGGCACTGCTGTAAGACAACAGGAATGCAGGGACAGTATCTGCCACAGGAAACTGTTACATCTTTTCTGTGCAGACTTATAGAGCAAAAATAAACCCCCTGCAAAGCACATACAGCAACAGGGATCATTGTTCTAAGACAATAGATTGAAGTAGATTAGCCACCATTCTCAGGATGGCAGCTCTAGCTAATTTTAAATATGCTATCCCAGGCTGGGCAGGTAAAACTGTTAGCTACTTCACTTTAAGACTGTTCATGGTCAAACAGAGAACTATAAATCATGCTCTGAAGTAGGCCGATACCATTTAAACCTCACTATTAACCATTTTAATTTATAATATTCTATACTATCATCTTCAAAACAGTAGTAGCATCTTATATGCGACAATCTTCAAAACACCCTTACAAGGTGAGCTCAGGCTACGACAGTGTTGAATATTGACATGTTGAATGTTACCCAACAAAGCTTAGGTTTATGTTAACTTTCTTCAATTTGTATAAATGTCTTAATCGTCATTAACAAAAAAAACCCAAAAAAACAAACAAAAAACAAACAAACAAACACCAGGCGTCTATGCTAACATGCAGCCATGGAGCAATGGACCTGTAAACCATTTATTATTTCTGTATCTACCCATCCACTTCAAGTGTCACAAACATGGGCTAACCCCTACTTTATTCCCAAAACACATATGCGAACGTGAGGCTAGGATTCGAATCTCTTTTCGGCTAGGTGACCTTGGGCAAGTCGCTATCTTCAGCCTAACCTACCTCACGGGGTTGTTGTGGGAGGGGAGAAATGGAAATAACAGGTAGTGACGGGGTGGGGGGAGCAGGAGGGAGAGAGAGAACCACGTCTGAACAGCCGGAATTCCTTGAATAAAAAGTTGGGCACAGATGTTTGCATGTAAACAAAGAGGGAAAGAGCAGGAACATTCATGCCTAAGGTCACATGTCTGGGAGTAAAGCCCCGCGGCATTGACTTCTGAGTCAGGAACCAGGGTGTCAAAATGTATACCTACATACGGTACATAAAGGTTGACACCCTCATTCCCAGGGGAAAGAGGTGAGAAGCAGCCAGGGCTATCAATTACCCAGCATGCCCCGCGCCTGAGACAATAGATGGGCGTGGGAACAGCCGCCAGGAGCGGCTCCTGAGGGCGTCACGGGCGCGCAAGGAGAGCGCCTCCCCGCGGTACTGAGGCGCAACTGAGGGGGGCGGACCGCCGCCCTACGCTGTTTTCGCGGGGCGAAACGAGCCCCATAGGCGAGGGGGGCGGGGGGGCATGGCAGGCCCACCCAAAGCCCGTGCCGCTGCCATGGTTACCTGTGGGTCGTGGCGAAGCCGGCCCCCCTCCGTCCCGACGGCCGCAAGTGTTGATCCACCGTCGTAATCCGCTCCGCGAAGAGCGCGTCCACGTCGAAGGGGAACTCCATAGCCCCGGCATCCGGGTCCTTTTCTCTCTGCCGCCCCGGTCGCGCCGACTCACGCCTCTGAGCGACGCGGCGCGCGCGCGGCCGGCCCCGCCCCTAGCGACCGGGCCTGCTGCCGGCGCCTCCGTTGCCAGGCTCACCCTAGCAACCGGACGGCCCCTGGCAACCGCCGCCTTCCTCGCCCGCCGCCGGGCGTCTAGACTCGAAGGCCCGCCAGTGGGGGAACCTGCCTCCGTTGCCACGTTTACAACGCACTTTCCCTTTAGATGTTCAGCCTCGCCCTTGATGTCCAGCAGCACGGATGTCTGCTGAGTTGTTGTCCCTGTTCGCCAGCTTTGTTCGGCTACGTTGCTTAAGGATCTTTTATTTTTATTTTATTTTATTTTTAATTGAATGTGTTTTATTTTACACCATGATGTGAGAACGTGACACCTGTTTAATAAAAGTATACACATCTGTAACTTCACCCAGAATACACTTTTAATGCACATTTTTTTAAAAAAGCGCTCATCTTACAAATTGTTTTGCAGTCCAATCATCATAATAATAATTTATTACTTATTCCCCGCCCATCTGGCTGGGTTTCCTCAGCCACTCTGGGCAGCTCCCAACTGAATATTAAAAACATGATACAGCATTAAACATTAAAAGCTCCCCTAAACAGGGCTGCCTTCAGCTGTCTTCTAAATAATAATAATAATTTATTATATATACAATAATTATTTATACAATCCAAATATGCAATAGCTTGGAAAACAAATAGTTTAGAAAATGAGAGCCAATGTAAAAAGACTACTTAAACCTATAACAACAGTATAGTTTCTGCATGGCTCATCTTTACAGTTTTCTTACTGCTTCATCAATGTAGTATCAGTAATCTGTTCCTTCAGCTGGCTCCACTGTTCCGGACTTAAAGAGATACCTTTTTCTGCCAAGTTTCATTTCACCTTCTTCATCCATCCAGCATTCTGTAGTATCAATTAGGACTTTACCTTTAAAATCATGAACACTGACATATCTTATTTTACCAATCTGAAACATATTCTCATCTCGGTTGCTACGTTGCTTGGAGCTTTCACCAGTCTTCTGTTTCTTTACAGGCTTTTCGGGCACTGCTTGTTTTTCCTTTTCACCTTTTTGTCAGCTTCACTGTTTGAATCACTGGCAGATGAGCTTGAAGATACAAGTTCTTTTGATTTCAGCATTGTTCCACTCAGTGCCCGCTGCTCTCACTGCCTTCTTCTTGGCTTGCCTTCCCCCCACCCATCCACCCATAAGCATCTTTTATATAGTAAAGGTAAAGGGACACCTGACTGTTAGGTCCAGTTGCGGACGACTCTGGGGTTGCGGTGCTCATCTCGCTTTATTGGCCGAGGGAGCCGACGTACAGCTTCTGGGTCATGTGGCCAGAATGACTAAGCCGCTTCTGGCGAACCAGAGCAGCGCACAGAAACACCGTTTACCTTCCCACCAGAGCAGTACCTATTTTTAAAAAATGTGAGCTGACAAGAGGCAGTCCAGTCTACCACATCAATAGTCATCTACTTCATTATCCTGATTCCGCTACACAACCCACCCGCAAGTGTGTGGTCATTGCATTATGCCCTTTAAAAACAAGCTGTTTTTAAATTTCCCACAAAGTATCATAATGCATGACACGGATCCTTGAGTGTAAACCTGGTAACTGGGCAACAGTGTGATCCAAGCCGTGTCTACTCAGAACTAGGTCCTGTAGAATTCAATAGGGCTTACTTCTCAGGTGAGTGCAGCCTAAGAATTATATTTCATTTTAAAACCCATGGCTTTTCTATACAAATGAAAAGCTGTATATATACTAATAAAGCCTAGCATAAGAACAATGTAGAAGAAGAAGAAGAAGAAGAAGAAGAAGAAGAAGAAGAAGAAGAAGAAGAAGAAGAGTTTGGATTTGATATCCCGCCTTCCACTCCCTTTAAGGAGTCTCAAAGTGGCTAACATTCTCCTTTCCCTTCCTCCCCCACAACAAACACTCTGTGAGGTGAGTGGGGCTGAGAGACTTCAAAGAAGTGTGACTGGCCCAAGGTCACCCAGCAGCTGCATGTGGAGGAGCGGAGACGCGAACCTGGTTCCCCAGGTTACGAGACTACCGCTCCTAACCACTACACCACATTAGCAAGGCTAATGTTAGTTTCCTTCTGATCATTTCAACTCTGGAACAAGCCAGGAAGAGAATAAAAGCAAGGCAAGGGAAATTAACGATTAAGAATGATCCTTTCCCAACAGGGTGGCCATGGCACAGTGCATTCCTATATCAGTGTGTGTGCAGGATTGCAGGCTTACGTACTGTTGCAACAAACACAACAGCTTTCTGGCACCCTAAAGAGGTTGAAGTAGCTGCAGTAATACCATTCCCATCCTATCATGGGCAGTATTTCTGTAAGGTTATATTTCTCAAGGTTATTCCCACAACTGCAACAGCTAGAACTAAATGAACTAGTTTCAGACTTCCTGAGCAATAACTTCATTATGCTGTGTAGCTGCCAAAGACCGTTAAGTGACGTAAAAATCCCCTCTGGGCCTTGTTATAATTTTTAAACACAAGATTGGGCTTGCCAACAACAGAGGATGACTTCGGAAAGTAACAGGAGCTATAGGACGGAAGCTAATATTTTGATTTTCAATGCACATAGTTAGTGTAACTAAAAAGCCTATCATTACCAGTGATGTGGGGGGAAACCCCACCTACTGTAAGGTCTGCTGTACAGCCCAAGCCCTTGCATGCATTTATAACTTTCTTTTACACATTTCTGTGTTCTCTCTTTGTCCCCCTCTCAAGCTTTCATTACAGCATGATTACAATAAGAATAAATGATCCTGATATATCAAAATGGTGTATCTTTGGTTCAAAATAACATTAAGTCTTAGCCTTGGCTTTAACACCAACATTGCTATGTTTTTTTGAAACCTTGGAAAGCCTCTGCCAGTCACTCTAGATGGTATAAGGCTGTAGACCGTCTTCTTGTGTTCCAAGGGAGAAAACCCATTAAACTGAATTAAGTCTGAAAAGACCTCTCCCCACCCATATTTAGACTGAAATTGACATAGTTTGCATGCAATACATTGAATACTTTTGAACATAATATGTGTTTCTTCTTGGGAATAACTGGCCTATAGAAGAGTTCGATCTAATTGAATGACTCACATCCTATGTGAGCATTGCTTGGTCCCAATAAAATTACTAATTTGCCTTTCTTATCACTTTTGTTCTAAAGTAGGGCTCCCATAGGTCTGGAATTTTCCAACATTACTGGGATTTCAAAGGCAGAAGTGACGTCCGGGGGGAATTTCAGGAAGGCGGCAGTTTGTCCTGGATCTTTGGCAAGTAAACCAAAAAATTGTGGGTTTTTTGGCTTTTTTGTAAAAAAAAAATGCTCAACAACTTTGGGGTTTGAAATATGGCAACCCTAGCAACCCTATCTAATGGACTAATATGGCTATGTGCTTTTGATAGTCATCCATTACTTTTATATTCTGCTTTTCTGCCACTGACAGTACAGTCTTCTGAAGAGAATGTGTACATTCTAATAGGCATAATATTAGAGGGGAAAGAGATTGAGTGAGACAAGGAAAATAATTAACTTCGGGTACCAACTCTGCTGTCCTAATGTTACATAATCATTATAATGATCAGGTGGAACAGCCACTGGGGGAGCAAGTTCTGGGAGAAGAGCCTTATGTAATGCGCATGCAATCTTCATGAGCAAATTGCTCTACAGTTGGCAAACATTTAAACCTGTATTATACTATTATTATCCTTTAAGTCAGGGCTGGCATCAGCTCCTTGCATCCACGGGCAACTGTAAGGCAACCCCAGTGGCCTCAAAAGGTTTGCCACTGATGCTTAATGCAAATGTTATCTATACGCCCTTGATCATAGCATTTTTCAAAACCTCTTAGCACTGGTGAGGGCTAAGAACTTTAAACAAGAGTTAAAGCATTTGCATGTTAGATTTTAACAAAACTGCATGTCTTCAAGGCTGCTTTTAAGAAAAGGGTGACAGTTGTTCTCCAATTTCATCCTGAAGTGTCGGGAACAGCATGGCTGTAGCTGAATATTATGCAGTCATAAGTTACAGGTAAGTACTGTTGGCTATCCCGGACCATTATTACATGATTATCACATGATGCCTTGTAATTAAGGCATTCAAAATTATTTGCGCCTTCGCTGACAGTTTCTTTAGAGTTAATTGCTGGCACGACAGGAAGTGTGATGCACTAATTTACCAGGCCATTTACAGCCATTCTCAAATACAGAACATCAGTAGATCATAAGCAGAAACAAAACACTGCTTTATGTATTTATTATTTGTTCTCTCACACAAAGTCACACATCTGAAGTTATTATGCACTATAAGGAATGGATACAGGGGGGAAAAGATTCTCAAAAGGCACAGCCTTCAAATGCTTGTAGGGACCTGCTAGTGGGCTGCAACAGGAGCACTACTATCATGCAAATATACGGTAAAATGTTAGGGACACAGGTGGCGCCGTGGTCTAAACCACTGAGCCTCTTGGAGTTGCTGATCAGAAGGTCCGCGGTTCAAATCCCTGCAACAGGGTGAGTTCCCGTTGCTCTCTGTCCCAGCTCCTGCCAACCTAGCAGTTCAAAAGCATGCCAATGCAAGTAGATAAATAGGTACTGCTGTGGTGGGAAGGTAAATGGCGTTTCCGTGTGCTCTGATTTCCGTCAAGGTGTTCCGTTGCGCCAGAAGCTGGCCACATGACCCAGAAAGCTGTCTGTGGACAAACGCCAGCTCCCTCACCCTGAAGCGAGATAAGCGCCACAACCCATATTCACCTTTGACTGGATTTAACCACCCAGGGGTCTTTTAGCTATGGTAAAAGGTTAAGAAATGGGTCCCCCAGTTGCATGATTGGGTTAAAAGTAGGTCCTGGCTCTGACAAGGTTGAAGACAACTGGATTACAGGATACTGATTTGCAGCAGAAGAGCATTTTCATCTCCCAGGAATGCATATAGCAGACTGTGAAGTAAGAAAACTTCCAGTTTCTCAAACGGAGTATTCAGCATGAAGCTCAAATCCATTAGGAAATTCAATACAGTGGCTCTCTGACTCAACAGACACTGGGAGTGCCTTACACTAACCATTTACTTGTGCCAATTTATCCCCTGCAGTCCTAGTTAGGAGTGCATTAATTTGACTGCAAAGTAGTCTGCATGTTACATCTTGCTTTTTGACTTGTTAGCTTCCTTCTGAGTAAGCAAGTGAAATCCTTTGTTTTCTTATGTTACTTTGGGGCGTCTCTGTGCTCTTTGTTTTGAATATTTGCACAATTCAAACTTAACCTTTAGGCGTAGTGTCATCCACCCAACAATTTGCTGGCTGAAGCTGTTCTTGATGGTGCACCAGGTTTTGTTTTTTCAAACTGCTGTATATTATGGTTGCAACTGCATGGATTCATCTGCGAAAGGGCGGTAATGATAGGGGAGGGAATACCAGTGTCAACACAGGTTATGAGTGAAGCCGCTGAACAGTGGCGGCACGCTAGTTTGGTTCTTCCAGATGTTAGTTTTGTAGCACAGCTTGGGTGTCAAATGGGTTCCCTTTCTCTCCCTACCCTTCTCATATCAAATTCAATTTTCCTTACATGGTTTCAGTGAGTAGCGTGCTAAAGAAACAGCTTTCCCCACATGTGATAAATAGAATGCTGGAAATGCAAAGTAGAAGGAACTTTTTCCCATATGTGGTGGACATGTAAAAAAGTTAAAGTATATTGGGAAATGATATACGAGATAAAAGTAGGTTTAAAACAACTCCCCCCCCCCCAAAAAAAAGAGGCATCTCTGTTAGGAATGGTTCAGAGGTTCCTAGGAATGAGAAGAACTTATTCATGTACACAACCACAACAGCTCGGATCTTGTTAGCCCAACAATGGAAAGTGTGAGAGGTCCCTAGTAAGGAAGATTGGCAATTTAAGGTAAGAATATGCAGAATTAGCAGACCTAACAAGTAGAATAAGAGAACAACAAGACCAGGTATTTAAAGAGTGGAAAATTTTTGTTCAGTATACTGAAAATAATTGTGCACAGCAGAATTAAAGTAATTCAACGGAATGACATATTTTGAACTGATGTAAGATAAGAAAATTAAATTAGATGGCTATATTAAAATAAGCAGGAGTGGTGGATAAGTTAAATGAACCTTGGAAGGGGAGGGAGGGAAGTCAATGAATGAATGGTATAATAAAAGATGTTTAATTTGAAATGTAAAATTTGAAAATTTAATAAAAGTTAACAACAACTGTAGCGAAGGAAGAAAAGGTTTTAGAAGTGTGACATTCTGACCCAGTTCCCATGGTTCAGAGTGAGCGAGAGAACATGTGGATTCCCAGAAAGAAGATTGCAGCTGTTTTGCAGTCGTGCTGCCAACTCCCATCAGCCATACTGCACAATGGACTGGCCTCAAATACTTGTTTGAAATTTGGGTGCCACTCAGCTGGCTGAGAGGGGGTGGCATGGGTTCCAAGAGTAATGAGTCTCCAGCTTCCCAGACTATCCCTGTACTTTCATCACCATGCTGACTTCTCTCTCTCTTTCATGTTCAGACTGGCAAGTCTCAGGCTGCATCCTCTTTATAACTTCCCGCTCCTCCTCATATTCTTTCTCTGGACCTTGAGCCAAGAGAACATCTTGGATACACCTTCTGAGAACAAAGGGGCAAGCATAGCTTCTTTGTTTCTCCACCTAGATAGCTAGCTAGGTCAACCAGAACTCTGCGCCTCAGTCTGAATACCTTTCAACTAAAAGTGTGCTCCAAGCATGGGTTCATTTAGTGAAGGTTAACTTCTGCTTATGCATATTGTTGTAAAGAAAAATCTGCCCTTTTCCCCTTATGGGGTATCCAAGAGCCCATATAGAGTCCTTACATAGGTTCCCTATTGTTAGGAGAAAATAACAGAGGCCAACCACAGAATATTGAGAAGCAAAGCAGCTAGTAAGCCTGATCTTTATTGATCTGTTGCAACAGGGTGCTCCCCTCACCCGCAGGAGAGGAGGAGGAACCCAGAAAAACGGCGCGCAAGGCCTTATAAAGACTTTTGAAATTGCCACCCTGTAGATCAAGACCACCCCTCCATACATACATCACAGAAGGGGTGTAACCCAAGACCACCACCCCAGATACGTCATACCTACATCACAGAAAAGGTGGTCTAAAACAGAAATTTGAATGTTGTTTATCTCCTGTCTGGCAGGTTACTTGATTGGATACCCTGCTTACTTGATTGGATTGCCTGGGGAGCCTGGCCAGTCTTTTGTAATGATAAATACTTAGTTCCTGGGCCAGGTCACAGGATCACAGCCTATTCAGATCTTAAATGTGCCCTTAAGACAGGATTTGTGAAGGAAAAGACAATGGGGAGGCTTTTCCATTTTCCTTTGACCTTGCAGAGAAAACATTTGCTCAGTTTTGGAATCAAAATGGTTTCAGGTCTGTCTTCCTGTGCTGATCTATGTACGTGCTTGGTTGGTACACTTATGAACATTAAACATATATCTAAGACCTCAAAATTCCCATCACAGAATAAACACAATACCTGCTCACTGGAAGGCTGAGTTTGGAGTTTATGGTTGCCCAGTACCCAACCTTTGCTTTTGCTTCTCCCCTACCCCACACCGCAGTCAGATATTGACAGAGGGGGGTAAATCAACCACCAGAGTCACGGATAAGGTATTTGACTTTATTGACACATGGGTAGATGAGCAAACAGAAGGCAGCCAAGATCTATCCATCAAAACTGGATGTTCAAAATATTTTGAAGGACCAATTCTACAACCACTAGGGAGTGTTTCACCCAGTGCCACCTGCCTAACTCACGGGGGACTGCTCTCCTCTTTCAGGTAGTCCTTGTAAATCCTCCTCATCCGTTGAATCTCCTTCTCCGGGGGCTGCTGCCACTCGTACCACTCATACCACGCTGTCTTGTTCTGCAGGGCTGGGGACGGAGGGGTCTTGCTGACAGCTGGATGCTGGTTGCTGTAGTCCTCGTGGAAAGTGACGAAGGGGACACTAGAGGATAAAAGGCCTGAGGGAGGAGGCGGAGGAGTAAACATGTCAGAAAGACAGTTTCTTGCTATCTCCAAAGAAGATGGAACGACACCCCCTCCCACACCCACAATATCTCCCTGTTGCTGGGCTGCAGAATCTCCCACTGCTGATATGGAGTACGGGTGGGGCTGCATTATCCCACACACAGCCCTGCAGGCATCCTCTCCCCCTCCAGCTTCAACCCAACTCCTTTGCTCAGCTTCATGCCACTCACCACTGTCCCGAGCCATCTGAATAGCTTTGGTCAGTTGCTGATACTTCTTCATGCAGATACCTGTGACAGAAGGAGGCAAACGTTTCAAAGTGCAGCAGAGACTGCAGTCGCATGCAAATAAAAACTTGTTTGCACTTAGGTATGGAGAGTCTATCACGCCTCTTATACCTTAGAACCCGGACTGGCCAACTTCTCTTCTCATGGAGTCGATTCTCCAAATCAAATGATCTGGTAGTGTACCTTTTCATGAGTAATCATGTCGTCACAAAAGAGCTTGAAAGTTATGGAGTTTGGGCAGGAGCAGGCCTTTCCACAGGAAAATGACAAGGCTCATGTACACCTTTTAAAATAGGTCAGGATTCTAGGAAGCTGCCTTATTCCGAGTCAAACTACCTGACAGCCTAGCCAGTGCTGCCTCCTGTGATTGGCAGTGACTGGCTCACCAGCATGTTAGGCAGATCACCTGCTGCCTTGTTTGCTTGTTTGTTTGTTAATGCCAGGGATTAATCCTGGGAACTTGTATTGCAAGGCATGCATCCTCCCACCCAACTACCATCCTTTCCCTAAAACCTGGCCACACAGCATGACCAATCCCAAGGAGGTCAGGTCAGGTTGTGCAGTAAAACTATGCTTCTGGCCAACAGGCTACTCTGAGTGGCACCTAGAAAACTATTTTTAAAAAAACATAAAGAGCCCTGTTGGCTCAGACCAAAGCTCATTTACTCCAGCATCCTGTTTCCTCCAGCTTTTTTCAGAAAGCCCACAAGCAGGTCCTGAAGCAAGTGGTGTATACCACCTTTCATCCGAAGATCTCAGGGTGGTTCACAACATAATACAAAATAAGAATGCAAAATGCATAATAAAATACCCCCCAACACATTCAAAAGGTCTTAGAATGTTTATTCAGCCAAAGGCTTGGTTATAGAGAAACATTTTTGCCTGGTGCCTAAAGATATGTAGTGAAGGTGCCAGGCGAGCCTCCCCGAGGAGGGCATTCCACAAACAAGGAGCCACTGCAGAAAAGGCCCATTCTTGTGTTGCCACCCTCCAGAACTCTTGTAGAGGGGGCACACAAAGAGAGGCCTCAGATGATGAGTGCAGGAACCAGTCAGTTAATATGTGGAGAAGATGGGAGAAAGCTAGAATTTTTCCAGTGCTGTAAACTATTTCAGTCCAGTATAGTCGCTCTGTGGTGTTTGGCCTAACAGGGCCAAAATTAATAACGATTACTGTTGCACTCAGAAGACCCAGGTTCAAATCCCAATTCAGACACAAAGCTCCATGGATGGCCTTGGAGAGGGAGAAGACAACCATCAGTCTTTTGAAAGAAAGGTGCAATAAATAGGCAATGGACTAGAATCATGGCTAATGGACGCTAATAGATATATATTCCATGAATTTGACTAACCCCTTTTTAAAGCCATCTAAACTTGTGGTCATCTGGTTGCAGTGAATTCCATTAAAAAAATGTATTGCGTGAAACAAGTTTTTTTTAGGGAGTCTACTGTTTTAGGGATCCACTGTTAATCAGTTTTAGTGAGTGACCACAAGTTCTAGTACAATGGGAAAGAATTTGGAGGCTGAGAAGAGCCTCTCTATCATTTACCTGTCTGGTATAGAGTTCTCCCTTCCTCCCAGTGCCAGAAACCTCAACAAGGTAGACAACAACAGGGATGTAGAATTAAGTGGAATGGGGGGTATGAAGGGCAAACGGTGGCTCACCTGTGTGCGTCGGGTGGTAGGTGATGCCTGTGTGGGGGCTGATGAACTGCTCCAGAAGCCTCACATTCTGCGGGAATAATCAGACTTTACATGTTACAATTCAAAAAAGGGATCATGGGCACTAAAGCTATTTCTGCCAGTTCCCTATGAAGCTGCCATTAGTTAGTTAGACCATTGGTCCATCTTAAACTCAGTCCTGTTGACACTGACTGACAGCTGCTCCACAGGACATCAGATGTATCCCTCCCGGCCCTACCTGAGATGCCGAGAATTGAACCAAGGACCTTCTAAATGCTAAGTAGATGCTTGACCAAAGAGCTACATAGCTCTTCCCTTTGGGGCCATCTGACATGCTGTGGTGGCGACGTGAGCCGGGGGCCTTCTCTGCAGCCACAGAGTGTCCTCTCTAGGGAAGGTCGCCTCATTCCTCCCTTACTGGCTCTTAAGATGTCAAGGCAAGGAAGCTGGAGGGCCTTGAACGTTGTACTTTTACCTCTCTTACCAGTCCCTGCTGTTCTGATTAACATGGCGACCAACCACCACCCCTTTCAAAATGTAGCAAATTTTTATACTACAGTGGTACCTCTGGATGCAAACGGGATCCATTCTGGAGCCCCATTCGCATCCTGAAGCGAACGCAACCCGCATCTGCGAGGGTCGCTGCTTCTGCGCATGACGTCATTTTTGCGTCTGCGCATGCACGAGCGGCAAAACCCGGAAGTAACGCATTCTGTTACTTGCAGGTCGCCACGGAGCACAACCCGAAAACACTCAAACCGAAGCTACTTCAACCCGAGGTATGACTGTATTTCTAAAAAGTCTTGTTATCTGCTTTGGAGACTTTCAGTTGAAAAGCAGGTTATTTCAATTCAGAAACAAATTTTGGTTTCTCTTACCCTATAATCCAGGAAGAGGTTTTGGTCTCTGCAGATAGGGCAGGGATTCCCACAGACGTGCTTTCCTCTCTGCAGGAACAAACGTATCAAATGAATGTCATTACATATAAAAAGAAGAAGAGGTGCTGGTATTGATAAAAGCATGGGTGCCACCACAAAATGGCTACTATAGGCAGCCCAAAAAGAAGTGACAGTATTCTCTCTCTCTCTCTCTCTCTCTCTCACACACACACACACACACACACACACACACACACAACCTCTGATGCAAAGTATCCATTTGGAACTCAGTTTTGGCACACATCACAAAAAAGGGGGAAAGAAACACACTCACAATGCAAGTCTTCCGGGTCTTCTGTGGTGGAATCTGGCCCTTGTGATTGCGCCGGTAGCCAAACCAGACGGGATTGCTGCCATATCTTTCTATGTATTCTAAAGCGGGAGAGAGAGAAAAACGATGCCAGTCAATCACAGCAGCATTTTGTCAAGGCTCTCCAAAAGGACAACACAGCAGAAGCTTTCAGCCTCCTGAGCCCAACTATTACAGGTTCAACTACAAATCCGCTTCACACTGAGTGCCCTAGATGAAACAACAGGCTTACTGTCTTGTGAAGGAAAAGGTGATGGTAGTTTAAGAAACTTGGGCTGCAGCTCTATCGACTTGTCAGCAAGCCCCACTAAGCCATGTGATTTACCCGAGAGAAAGTCATGCCTTCGACTGCACCATTCGTCAAAATTACAGATGGTGGTTAAAGGAATGTTGGTGTTGTGATGAACCACACCCATTCAAAAATAAATATATTATTTAATACACCCTCTCCAAGACTACAAGCATCCCTTTGTCTCTTTCCATTTGAACACAAGCCCATGCACGGCTTCTCAAATGTAGGTCCCACTGGGCTCAATAGATTTTATTCCCATCTTAGTGTGCAACTGTTCTCAGAGCCTCTCTGCAGATCTGTCTCACCCTATCCTTTAGCCGTTATTTCTGCCAGTGATATTTGTTCCTCCAACTTGACCACCCCCAGTTGCCCCAAAGTTTCCTGCTCCTCCTCTTCCCTGCTGCCCCTTGTGTTTTGAACTCCCCATGTAGCACTTTCTTCCTTCAAAACCTCTCATGAGGATTTTTACTTAACTGCTTAGTTCTAACTCCCAAATCAACTGGAGCTTATGTAGCTGTTAAGCGCACTGACCTCCTCTTCATCCAGTACTGCCCTTGCCTCACTTTTTCTTGCCTTGACCCCATTACCTCCCTCTGCTGTTTAAATTTACACCCTAATCTCTCTCTCTCTCTCTCTCTCTCTCTCTCTCTCTCTCACACACACACACACACACACACAGACACGAGGAGAGAACTCTATAAAGCACTATGAACACTGATAGTGCTATATAAATAAAAACAGCACAGAACTGCATGCTGGGAGTTGAGTGAGTTTTAAAATCTAGCAGTCACCCAATTGCTACTGCTATGTGCCCCAAGCAAACTTTATGGCTTTGCTAACCGTTCTTTACTGAGAATCTGGTAAATATTCATAGATGACCAGAAGAAACTACTTTATACTGAATCAGGCCAATGGGTTATCTGGTTTCACACTGCCAATGGCTCTCTAAAGCTTCAGGCAGAGAATGTTCCAAGCCCAGCAACTGGAGGTGCCAGTGACTGAACTTGACCCAGAGAGCTTAGTGCTCAACTGTAGCTGGAAGGAGGCAAACAAAATAGCCGCACGAACCCAAAGCAGAGAACCAATGACTGCATGTTCCCAACAGATACAAGGGAAATCACACAGAGCAAGCATGCTGGTCCTGCTTTGGAACATGCCTGGAAAAAATACTTCTGAGAACCATTTGTATGCTGTCCCACGGGAGAAAGGCATGGCACACTTATAAGAACTGCATGTACATGCTTTTCAAGCTGCAGTGGCTCCCGGTGGAGTACAGGGTCAGATTTAAGGTGCTGCTTTTGACCTTTAAAGCCTTCACGGCCTAGGACCCTCATACCTACGGGACCGCTTCTCCTGGTATGCCCCACGGAGAGCCTCAAGGTCCATAAATAACAACACCCTAGTGGTCCCGGGCCCTAAGGAAGTTAGATTGGCTTCAACCAGAGCCAGGGCCTTTTCAACTCTGGCTCCGGCCTGGTGGAAAGCTCTGTCTCATGAGACCAGGGCCCTGCAGGATCTGATTTCTTTCCGCAGGGCCTGTAAGACAGAGTTGTTCCACCTGGCCTTTGGCTTGGAGCCAATTTGATTCCCTCCCTCCCTCTCTTTCTTTATTCTTTTCCTTCTTCTCCTGCGATGAGGCTACATTTTAATATTTTAATGTTCCATTATTTTAATGTTGTATTTTATTTTTGTTTTTAAGTTGTAATCATTCATCTTGTTTTTATTATTGCTTGTAAGCCGCTCTGAGCCCGGCCTTGGCTGGGGAGGGCGGGGTAGAAATAAAAAATTATTATTATTATTATTATTATTATTATTATTATGTAATGGTGTATGTGGAGTTAAAAATAGAAAAATGTAAAGTCTAGCACATGGATAGGCAAACTAAGGCCCAGGGGCTGGATCCGGCCCAATCGCCTTCTAAATCCGTCCCACGGACAGTCTGGGAATCAGCGTGTTTTTACATGAGTAGAATGTGTCCTTTTATTTAAAATGCATCTCTGGGTTATTTGTGGGGCATAGGAATTCATTCATATTTTTTTTCAAAATATAGTCCGGCCCCCAAAGTCTGAGGGACAATGGACAGGCCCCCTGCTGAAAAAGTTTGCTAGCAAATTTCTGTAGGAGATTCTTTCAACCCTGATAACCCTCTAGATGTTGATGTTTGTTTGTTTATAATTTCTTGGTCACCTAAGAAAATAGCCTCTAGGTCATGGGTGTCAAACACAAGGCCCGCGGGCCGAATCCGGCCCGCCAGACCTCGTCATGTGGCCCGTGTAGCCGCCGCCAGCCTTCACCTTTTATTCTCGCTTTTTTTTTTTTTTGACACAAGAAAGCTGCCTCTTCAGCGCATGCGCGGCAGCCTACAAGCCAGAGAATGTCTGCCCTCTAGCGGCGGCGCGGCCCCCGATGAATTTGAGTTTGACACCCCTGCTCTAGGTGACTTATGAAAAGTTAAAAACCTGAAGGCATAGCACAAAATAACAATATATTACAGAAAAAATCATAAACACTGTAAAACAAACCAGGTAACGGCAGAAAACTTTAGCTATATAGAACATTTGAGTAACAAACAGAAGAATTAACATAATCTGTCAGTGCATGGAAGAAGAGGACATTTTTACCTGTTGCCAAAGAAATGTTAATGATGTTGCCAGGCAGACCACAACAGGGAGAGCATTCCACAAGTGGGGAGCCACAGCTAAAAAGGCCCTTACCCTTGTCACCAACTCCAAACCGCCATCAGGGTTGCAACACCCATCAGCCCCAAACAGAGTGGCCAATGGTCAGCTCCTGTATGTAACTGTACTGTTACATACAGGCAGGGGTCAACATTCTTGGCCATGGGAATTATCCCAGGAGTAGCCAATGTGGCTACCGCAGTGCCTGGAGACAGTCAGGTTGTGTATCTGCAGTAATGACCAGAGGAGGAATAACCACTGGGATGAGTACAAAGAGAAGAAATGCCATGGTACACCTGCAGCAGCACAACCAGACACCTTCACCTGCCCCAGCTGCAACAAAAGATGTCTCTCCAGTATCAGCCCCTACAGCCACAGCAGGTGCTGTAACTCTGCAATGGTTTGACTTCACTCACAAAGGTGAACTCCTCCACTGTCTCCCTAGACAGACAGATGCCAACATGAGCCAATGTGGCATCCTCCAGATGTTGTGGACTACAATTCCCTAATCCACAGGCCATCCAGGCCAAGGCTGGTGGAAGTTGGAGTCCACAACATCAGGAAAGCACCACACTGACTAATACAGGTACAGCATTATCCACTTTTATCTATGTAAAAAGATCTGCAGTCGCATGAATGTCATTGCAGTTCATGCCCTATTCTTCAACGACACACCACTCCTTTCACTTGCACTCACACACACACATTGCTGCTGTCCTTATATTCCCCAGATACCTTCAGACTCAAAGTACTCCCACGGCTTCTCTTTAAAACGTGATTCTGTGTCAGAAGCCACTTGCTCTGTGGGTTCAGCTTCGCCAGCCTCTGTGCTGTAAATACGGAAAGTTAATCGCTCGGGCTGCAGGACGGAAATGCTGGATACATTCTAAAGGGTAGAAGCAAAGCAAGGCATGTGTAAAAAGGCAGATATCGATATGAATGGTGATAGTGGTTTGTTTGTTTGTTTGTTTGTTTGTTTTTTAAAAAAGCAGAAACCCTGTATAGTGAAGTTTTTAATATTTGATGTTTTACAATTTGTTGAAAGCCACCCAGAGTAGCTGGGGCAGGTGGGTGGCATAGAAATTAACAATAACAATAATACAGTAATTATTATTATTATTACATCACAGCAAGTTGAAAAAGCTATATTCCTCAAATGAAGTGTTCAGAAATTAAGGGCCCCATTTGCCTTCTCCACTGCCAATTCAGCACACAATAGAAGACAATAAAACTATTCTCATTCTTTCTCGAAACTATGCAAAATAAGTAGCTGTCATATTTTCACTTTTCCTGGGGGTAAGGAATTCTGTGGTTATAATAGAATTCAAAAATTCTGAGATCTGAGAAATTCTGAGATCCTGGCTTCAGACAATATCCATTAAGGGACAGCGAAGACACAGTTCTCCTGTCTGTTAACTGTAGTTAAAAGAATGAAAGTGAGCTTGCATGCTCTCTCCTCCATCACACAGTGTACACAATACGTAGTTGAGCTGTACAAATCACCAAGTACATCACACTTGTATGTGTGCAGCCATAGCTTGCATCTGTGTCCACCGTAAGGTATGAACAAGCCTATTAGAAATAGCTATTGTTACACTTTAAGAATTGGTGTCTTTTGCTTTCTCCCCCACCCTTCTCCTGTTTAGACTGAAAGCCTATGGGAGGGAATGTCTTGTTTTGATTGGCTGTAGGA